>NC_142248.1:7706018-8014259 GCF_052056855.1 Sturnus vulgaris | reverse complement strand
AAGAATCCCAGGACCCTACCACAAACAGGCAGGACTTGAACCTGATGTCTCCAATCACAGCTACATAGGGAAGCTGTATGTCTGCTCTGCCTTTCCTCTTACAAAGGAACAGGTAAGAAGTCTCACAAAGAGCTTTTGTTACAAAAAGTGAGGCATTTCAAATTAAATAAAAGAAAATCAGGCATTTCTAGGTGTTTCAGCAAGCGAGCTGAGACGGGGGAATATTATGCAAACAATGGCACAGCTCTGGAGCCACACAGGCAGCTTGCTTTGGGTTTAACCCATAGAGCAGCCCAAAAGGAAAACACAGGCATCTGCAGCTGTTCACCCTTAAGCACCTGGCAGAAGAAAACTGAAAGAGCAACAAGCTAGAAAGGCACAAGGAACCTATAGCTTTCAATATCCTAATCATCTTCACCCATTTAAAGTTATCAGGACTTAGTACTGTGTGAGACATGAATGCTTCAGGAAATGGCTACCTTGGCTTTCAGGGCTTCTTGCTCCTTCCCAGCTCTAGCAAGCCCAGTGTCAGAAGGCACAATCCCACCACCTCAGAGTAGGGGCACTTAGATCCTGGGCAGCAAAGCCACAGCTCACTGCCAGAAAGCAGCAAGGCTGTCAGTGTCCCCATCACATGCGCTACTCAAAGGGAGATGGGGAAAGCTGAATGCCAGGGGCAAGAACAGGTCTTTGATCACACAATGGATTGTGCATGCTTCTTCCCCTATCAGACACCGTCAGTCATCTATCCTGTCCCTGTCAGACACAAGCTAGATCCTTCCCTCAGCATTTATTAGCATCCAGCCTGCACACAAAAACAAGCTCAAAAAACCAGGAGGGAGCTTTCCTCTGCCTTGTAGCTTCAGATTCTGAAACTAATGCACAGTCCACAGCTCCAGACAAGTCACTGCATGCAATCACCCAGGCCTGTTTGCTGCAAACAATAGCTAGCAAGCAGGGCTATTCCCAAACCACCACCATTCTCCTTGACTCAAGGCACTTAGAGCCAAGCTGCACAGAACTGTGTGAACTAGGCCAAGAGAGAACTTGCCCAGGCTCCCACATTTTGTGATCCATTAGATGTAGGTGAGTAGCAACATTCAGTTCACAAAGCAGAGTATCATTTGCAGCATTTGTGATGTTACTATTTTGTCATCCATAAAAAAAAACCCCACCCCACAGTTTCAGTCATCAATAAATGTAGGGAAATTAACGTTGCATCAACATCCTCCCAGAAGTACTGGGCAATTCCAGTCTGAAGGGGCATTCCTCTAACAATGCCCATGGGAGAGGCAAAGCAGCAGCCTTCCTGTCAGAGGCTCAGCCTTTTACAGTTACACTATTTCAGTGTACTTTCATTTGTCAGTGTGGGGGAGGATTTTGACACCAAAAATCATCAGATGTGGCAACAATAACTTCAAGTGAATCCATAGAAATAAATACTTCAGTTACAAGTGAAGGAGTGAGTATCACCTTGCTACACTCTGGATCCAGAACAACTCTTGTTATTCCTTGTTTTGTATCTAACCAAGTTCCTGAAGTCAGAAAGAAATAAACACAAAAACCACAATAGATACCTAGGGACTGGCTGTTGAGCAGTTTCAGTGTGCCTCACTGTGCTCCAAACTGCCCTGGGATGACGTACAGCCAGTGAAGCAGAGCGACTTGCACAGCAGCACCAAAGTGCAGCCCCAAACCACTGTGCTGCAGGTCTCAGCCAAGACCTTCCTCAAACAGTTTTTCTTAGTGCTCTAGGCAGGTACTTTGGAGGATGCCTGAAACAGAATGGCTCTAGAAGAGCTTTTCCATTAATTTTGTTCATTAGGGACCGAAGAGGAGCATTTGTTCAAAGCCCAGATCTGTAAAAGTGATGCTCTCAGTCACACTGGCTCCAACAGCTGTGCAAAACAACCCCCAGCACTTTTAAACTCTCCCTGGTCTGATGAGGTTTAAATGAAGAGCCACAGCTTAAAAGCTGGACTTTTCTAGAGTAGATTGGCAGCTGGAGGAGAAATGCTAACAGAAGTACAGAATTTCCTGGTCTGAAGTCACATTTCCCCATCGCAGGGGAATGCCCATCCCCACACCTCCATATCTGCATTAGTCAGAGCTGTTTGTTGAGAATCATCTTTACACACCAGTTTTAGTCACTGTTTTAGTTTCTCCTTCAGCTTCTGCCAGCCCAGAGAGCAAACTACAGTCACACCACATTTGGCAAGGAACCCAGCCAGCAGTTGCTCAGTCACCACAGTACACAGCTCACACCAGTCACCTTCCCCCTGCCCCAAACTTCTCCACCAGGCCCCATCTATAACTTCCTCAACTGTTCTGCTTTCTGGAACTATCTAGCTAAAGAGTTGGCTTAGGAGAGGCAAGCACAGCCATACAGTGGTATATACAGTTATGCAGCAAAGGACAGGGCTACCCACACCTTGTGCCAGAAGCCAGTAGTGACCCCACAGCTATAACTTGTTCCCACTGCATAAATGTGCTCCTAGTTTAGCTGTCAAGTAGCTGAAGGTCTGATCAGGCATTGCCTTGACCAGGGAACCTATAGCCATGATGGATTGTTGCAATGCACTTAGGTAGCTCAAAAATAATTTCCTTTTACACTACAACGCATACTGGAGCTCTAGAAACAGGCACTGTGAAACTGCCTTCCTGACAAAGGGATCAACTTCAAAATATTAAACCACTTGGCTTTAAATTCCAGCTGTAGAACAGGAACCATCAGATATTTGGGTTTGCTCCTGGGGAAAGAGGAGCAAACTCTTCCAAGAAGAGTTGTACACACAGATGCAGAAAGACTGCAAGGACAGGACAAGATGGCACATGGAGGTAAATCAGTCATAGAAGTGCTCAGGCTGGTAACTCCTCAAGGCACCAGCGATGGCAGCATGGTAGTAACCACTGCTGCTACTTGCCTAAATAGTTGTCTACAGCAGGATCAAGAGGAGGTGTGGTCTAAAGCATTATAGGACTTTTTTCTTTTCGCTGTTCCCACGACCCAAAAATACAGCCTGCACACCAAATAAAGCTTCATAATCCTTGAGAAAGCAGCACTATTGAGGCAGATACAGAAAAATCAAACAGCAAAGCTATTAAGCTGGAGTAGAGAAAAGGAGAATCCAGTTATGCCTGCTAACAGTATAGCTCAGTTTGGAAGAAAGGATTTCTAGGTATCACCCTTCTCCCAAGCCAAGGAAAAGATGTACAGTAATAAAGACTTACTGTTTCTTTCCGGAAGTAGATGACCAGTGCAGCAGCAATCTGAGCTAAGAGGATTATCATCAGGCAGCTGAAGTACTGAGAACAAAAAACAATAGGTGATCACTGTCAGTGTTTAGAAAGGTCTGTACATAAAAGTTAATAAAATCTCATATACAAGAGAAATCACAACTTTGAGCTAACGTCTTTTTGCCTGCCATTAACAATGCTTTCCCAGGAAATAGCTGGGACTAACATCACACCAGTGCACTCCAGCACTTCTCCCATTAGGCCAACAGAAAGACTTCAGGAGGGAAAGGGTTTACAAGCACTCTCTGCATGCGTCATCCCAACTGGGACTCTCTCTCCCATATCCAGCTTCATTCCCAGACCATTCTGGCCTCAATCAATCAGTTGGACTCTGCCTACCCTGAGCCTCAACAGAAAAACAAGAGTCAATTTTACAAACCTAATTTTTAATGTGGGTTTTTTTTTAAAATCAATTACCTTTTAAAAAATGCTATTTAATTTGTTTGAGGATCTAAATTTAAGATTCACCAACAAACTGATGAGGTTATTTTTAAATGGTGGCAGCTACTATTGCTAGACAAAGAGATGTTGCTAATGCCAGGACACAACTTGTGCTGTGCTTGGTTTCTAATACATATGTGCTCTGGATAAGATCGAGGCAAGTAGCAGGCTGAGGTGTATGAAGTTGGTATCATCTCACCCATCATGGACAGAAAGCTTCCTGTAGATGAACTGTTTGAAGAGAGGTCCTGACATACAGGACATTCCTAGTTGGGTCTCTCTCAACTCTTGTACTTTCCACAAATGTGACACAGCAGGACGCTGTCACTCTTCCTCTTTTCTTTCTCTGCCCTTGGAACTTCCACCATGGTGAGAGCACAGTACCAACTGGAAAGTCAGGGTGAGGAGGACAGGGTACACTTCTCAGTGGGCAGTCCTCAGCCCACTGTGTGCAGGAAGTGTCAGTGACATCCTCTCTCATTCACAGCTCTGAGCCCATTATCAGTAATGTCTGAGGAGCTCTGTTGACTGCTGGAGCATTTAACATGTGCAAATTAAGAACTAGATCTAGGTTGACCTGGCAGAAATAACATCCCCAGGAGACCAAAGCCCCATCTACACCCCAACAGATATATTGCAGGAGAGGAATTAAAGGCTGGCTCTAAAACAGGCGTGAATGCTCTCACCAGACCCAAGAGACATCGGATTTCATTGACAGCTCCAAGACAGCCCAGGAACCCCATCAGCATGGTGAGTGCCCCAACACCGATGAGGATGTATGCACCAGTCTTCAGGGAGGGAGAGGACATCTCTGTAGGAGCCAGGAGAGGGAACAACATTAGCTACTGACAAAAAAAAAAATACATCTGCCATTACCATTCATAGAACTGTCTCCATATCTACTGATAATTGTCTTTGTCTGCTCCAAAGGGACTGCACAGATGTGTGCTGAACATGGTGCCAGATAGTTATTTCTGGTTGTCTTTTGATGAAGGTAGACTTAAAAGTCATTCTGCAGGCCTCCAGAGTCTGGAAGACTCAAGGTCACTCCAAACAAATAAACCTTGTTTGGAGAAGGTTATCTCCTTACTAGAATTTTACTCCCTCATGAATGTACTTCAAGTAACAGTAATATAAAAGATGACCTACTCCATGACTGCTGTCTATTTGCTTCCATTCCCTTTGTTATCTTTAGGGAAGCTTTCTTCCAAGTCCTAAACCCCCTTTTTGGATAGCCTTTTCACTTCAATGCATTATTTCTTTTGTAGACATTCTGTTTTCACTTATCCACTTCCAGTCAACACTGGGACAAACTGACTCTGTGGAGCAGAGCACGGAACCAGCTACAGCTAGTGTTGAGCACAGATGATGTGACAGGTTACTTAGCAAGCCTGGGCTGAATGGCTTGTGGCCAGGCACTCACCACAGGCTGCTGCAGCACCTGTGCACAACACCCTGCAAACAGATGCTATTCCAGGATCAAAACAGATATAATACCCAAATTAGCTCCTTTTACAAATCCTCCTAGATATCCCCGGCTGTTGTTTCCAATGTCTGCGTTTTTCAATGCTCAGCAGTTTTTCAATCAAGTTTAGGTCAGATTATGTCAGACATGCTGGTGATGTCAGCCCTCTCCCCTCAGCATTTAGTACTGCAAGCAACAGCAGAAAAACTCTTACAAATTTGACTATTTCTTGCAGATTAGGATTGGAGAGAGTAATCATTATAGCATATAAGTTGAAGAGATACTCTGGCTAGAAACAATGACTAGAAACCTCATTTATCATTAAGAAACATTCCTATATCTGCAAGTGACAGGGCATAGGGGAATTCTGGATGTCCAGTGATTAATGAACATTTTTAGAGCTCAGCATTTAGTTTCCTGAAGTAAGGAAATCTCAGGAGGCAAACTTCCTCTGAGCTCCTCCTGAAATATGTTAAAGAAGGATAATCAAGCCCACACTGATACTCTCCCCCTGATATATACTTCCCCCTGCTTCTGATACCTGGCACAAGCCACCAGCTTCCAAACTTTTTTCCCTAAAACATGCTGAACAGAGAAGAGCACAGTTATCAAGGAGCGAAGCAGATCCATTTGCCACACAGGTCACTTCAGCCTTGATTAATTTCCAGGCCAGACTCTCCCTGGCTGGACATTTGCCACGAACCCCAGGATCCTGCTTCCTCACCAGTCCTGTGACTCTTGCTGTGCGGGTTACGTGCTGATACTGCAAAGCATTTACTGAAGCAGCAGCCTTACAGGAGTAGCCTTCACAAATCTACCCTATTCCCTCCCTCAAATTCAGCTCAGCTGTCGTGCAAGTCAGTGCTCAAGTGGCCAGGCTGCAGCATCTCCACAGTGCTAGAAAGCAGTTCATCAAATTCCCATTAGAAGAAAGAAAAAGGTACTTCCAGCTCAAAAGCCCCTTGGAGTAGTGACAGTGTCAGGGGACAGGAGCCACACTTGCAGTTCTCCTCTGCAATAGTCTTGTCTTGCAAGGGAAGGCTCTGAGGACATTCAACTCCTGCTCGTGTGCCGTCACTCCGTGTTTTTCCCTGCGCTGGGCAGGCAGCCAAGCAAGTACAACAGGCTCCTTTGGCAGCAGCTGGGGTGCCCTCCCTGATGCCTAGGTTACTAAAGCAGAGGGAAAGAGGGGCAAGGCATGGGAAAGGAAGTGAGGGGGCAGGGAGAGAGCTGATACTGGAAATCTCCAGGAAGGAAACTAAACTCTTAAATGCTCTGTTAGTAGAGATTCCAAGTAAATGGGAAGAAACAGAGCCAAGTTCAGGGACTTCTCTCTCCACAAGTGGCTGTAACACCCATCAACCTGAGGGAATCAGCTGCTAACCCACTGGTAGTAAGCATACCTCAGACTGTGAGGGGTACTGCAAACAGCCAGGCCATGATAGGCTCCTTTTAGGCTGCATGTATTGCTTTTGCTCATGCCCCCACATCAACAACCAACACACCTTGCTGTGCTTCTTGACCTTCTAGTGCTGCAGTAGCAAGCCAGATGCCATAGCACAAAAGCAGAGTAAGGAGCAGTATCTGCATGTGTGGTATTAGCAGGGATGTCTTCTCCATCCAGCACCTTTCAAACCAGGCCAGAGTGCTCAGCAGGACTTGGGAGATAAAGCCCTTTGCAGAATCAGTGTAGCTGGGAACAGGGCTATGAATGCCATTAGTGTTCATTCCCCATATCCAGGCAGCCCTCCTGCACTGTCTGAGGATGGTGCCCAACTCAGCAATTCTGGAGGTAGTGACAACAAATAACCAGAGCCACCAAGCAGAAAAGTTTGAAGTGTTTCTAGGAAAAAGCTCAAAGGAAGCAGAGCTTGTGAAAGATGGAGCTGAGATACTAATTTGGTGAAAATCTACTTACAATCCTCTGAAGGCCAGACTCTGCTAAGCCAGCTCAGTTTTTTGGTTTTTGCAGAAAGCAGACCCTCTGTTAAGACTCAAGTCAAAGTTTGTGGTGGATTTTAGGGAAAGGAAGCTAAGCCCCTCGCACAATACAGAACACCTTTGATGCTCAGGGTAAATCTCATCAATTGTATACAAGGGTATGTTTTAGAAGTCAAAGGACTTCACAAACCCACACCCCTCAAATCTGCATCCTCTACTGCTTAGGAACAAACATACCATCTCCTTTCAATGTACACAAAGTATCAATAAAACCGGGTACTCACTTTCTCTGGCATTTTAAACATTTAAGTTGAAATAGATCATTACAGAAAAAAAAAAAATAGTGGAGGACTCACACAGCAAAACCACATCGAGGCATTGGGGGCCTTTGCACATGATGGCAATAAGGAAACCAGTGTGAAAACAGAGCATGCAGTGAAAATAGGATGAAATACTAGCCCCTGCGTTTGAGATGAAATATTTGGATTGTTGGTTGAAGAGGCAGTAGTCTCACTCAGTCTGACCCTGGTGTTTCAATCCACAAGACTAAGAGGAATGCTGTGTCTCCAGGGCTGCTCCGTGTCCCTGATAACAATCCCATCTTGCTAAGCACCATGTTACTGCTCAGGCCACAGACTGTGCACAAGAGTATTGCTATTCCTAGACTATACCATGGTCAAATACAGCCCCAGAACAGAGTCAATTCAGAAAAAGAAGGAAGATAAAGAAACACAGTCTTACGTAGAACAGCAATGAAACTGGTTTTGTCGGCCAGAATCCATATTCCAAACCCCAGGATAACAGCACCCAGAACCTGAAAGAGCAAGAACAAAACATACACGGTTTTGTTTAAGTTATAAGCTTAGATAAATAAGAGGAGGCAGTCACTATTATCCATACTTCCAGTTTAAAAACAATCATTCCTTTGCCGTTCCCACCCATCACCCCTACAGTACTCCTCCCAGGATAAACAGGATTAGCACAACTCCAGGAAGAATGCCTCAGCCAACTGCACAGCAGCCCCAAGATCTGCTTGGCAGTTTCTCACACAGTATTTTAATAGCACATAATGTTGTATAGGAGGACCATTCAAAACAGTCTGAGGAAGAGACACCCTGCTGCTAGAATATTTTTGTCAGAAGCGAAAGGTAAGTGCATTGCTTCTGTGAAGAACCAAGGACATGATTTTAAATATTTTTTTTAAATAGAGAAACCCATGACTCTAAGGGCCAGGCTGGAAGATAGCTGACAAAGGATTAGATATCTGGCAGCTGGAACCTCTCCAGGCAGGAAATCTTTGGCTTGTCAGGCTCTGTTACAATGTTATGGTCTCAAACCACAAAGACAAAAAACCAGCAGCAGGTTCCCTCGAGCAAAGTGCTTCGCCCCCTTCCAAAGCCAAGCTTGGGCATTTTGGCTTGTCCCCTACTTTATGGCAGAATACCTGAGCCCCAACAGAGTCAAGAGTAATGAAACATTAGGCATGGCTCTGCCTTGCTCACCACACAGTCTTATGTAGGGCAAGGATTAGTAGAGCAATACGTCCCTGTGAGGACTCAGCTGAATCCAGACACTGAATTCAGTAGCCAAGAAATGCAGACATATTCCCATCTCACTTTGAAAGGTGGGAGGAAGCATGTTCTGTTTTAGCCTTCACATATCAGCAAGTCTTCAGGTTTGATAAGAAGCTGAAACTTGTGCTGTTCAGCCAACTAGGAGTGGAAAATATTTGTGCAAAGGTCCAAAACAGGCTTTGAAGGAGTGGACAGGAACTGCAAGTGAACTGCAAGCAGCTGTTCTCACATCAGCAGGATTTCAAGATAGGATGAAGTGAAATAAACTAACAGGGCTAAAGACAGATTGCAATTCTGTGCTTCATTAGATAATGAGTTTTAATACTTGGGAGACATAGAAAATGCCAAACCACCACCCGAAGCAAGCTGGCAGAGAGGGCTGTATGGACATTGGCTCCACACTTTGAAAGTTTACACTAGGCTTCAGCTGCTCATACAAAGAAGCTTTTCTGAACAAAGATAAAGCCACAGTCTGAAATAAGCTGCTTGCAAGCTTTCCTGTCTTGGCAGAAGGTGCATCATATAGTTAGCTCTGGAGACAGCATTAGAAAGTCATCAAGCAAGTTCCCACCTACGAAGCATACTGACTCAGCTTCAGAAAGCATGGAGCTTGTTGTATCCCAGAAAAAAAGAATTCCCCCTTGCCTTATGTCCCAACATGCTGTACTCACAGTGCTCAGTCTGCTGATCAAGCAAAAAAGGCCCCTTGAACATGCAACAGCTGAGACACCTAAAAAATTCCTCTCAGACATGGTAGTATGAAGAACTGTTGAATTGACAGTTTAAGGCAGTCTCACACTTAAACTATAGTTTTAATAAACATTTGTCTTAACAAAGATGCAAACCGGGCTGTATGTGACAGCCTTTTGGTTCACTGACCCTGAAATGTCACCTAAGTTTTGCTGTGGCTGACAAAACACAGAAGTACTGCTGAGCAGAGTTCCTGGGAAGTTATTTGTTATGAGGTGCTCAGACTATCCAAGGTCTGTTTTCACTCTGTCCTTTGCTCCAGTCCACAACTTGTGCATTTGCCAGGAGTTGCTGTGGAAAACACTACAAGGGGAAGGCAGGGAGAAAACACTGTCCCATTAACAAGAGTATTTACTTCCTAGCAAGACAGCTTCTCTGCTCAGCATCTTCAGGAGTTTGCATTGCATAGCAAGGCTGCTTCTGCCACTGGCTTGGCTTCAGACCCTCCATAGAAGAAATCACATCTGCTTTCCATGGAGTTTAATTCCTCTGCTCCACTGCTGTAAACTCCTGGAGTGGGGAACAGATGTCTCCCCTCCTTCCCTGGGGGTTTGAGGTTTCACCCACAGTTTCAGCAAAATCTCCTTCTACACCCAAGCCAGAGGGATGCAGATCCCTCAAGACAGGGTCAGCAGTTTCCCATAGAGAGCTAGTCAAGAGGGGCTTGGAAAAACTAAGCTGTGATGGAGCTGACTCATCTTGCTGGAAAGAGCAGCTGGGGGTTCCCAGCTTTCCTCCCCCAGCTCTGCTTTCCTTCCCGCTCAGATTGTGTGATGTAACACTGAACCTGTTGGCAAAGGGGACATCATAAAAGCTCTAAAACTTCAAGCTTTGCTTTAGGTGCAGCCTTCTGCTGCATTTACTGAAGGGTTAGAAGCAGGACAGACAGTTATATGTTCCAAACAAATAGTTTCCAGACACTGCTAAACTTGCCTTGTGGAGCTGTTTTCTCTTTAAGGAGAAGCATGGACTGCAGCACGTGTCTGCTAGCCAAGAAGGTAGATGTGGTAAATTCTGATTAGGACACTAAGATTATACTCCAAGCTTATCTGGTATCTTTTCTAGCAAGCAGGCAGGCAGTCCAAGTAACCTTCTTCCCTTTAACCAAAGCAGGTCAAACCCTTCCCTGAAGTAAAGCTCCAAGACTGCAAAATATCACTAAGTCCCTGAACTACTTCAGCTATAGCAAGCGACCTTCTCACAGACCTCGAGCTGTAGAGAAGTGCTGTTTCAATGACTAACTTCTAAAAAGAGTCACCAGCATGTCTCTAAAGGCTTCAATCATCAGCAAGGCTGAAGAACACACTTCAGCCAGCAAGGCTGGCCTGCACAGGGTACAATCACATAGGCTCAGCTCAAGGTCCAGAGCAGACACAGGGCCCTGCCAGCAGCACTGGTGCTCATCTTTGCTGAAGCACTCTCCTCACAAAGCTCAGCAGCTTCAGGAAACCAGCACAGGGCATTCAAAACCTGTCTGTGCTGACAGCTCACAGCAACTCAATACAAGTAGTTTCTCTGCTGGATTAATACAGCTCTACCACATTGCATAGGTTCAAGAATCACCAACTACCCTCCCCAATTCAGACCTTGAACAATAACAGAAAAACACCTCAGGTATTAGAGGGAGGGAGTAATGTATGCCACCTTCCTCAACATCTGGCACATGCAAAAAGCCTGCCCTCAGTCAAGATATCAAAATCTTCTCTAGAGAAGTATTAAGCTTGGCTAGAACATAGTAGCTTTGGAGACCTCACTCTGACAGAGCAGTCCAAGGGTAAGACAATGCCTGTGCTGCACAGCAGGGTTAAAGAGCTCATTTAAAGCAGCTTCTCCCTTTAGTCAGCACAGACCTTCTCACAACACATCCTACCCTAAAGTTCTTACCCTCCAGCTCCAGCTCAGTGAATCAAATCAGCTTTCCACAAGAAGGGGGGTTGGGTGCTACACCAGAGGGTGTGGACAAGACAGAGAACAGCTACTTCCAATCACTTGCCACCCTCAAGCCTCTCCAGGACCCAGAGAGGGATTCAGTGCCTGCCATCCTCATGGTCTTGCAAAATACAGGAAAGTGCATTGTGGATGTGGGTCAGCCCAACAATGCAGTTCAACTCTGCCTCCTGAAAGCACATTGATCCCCACACGCTGCCTGCAACCATGTCTGCCTCAGCAGAGCAGGGAGAGAAAGGCAACGTGGAATAAAGATGCTGCAATGACCATTGACAGCATACAGCAAAAACAATTACAGAGTTGCAAGGTACTTCAAGGTACTTAGTATTTCAGGCTAACATCTTCTTTCTTTCCTATATGCTAGGCTGGCTTTCAGATGACTTTTCCTATCTTTAAAGTGGACTAAATGATACTCAGAAAGACCTAGTGGCACTTGAAATACCTGTCCTCTCCCTTCCAAGAACCTTCTCCATGGATGCTCTGAGCACCCCTGAGTTTGGACCGTTAGACTGCAGTTTACATCTCTTAGGATGGAAGTAAACATAGAGCAAAAAGAGCACAGTAAGCCAAGGGAAACCAGATCCAGATGTGCCCCAAGTTCATCCTGTGTGCTACCAGCACAGTGCAGTCATGCTGGAAGCAGGAGTGAAGCTGTGTGCAGGGACAGAGACCAGAAAGCAGCGCCCCCCCTTATCATGATTCACTCCCCTCCCTTCTCTCCCAGCCTGACCCTTATTTTTCCTTACACACTGCAAAAAGGATGATGATATCAGGCTATTTTCTTGCTGACATGGAAAGCCAAAACCTTGCACTTCCCCACTACACCATTCCACTGCAAGAAGGCATCACCAACAGTACCATCAGTGCCCACAGGAAACACAATAGCTAGGCATTAGAAAGATGCATGCAAGAATGTGTGTGGCCCTCCCAGACCCAATCTGTTCCAAAAGGAGTTCATCTTTTGCTAAGCCTCACACTCGAAAATAACTGCACCCAGTGGGCTGTTTTATTTCCCCAGACAAGCCTGTCCCAGTCTCCCCCACCTCCCAACTCCATTTCAAACAGACTTGGACTAATTCATCTTGTCACAAATCAAAACCAGCCGTTGGGACTCAAACAAAATTAGAGTTGTTCTTTGAAGCCTGGCTGGCCTATTTAGGAGGGCACTGCCATTACTTGGCAGGTTTTGTAGCTTTGCTGCTCAGGGACAGTTCAGCTGCTGCTCCAGATGTGTCAGAGAAAGTAGTTCCAGAAAGAACCCATAACTCCTGCTTTCCCTTCCCAGTGCAGGAATGGAGTTGTGTGCACTGGAGGCAGCAGGTAGCTACTGAGAGTGGAGCTGCTTGGCATATCTGAGATACACAGCAGCTCTGACATCCCCCAAATTCAGGGGTCCCCTCCCTCACTCCAAAACGGTGGCAATTTATTTAATGAACACACTGGGTCAACATGCAGAAAAAAAATCTTCTAGCCAACTTTGGTCCAGGCCTTCCTCCTTACTCCACAGATGCTCAAAATACTTACAAGGAACAGGAGATTGAAAAGGAAGAGGAAGTACTTGGTGACTTTTAGGCAGCCAGACCCCATCTTCTTTCACTTACGGGACCTAAGGGGAAAGCAGACAGACAATGAGTTATGTTACAGACTGTAACATACAATACCTCTGGGCAGTGTCAGAGCAACACCCTTACCCTGTGCAGAGCTCTGCATCATCTGGTGGGCCTCAGAGCACATGCACAGAATACTGGAGTTGCCTTTTCAGGACAGTGAAACACCAGCACCACACTACAGACACTGCTGCCAAGATTTCCTGGAGAGTGACACAGAGCTACCAGCAGTTACAGAGGAGATTTAATCACAAATACACTACTAATTCTATCACTATTTATATGGACTTTGCAAGATAGCATCAACCAAGACACCAACCCTAGCTACTGCTCCTGGTGGTGAAAAGTGATGCAAGTTACTTCTATTCCCCGACAGCAGTAAAAGAGGTGCATGGAGATTATATTAAAGGCAACAGAGATTATTAGGAGGCTGGAGCATCTCTCTTATAAGGACAGGCTGTGAGAGTAAGACCTGTTCAGCCAAGAGAAGAGATGACTGAGAGGGGAGCTCATCAATGTCTATCAGTGTCTGAAGGGAAGGGGTCAGAGGATGGAGCCAGGCTCTGCTCGGTGGTGCCAAGCACCAGAACAAGAGGCAATGGGCAGAAAACGATGCACAAGAAGTTCCACCTGAACATGATGAAGAACTTCTTTGCTGTGCATGTGACCACACACCAGAGCAGGCTGCCCAGAGAGGGTGTGGAATCTCCTCACTGGAGATATTCAAAAACCATCTGGATGCAATCCTGTGTCACATGCCCTTGGATGACTCTGCTTGAACAGGGAGGTTGGATCAGCTGACCACTGTGGTCCCTTCCAATCTGACCCATTCTGTGGTCCTGTCAGCCTTCCTGCTTCTCCTTCCTGCCCCAGACTCAGTTGTTTCCTACTCAAAAAACAGAGAACTTTTAAGTTTCTTAAAATTTGCTCTACCAAGCTCTTTGCTCCAAACACACCATTCCACCTTAAGAATCACCAGCCAGAGGAACAGCAACACCAGGCTGGGGTCACCAACCTGGCCTGGGAAGAAACAGCCCCAAGAGAAACCAAAATCAGCAAGGTTCTCTGCTGTCAGCCTGGGTGTACCAAGGATCCCCGGAGACCAGTCCATTCTTTTGTTGCAACCAAAAGCTTTTGCTTAATCCTATTAAATATTTAGGTTAACTCTGGAGCTAAACTGGTATGTGGGCCTTGTTACAACTGGCTAGCCTTCCCAACAAGCAATGGTCACCCTCAAACTAGCAGGAAACAGCACAAGTCTGAACTCTGTGTCTCAAGTTGCTGCTCTAATTTCAAGGAATTCCATGGCTAGAGACTGTGCCCATCACTGCACAGCACCTAACATGATGTTATTGAGATGGGAAGCAGCAGAGATATAAAATGTCAGCCAGTGTGCTACAGACTGATCTCAAATCTCATCTGTATAGCAGTCATTGCATCTAAAGAACTCTTACTGCACAGTCAGGTTAGCAACACCTCTGTTTTTCTTCAGTTAACCCCTCAGGTCAGAGACTATAAAGCCAATTGCACCCAAAAGTAGGTCCTGTGATAGTTTCTGGTCCATATGTACACCAAATATCAAACACACAGCATTCCCATTTTCAGTGCCCCTGGGTGCAGCCATTATCATGAGCTGATTCTGTTCCAGCACAGATGCACTACACAACAGCTGTATCACTACCAACCTAGGAAAAAGCAAATGAAAGCTCTTTGTTAGCAAAATTCCTCCTTTCCTCTGTGGGAGAAATGTTCTCTCAGGCCACTAGTCCTGGAAGATACCAGCACCTAAGGCTGCATTTGGAGAGGATAACTAAGACGTAAATTTTCCCATCCAGCTGGCTTGCTTCCTGGCTTCCTCATGAACACATCCCTTCTTAAGAGGATCACAAACTGGAGCCGGGCAGGCTAACCAAAGTGCAAAGACAGCCAGATCCCTAGGCGACAGTGAATTTCTGTTGTGGGAGTTACAAATGTTTTTCCCTTCTTTAACCTAGCCAAGAACTAACCCAGGTAACACCTTCCTTGCACGATGCACTGGACTTCTTACCTTAAGACATCTGATCAATTGCAACCCTTCTGATTTTCAAACTGGAGGGGCAAGTCCCAGTACTTGCTAACTTGCTTCCTAGCACTAAAAGCCATATGCTGCCTATTTAAACTCTACCCACATTGTTTTGATTTGTCAGGAAAACAGATTTGCAAAGCTGTCAGGATCTTTATAAAGTTATTTCTGCTAATTAAGCAGCAAAGCAAGTTTACTGTGGAAGATGATATGCCTGAGGTAACTAGAGTAAAATATTGCTTTCAGGGCTCTTCTACTCCTAGTTATTTGTTAAAGACATAGCATCTTCAAAGTTTATTAAAAAAACAAAACAACAAAACAAACCCCAACTGTGCATTACAACACTATGCACCATTCTCTTCTTGCCACAGGGCAATGTACCTCTTTCATAGCTCCTAGCCATAAAGTAATTCAAAGTACAGTTTTCATGTCAGAAGAGAAAAAGGGTCTTAAGGCTTTGCTTTGAGCTTTTAAGATACTTTAGAGCTCCAATGAAATATTACAGATTTTCCAACATTCCGTTCTTTGCAAATTAACTTACTTTTGTCCACTACATCAATGAAACTCTTCAAAATTCCATCTTCTGAAATTGCACAGTCATAAGATTAGCAACACTGTCATACAGCAGAAGCAGAAGCTCAGCAAAATTTGAGATAGGTCAGGTTTGGAAGCGGATGAGCTTGGAGTTATCACAACCAGACATTTCCACTTGGCAGCAAAAAGCCAACTTTAGTACCATAGCTAGTGCTGCAGTAAAAGCTGAACTTTGCCATCTGAAGTTGGTCAAGTTTTGAGCCTTAATGTCTTGCAGCAATGCATGCAGAGGTTAATACATGAACTCTGCATCTTTCAAATTCCACTAATTGTCCACAATCATTTGTTTTTTCCTTTCTCTCTCCACTCCTATTGCTTTGACCATTTGAATTTTCATCCCCAAGCAGCAAGACCCACTCTTTTCAACAATCTGGTATGTACATATCCAAATTTTCCCTGTCATTCTCCAGATTGATGCCAGCTCTGCAGAGGATTTCATAAGACACAATCAGCTTGCAGAATGGCATTTCTTCCAATCTCTCATTCTCCATCTTGTAAAGATATGTAGGATTATTTATGCAGCATATTGCTTTGAGGCACTACTGCCATAAAAACTTGGTTGCCAACGTAGCCTTTTCAGCTGCTGTGAAGTTGATCCAGGGTGTTTCTTAGCCCACGTTCAATCCCAGGACCTGAAGCAAGAACTAATTCCAGGAAGGCATCAGTTGATCCAGAACTCAGGGATTTCCTATCAGGAAGGAATGGAACGGGTCTTCACAGGCTAGGCTGGCATCAGGGGACAGCTCCCTGTCCCCTCCATGACCTCCAGCTCTCAGGCCCATGGTTCTCCCAGCAACAGCACTGACAGCAAGACCTGTATGTGGAGTAGGAACACAAAATCCAGGATATGTGTCCCTGAGGAGATGCAGAGTCCTGCTTTGTTAGCAACTGCAGAGGAGCCACATCACAGCTCAGAGATCAACTTACTTTTGTCACAAGAGCCTGTGAAACTGCTGTAAAGGTGACCCCAGAGAAGGACAGGTGATATGAGGAGAGCTGAATACCTCTGCCTCCTGACCCCACCATTGGCCACTGAGGCAGGAAGGGGAAAATTCATGCACAGACATTATAACCACATCAGTCAAGGGGCAGAGAGGCTAAGTTAATTTTTAATTGCAATTCTGCTCTATGCAATTAGATCCTGAACTGCCTCCACCCAGCAAGCACTGCATGCTTGGTGCTCAGTGAAGTTTATATCTGGCCCAGGCTAGTGCTGTACATGCCTGGGCCACGCAGCTCTGCTGGGAAAGGCTCAGCTCTCCTCTGCAGCACCACCCTCACTCCACAGGTTTCTCCCTGATGAGCTCTGGCAGGTGAAACACCTCAGCTGCCAAGTTACTGTACAGCACAAATAAGGGGCTCATTTACGAGGGCAATGAAAGAAAAGAAGAACCACAAAACAAACCAGAGCAGAACAGCTGTGGAAATCACTGTCTCAGTAGATTTTTAAAGAGTGCAAAGTTTATGCAAATCCCTTAAGGACAGCACACATGTTCCCAAGAGCACTGAGCTCTGACAGTCAGTCCCAATATTCCAGCTCAGGTAAGAGGGTTCACGTTTGGCTGTACCTACATAGTCTGAGGATGCTGTCCCCTCTTCTTCACATCCTATAGCTTAAGGACAGGAAATGCTTGGTTACAAAGAAGCTGCAGGCTGTTTCTGTGTAGCACTTGCTCCCCACCAGCACCTCTCAGGCTCTAACACCAGGGGACGTAAAACAAAGGCAGACCCGACAGGACACGCTACCACCATCTTCTACCAGGCTAGGATGAGGTCAAAGCAGCACCAGATCTGGCTTTCACAAGTTGCTATTTCCGTCGACCCCACAAACACCTCGAATGCCCTGTAAGGCCGGCGTGCTGGCTCAGTTCTGCCGTCCCTCCTGCCTGCTCAAGGAGAAACTCCCAGTTTGACAGATGCAGAGATGCAGCAGCCAGCACCACGAACTAAGGTTCTGCAACACATCCTAAGGCTTCTGATGCTCCTTCACATCTTGCATCTGATGTGGAAGGGGAGGATCTTTGGGTGAAAGTCCAGCTGCTCCACTGAAGCAACCTCCAAAGCAGCCTCAGCTGATCTCAAGCATTACAGGCACTTCTTGACACAACAAGCAACCACCTTCCTCACTCGGGTAAGCCTTACACATTGCAACAGGTCACTTCCCTCAAGATATTACAAGGCTGGACACTGAAAATATCCAAACCTGTCCCTGATCTGATCTCACCTCCCTGTCCTTTCTTTCTCACACCACAACATTGGCCAAAGTTAGCTGTTTTCATTTGCAGACAATTGACCAAGAAATCCTTTCTGCATGCGGCTGAGGCCATTTTGAAGGCCAGTGTAGTTACTTTTTTTGCAGTATTATCCCAATCCAGAAGCCAGAACCAGATTAGACATATAGCTGGACAGAGACCCACAGAAGCTAGCACACTAGGGTTGCTCACTAAATGGCCACTTTCCAGCTCCAGGGCAGACATCTCCATGTTGGAGAGACTGGGGAAGGGGCAGCTCAGAAAGCCATGGGGCAGAGGAGGAAACAGGTTATTCTTTGCAGGATTCTGAGCCCTTGCACCCCAAAGTCCAGCTGCTTCTCCATCCATGCACATGCAGAACAGACATTTGGCAATCAGAAAGTCTCCTGATCACGACTGATGAGACAGGACAGCTTCACACAACCATACCAGTTAATGAGCAATGACAGAGTTACTAAGTCTCCTGTTAACCAGGTACATCACTGCCCTCAGGGCAGGGACTGTAAGTTACAGCCCCATTAACATACAAAGAATATCCTAAGGAGTTCATCTCCTTGACGTTAATATACAAAGGCCTTGGACTTTCAGTACACCTGGGAGGTACATCTTGTCTCTGGCAAGCAAATAACCACAGAGCTGATGAATGACCCAAGTCTGAATTCACTGAACTTTCCTTTAAGCTTCACTGAGATAATACCAGCTGTGTAATGACCTTGAAAACGTAAACAAGATTATGTTTGTCATGGATATTTTCCAAATAGCATCTCATCACAAGTTACAATGGAAGGATTGAGGAAGAAGCTGAATTTTAAAAATTGAAGTATATCTATTACGTATTTTATATGTTTATGTGTGTGTATCTCAGTGATAGAGCTACAGCTCCTTTTTGAAGGAAAGTGTCAGTACAAGTTATAAAAGTATTTCTGCATATTACAAATTTTGAAAACAGAACAAACCAGACCCTCTCTTATTCCATCTACTACTAGAAAAAGTGTCTTCTTAAGTAGAAGGAATTGTCTTCAAGGGTAGAGGAGATGGTCTGAGGGCTAAGCACAGAGAGACCAGCACAGCCATATCAGCCTGAAAACTGCAGCATCACACTTAATTATCTGCAAACGTTGAACTACCAGCATAGACATGTACAGTGAGACCCTAACAGCACCTGCAAAACATCTGCAGGATAGAAACTCAAATGTGCATGCAGTCCTTCCACATATGCTACTCCTGGGGCAAAGGGAACAGACTAGAGCAAGGCAACAGCTGGCTGCAAGTACTGCAGAAATACCACTGGAAAGAACAGACTCCTCAGGAATAGTTTCTGAGGGAACTTGTCAACTCACACTGCAAAGGCAGACTTGCTCCTGGTAAGACATTGAGCTTTTCTGACTGACTTCTCTAGCTAATATACTGTTGTGTGAATTATCTCACTAGGAGCTTCATTCCCCAGCAAGACTGGATTAGGAAACACCCGTAGGACTTCCTATGATGGCACAGATTTTTCAGTATGTTTTATCACAGCAAGCACATGTTGAGCATTTTGTAAAAAGGAAATGCGTATTTTAGAAATGTGCTTCTGATGGTTGACGGGAAATGATCAGATGTTTATAAACCACTATCATATCGTTAAAAAGAAACGAAGCCCACAGTTCAGTATCAAGGAGTAGCGGAGGTTTTAGAAGCGTCTGGTTTTATCTCTATGTTTACAAGCAGTGTAACACGTTTTGAGAACATCTGCTCTTCACGGTTCAGTTTGAAAGCCAACATTTAAGTAGGTCTTCAGTCCCTACAACTGGCAAATTGAGAAAGTTCTTTGCTATTTTCAGCCTACACACTCATGCCTGCACAGCATGACAGCATTCACAGGACAGCATTTCTCTGATTTAAGCAAAACTTTCCATACATCAAGACCAGAGGTAGAACTCTGCCAAAAAATGGGAGGAAAAAAACAACCCCAGACCCCATAAACTGTCCCAGAAGCAATTTGGTTCTCCTCTCCCTCTACAAAAGTAGAAGAAATTAATCAACTTACCAAAAATAGTAGACAGAAGAAACAGCCAAAAGTACAGTTTAGTGGACTCTCTTTTTAATTACCATGTATTAGAATGTCAGTTGTGCAACAAACTCTGCAGGTCAGGTCCAGAAAGAGGTCTCCACACTGACTGCAGCCAGCAAACAATGCAGTAAAAATGCAGAGTTTTCACAAAACTGGTTGGGCAACTCTGTCACTTGACTACATTGGCTCTTTAATCGCTTCAACAATGAGACCAGCTCAGCTTTATTTTCTGCACTTGGAGCTGCCAGGCTGCAAACCTAACCTCTGAAATGGATGTGCCCACCAGCTCCCACATCTGTCAGTGGCACCAGTGTGTCAAAAGCAGTCTCCCTGCTTTGGCCTGCCCCACACCTCCCCAGAGAGGAGCAAAAACCTGCGAGCAGGACCTGCACTCCAAACTGCAGCAGGGAGACCAGCACAGACAGGCAGCATTCTGCTTGTGCTCAGGTAAGCTTCTCCCCAGCATGGGTCTGAAGACCAGGGAATGCTTCAAAGTGTTTCCCTGTGCCAGTCATCAGCTTGAAAATCCCAGGTAAAAGCACATGCACAGGACAGGCTCACCTACCTCCCTTCTCATGCAAACAATGCCTCGGAGGTCAACAAACCTCCTCCAAGGAGTTGCACAACATCCCTCCCATTGCCACTTGGCTTGGAGACACCTTCCTCAGACTCAGTAGCTTTTTTCCCCCCTGCCAGAGCACCCAAAAGCTACCACAATCCAGGCAGGAAGAAAGCCTTTTTTTCTATTTTATTAAACAGCAACAGAGATTGTGAGACTTAGGTAGGAGCCAGGTAGTATAACTGATTTTTATCTTCCCTGCCTCCTCCTCCCATAAAATGCAAGAGGTCAAGGTCGAGGACTTTCTACTTTAAAGTTCCCTTTCCAAACAAACTGGTTTTCAGTTACTTCCATTTTCTCAGATACTAGGGCAAATAACTGGTGGGTGATTAGATTCAGCACACCCATGACAAACATGTTTCTGAGAAGTTACAGCATCTGCTTGACCTGAGAAATGAGGTTTCCTACTCTTGGTTCTTTTCAGGAATTAGCAGAGAAAGTAGTTTTACTTCAAAGGCAGGAAGTTTTCCACAGCTTAGCAACCTGTGCAGCACTTAAACAAACAACTTCTCTCTCCACCTCCCCTCTGCTTATCCAGTCTTCAGACCACACACCTCCACAGACAGGTGGATGGGGCTGAGCAGATCCTGGGCACTGGCATAGGAAGGAAGCTGAGCTTACACAGCACCACTCCCAGTAACCCCACCACTCCCTGCAGGTTCTCCTGCAGTTCATTTCAGAGCTGAAGCCAGACACTTCTAGAAATCAAAGCACTAGAGATTGCCTATTCAGAAGGGCATAGGGCAATGAGCACTCCCTTGTCCTTCTCAGATTAAACCCCAAATCCCACCACAAAGCAAAAAGAAGAGGCTTCTGGCTTGCTATTCCAAATTACTGTGAAGCTTTAGAATTAAGTAATCTTCCTTGAACAACAGAAGAGACAGGTTACTAGTCTACTTTAATCATATCACATGCTTTGTATCAGATCCTTTGCTGATAGCAAGGCACTGATCTAAAGAAGCCAAGGCTTTAACCCTTTAGCCCACAGATGAAGTAGAGATGGAAGAGTACTGCAAACCCATCGTGACTGGCAAGTGGAAAGAAGTCCTACTGGCACAGGAAAGGGCATCAGGCCACAAGGGGATACATCTTTTGGCTTGTTATTGGAAACAGTCCCTTTATTATTTGTAATTTTAGGAAACTTTGGTTTTGCCAAATAGACAATTGTGCCCCTGCTAGTACACTGGCACAGCTACATGTGATTCTAGAGCAGAAGAGCACAGATCAGCAGCTGTAACAATCTCTGCTCTTCAGCCAGGTGTGCCCTACCAACCCCTTGCCCTCTAATCTAAAGGCCCCCACTGCAGCAGGCTGACAGTGCAGGAATCAGAAGTACAGGACTCCTTCTAGATTCTCACACAAACTACTTTATGATCTCTCCCAGATTTGCATACCGGGGAGGCAACTCAGCCAAACCATTTGTTACAAGCAGACAGGGCCAGCCGAGCCGGGGGTCTCCAAACCCAGTGGTACAGAAGCTCACACTCTGTGGCAGCAGGGACACTGCCACCAAAGGTTACTCCCGGACCCAGCCTCTGCCCCAGAAGAAGCTGTACTTCCCACCAGCCCATCCCAGGGTCACACGAGACCCTGTGCCCTGCTGACGAGGGGAGCATTGTCACAGACAGTCTGAGAATGAACATTTCACAACATCCTGTGTTTCATGCCACAGATGCCACCTGACACTACCAAATGGTACAAATGAAAAGAGAAAGCCGGAACTATAAAAAGCTCCTGAGGAACGGAGTCTGTCTCAAGCAGCCCCTGTTCCCAAAATGATGACATAAAGAGGGCAAGAGGGCAAGAGGGCAAGAAGGGTCCTAAGTACAAGACTTTAAGTCACAGATATTTTTAGTAATTTCCTGCTGTTCAAAAACATGCACCTCAATCACATTTTCCCTCTCCAACATCACGGTAAATAATACGAACAGTTTCACATTTGTAACTGGCAGCACTTGGCCACAATAGGCAAACCCCTTGCTGCCCTGATCACTCTGAGGATGCAACTCAGAAGCTATTTCAAACAAACCTTGCTCTGGAACAGCCAGTCCCAACAGGGGCTGCTGTACAGTCTCTCAGATGTACAGCAGCATTGTCTAGCCCTTTTTCCTTTCACCTTTAGAGAACACTCTCCTCATGCCAAGCCCTTCCGACAGGAGACAGAAAATGGAAAAGAAAGCAACATTATCCAGCAGTAAAGAGCAACTCTGTGAGGAGCAAGAATAACACAGCATGAGCTGTTACAGAAACTGCAGCGAAGCTGCTTTGTTCCCAGTCTAAGCATTTTAGGAAGTGAAATGCCACAATAAGAAATCTCAGCAGACGAGGCTGGGAAACAAAGGGGTCCTCTAGAAAACACTTAGCCAGCTGGAGGAGATAGCCAAAAACTTTCAGTTGCCTTTCTATGAGGATGGGCCTGAACTCCAAGGCATGCTGCAATACACAGAGGTGTTTTGCTACCCTGATGTTTGTTACATTAGCATGCAGGTAATCCCAGCAGAGTTAATTGGAGCAATACAAGAACATTGATTAGTGATAGACCTGCCACCTGCAATTAAGATCACTCCCCCAACACCATCCCAAGTAAAGAAAATAATTGATCAATCCTTCAAAGCAATACATGTGTAGGTTCTGGACAGAATTGTTTCAAGCCAAGAAGAACAGACATATGGGATAGGTTCCCTAGGAATTTGGCAGTTAAAAAAGACAGCATGATTTTGAAAAGCTGGGTCTGTTTTGGGAAAAAGAGGGGCCTCCTTGGAGTCTGCAGACCGACGCACAGTGGTCTGGAAAATGGGTTCAGCTGAACCTGAACCAAGAGAGGCTGGGTGGCCTTTTCTTTCCTGAAAAGGTCTCCTTTTCTATATTTAGAGCATTAATATTTCAGAAGACTATTTGATGGAGGAATGCTAGAAGAATAAGATGGAAAAGAGTAGTTTAGGGGTATTTACTTTAAAGTAAGAAAGAACCTGGAATAACTAATTTACAAATAATCCAATGAGCCTCAGTGCAGACATAAATGCCCCCATTTCAGGAGGGGAAAAAAAAAAAGCAGGGCTGTTCCATATTTTATCAGTAAATCATGATTGAAACTAAGACTACTTTTTAATAGGATTGCAGACAGTTTTTTCTTACTTCCTTCTGTTGTCTTTCCCCCAGCAGACTACCTGGTTTTACTTCACATCAGCACCATAATTTTTAATCAAGTCAAACTCGGCAATCACCTAAAACTACAGCAAGGGGTCTCACGCATGCTACCTGGGCAGGTTATGGGTGTCACACATGGCTCCCTCTGTCCCCAGCATAAAAGTCCACCCCTCCTCGCTAATCCAGCAGCTTGAAAAGCCCAGCAAAGCCCCCATTGCCTGCTCCTCCTCTGATGGGAGGCTGCCAGCAGGAGAACCACCCATCACAGGGCACCAGGGCTCTCCACTGAGGTCCTGGGCACAGGAATAACCAAGAGTCAGCACCACAGCAACGCAGCTGCTGACCTGGCTCAGCTCACACATGGCTGCACAGGCTGCTCTTCCTGACAGCAAACACCCTGTGGCAAAGGCTGTCTCTCCTCTGGGCAAACAAGGAGCAACTGTTTGGGCTCCCGTGGGACAGCTGCACGGCCACCCACTCGTATACACACCGGTGGGTCTCGCTGGTGGCTGACAGCTGCGATGGGAAGAGGTTTCCTATCTGCCTGAAGCTACACAAAGCAAGAACCTAGTGTTTTACTATAGGATCAAGTCTAAATCACTGCCACAACAGCCTCCAAAGCTGCAACACGGTGGACTGGTAATGAATGCAGAAACACTCAGGCTCTGAGGCCACCAGCAGGACTGCAGCATCAAATCAAAGAAGCCTTTGAAATCTTGGACTTGGGAATTAAAGCAGCTTGCCATTCCTCAAAATAGCCCTTCCTTGACATAGTCTCTTCTGCCAAAGCAACAGCCAGTTTGATGCAGTTTTTGACATAAAAAAATTCCCATGAAGTTTTGGCAAGTGCCTTTTTGTCACCTCAGTTTCATTCCAGGAAGCCGTGAGTCACACCACCTCCCCCAGGGAGAAAGGGTGAGAGGAAACTCTGACATTTCAGGTCCTCTCACATCAGGCAGGAGAAGCACCAGGAGCTCTGGGCATCACCTCCAACCCCTCAGGAGCAGCCAGGACCACCCCAGTTCCAGCTGTACTCGCACAAGGCGTTCTCACCCCAGTGCAAAGGAGCTGCTGAGCTCTGTGCACAGGCAGCAGCCACCCCTGCAGCAAGTCCCACAGAGGGGCTGGGGCTCACTTGCAAGGCTGATCCATCACACAGGGCTCCACCCCCCCACACACCACCAGCCTGCAGGAACTTTCTCTTGTACCTGCAGCTCTCCCCCCGGAGAAGTGCAGCAGATCCTTGGGAAGCAGGGAAGGAAGGGCTGTGCCTTTACTTTGTTTCACACGGCTCACCAGGGCTTCTCCACACAGCTGTGGTCCAGCACCGTTCCACACAGCAGCTGCCGAGCAGAAGTCTTCTCTAATTAAAAGAGCTTCCTTTGGGAACAGGCAGATCTACTGCACAACTCAGAGTGCTCTTTAGTTATTCCATGTGCATAGCTGCAAGCCAGCATTAGAAAGGGACCTGAATGCAAAGAAGAGTCCAGCAGCTTCTCAGACTGTTGGGAAAGCACATTTAGTCAGCTGGAGTTTTATCTCCACAAAAGACTTCAGAGGTGAGCATAATTAGAACTCCTGCCTGCCTTTTAAGCCCCATTTCTCCCATCGTGCAGCATAGATGCTGCAGAATAGTTGCCATATCTGTTTGGTCAGTGCAAAATACAAAGCAGCAGCGAGGGCAAACAGCCTTGCTAACCTGCAGGTCAGCAGTCTGTCTCCTCAATCCAAGCCCTGCTTCTGTGTTTTACAGGGGGCCTAGCTCCATGACACAGAAGAAAGAGAGTGAGGGGACAAGAGGCCAAGGAAGCACACTGGAAAGCTGAGGAAATTCCAGCAAAGCCACTCAAGACTGACTCATCACCAGCAACTTCGGTCCACGACAGACACATGACCAGTTCCACAGCAGGCAAGAGGATGCTTTGTGCCACAGCATCACATGAAAGCAGCCCCAGAACCAATGCAGCCCTAGAGACAGTATCCTGTTACCACCCCAGTCAGAACAGCACCCTTTTATGCAAAGAATGCTCTACAAATTAATTGATTACAAGCAGAGAAGAGAGGAGCAGAGCAGTCTGCATGGTGACTTTCAGAAGCAGGCATATTAGCTTTTGGACCAAAGTCCAAAAAACCCTTTGACATTGCTACCACTGAAAGTTCTTTTACATCTCTTTCCACACACATTCCAAGTAATGCTAAGTAAGCCATTTGCATGATCAAGAAGAAATCAGAAAAAAAAAAATCATATAGGAAGGGAATAAGACTCTCCCAAAACAAATACTTTTTTCTCTATTACTAGAACACTTTGAAACTGAAATGCCACAAAAGGTATAGAAACTTCCCTGGAAAGGTCTAACTAGAGCACTGAGGCATTCTGTGCAGTAGAAGAGATAATATATTTAATTTAGACTTCATAATTGATTCCCAACAAAACTGCTAACCATCTATCACAGGAGACATATCAACTCCAGGCATTTAGGATTTGCATATTTTTATATTATGGGATGACAGTAGCAGCCTTTGCAGTCCATGTCAAGTGCCAAGATGCCCTTTCCACACCTGCCCTGCATGCTGTTCCAGAAGCTCTGCACCAATACAGATCAGGTCATGGCCCCACAGCAACCCAATGCACAAAACCCCAGAGGCAGCTCACTCGAATCTGTGCCAGTCTGGAGCACCAGCCTGAGCAAAACCTGCATCCTGGAGCAAGCTGCTTTTAAAACTAGACAGACAAGGTGCTGCATGAAGCCTCTCCTGTAGAGGCAGGAACTGAAAGCATCAAATTCCTGTGTAGTCTCTTGAACCCATGCTGGCGAGGACACAGAAACCTCACAGATCATAGAGACCAAAAGCAAGGTGCTGGAGAGGAATATGGTCAGATTCAGTGACTGTAACCACTTCTCCAGAACAACTCTGTAAAACAGCCTCCTTCATTCCCAACAGGTAAAGCCACTTTCCAGCATGTTCAGTCCCTGCTGTGCAAACCCCCCTAAGGTAATTCCTTTCCTCTCCCAAATTACCTCCTTGGCAATGGATGGGGAGCAGGAGGGACCAAGGGCAGTTCCCAGCTCCAGCTGTGGGAAGATCAGCTCAGTTCTGTTCTTTTGCTATTGTATGAGAGACTGAAGCAGACTTGTTCTGCCTACAAAAAGAACTCCCCATTACATAACTTCAACAGGCTGCTGGATATCTTAATGTATACAGCTCATCCCAGCATTTCTCCAGTACACAAGGCCATGGGATTATCATCATACTGGAAGAGATCAGCAATCTGCTTACAGCTCAGTAACAATTTTGTAATAAATGGTAAAGTGCTTTTATGACGCACCTGCCTCAAGGCTGTGCTGCAAAGCAACTAAAATCAGCAGCCCAGCAGCATCCTTAACAAATTCCACCAGTACTTCACTTATGTGCAAGGTCCTGCCTCTGGTCCTTCTGAGCTCCTTAAAGACAGACAGGGCACTGACCACACCAGCAACTTTCAGCAATTAGGTACACACACTGGACTGTGGTTTGACTTGCCTTTAAATGGTGGTGTCCCAGTAGGTGGTGTCCCAGTTCTGAAGCTCCATCAAGGAGACAAAGAACTAGAGCAGTCAGCCAGACAGCCTGTGCACACACCTCTTCCCACAGGACTAAGCCTGTCCCCAGTCTCCTTCTCTTTCTCCTCTGTATTTACTTTGGATGAGCCACAAACCACTCAGCTTCCCTGGCTCTCTGGTGTTCAAAAAGACACATGCTTGGGTTCCAAGTTGGCAGTCTCCAATCCCTGTTCCCATCCCCACAGACTACTGTTTTATTCCCTTTTTCTTCTGTGATCAGCCAGGCAGTCCCTTCCACAGAGCTGCTCACAGTAACGCCTCATCTTTCTTCCAGAAAATTAGCTAGCTCTGAATGTCACAGTGCACACAAGAAGTGATTTAAGCAATCTCCACTACGCAGTTCCTTTGCTTCACTTATCACCCCATCTAGACTGAAGTCAGCCATTAACTGCTTCAGTGTTTCCAAGCCCTGATAGCCCAGAGAGCTTTCAGCAAACAGGCTCTGCCACAGCCAACCAGCTGTCAAGGAACTGCTGGCACCGACTGTGCCTCCTGTATTATTCCTTTCACCATGCCAAGAGAGCCTGTAATTTTTAGCCTTTCCTCCATTTCATTCCCTCTAAGAATACAGAAGAGCCAAAAAGAGACAGAGGTGGTTAGGTAATGATTGCATCTCATTATACAGTTGCTAAAGGAAAGGTGGCTCACTCAGCCATCCCTTCACACGTATGGGCTTAATCAGTATCCTGCAGAAAGCTCCAATCCCATATTCCTCCAACAGATGCATCAGTGCAAGCACAGAGTTTATTTCTTTGCCCATTAAAGCTGGCAACCACATGGAAGCAGGCAGGCTACTGGGCCCAGCTACCCCTCTGCTGCCCAAAAGGACTCCAGAATCCAGATGGCATGATCCCTGTTCAGGGACAAATGAAGGCAGGGAAGGAGGAGAAGGGGATACAGATGTCATGCTCCTGTTTTAGAGAGGTGAAGTTCAGGCACTCTAGGGTGAATGCCATAATTCTTGGCAGTAATAAGTTAGTTTTGGTGTGTGTAAGTTTTTCCACAATGGAAACTGAGGAGTAAGTGCAAGAAGGCTGTGGCTCCAATCACCCCTTGTTACACAGGCCCACTGGAAACATTGCTGCCTCCTCCAGCCTTCCAAGCTACGCAAACGGAGCCTGAGCCCCGACAAACCCACCCCCTCTAGCACCTCCCACTCACCAGCCAAGAGAAACCAGACCAGGGGAAAACGTGGCTGCCATGCCACAGGCACCATTAAAGTGGAGCAATAATTACTGCTTCAGATAGCACAGGGCACGATCCAAGTCCGAGCATCCCCCTGGCATTCCCATAACAGACCCTATCCCATCAGTGCCCAAACATCTTTGTGGCAATGCCTTTTACCTGTGCTGTGTGCTTCCTGCTCTAACAATGCCAGCAGGCACCAGGAACCACAGCCATGGTTTGAAAAGTGCCCTGACGCCTGTGGTTACCAGAGGTCTGCAAAACTCCCACCTGCATCCCTCTGACTTGAACATCTACTGGATGAACACCTGCACTGGATAGACCCTGACTGCCTTACAGCTGTGACACCAGGACACGGAGCAACAGAGTAGTGCTGAAATCTTTCCTTGGTTACAGTCAGATGAGAAATTTCATGTGAAATCCCCCCCTTGCACTTCAAAGAGCTTAAAGCAGGGACAAGAAAACCTCCACGGGGCTGTGGGAAGGCCTCGTTAGAGCATTTCCTGCACCAGCTTACAGTTGTAGGTCACACTACACCTGCCTGTCACCCGAGAACTAAAATAGAGACAATAACAGTAATGAAGAGAGTCCAGATGAGCCACATCATTAAAGCCTCTAAATCCTCTTAAGGGAGGAGCTTCCATGCAGCAGGACAGAGATTGCCAACAGGGAGGGCTTTCTCCAGGCACACAGCTTGCATCTTGCTCTATTTCTGTCTCACACAGGTAAGAAGCTGAACAAACATTGCAAGACTTCACCCAGCCTTGCAGCACAGGGATGAGAATGTCATCTCAGTGGTACCCAGAGCCCTTGACAAGGATGGAGAAACCCAGCCAAAGAGGGGTTTAGGTCCAAAGAGCAAAGATATTCTGGCAGCAAGATCCTTCTCTGAAAGGGCTGTTAAATGACACAATGCTAGGAGTGAGGAGAGGCTATTCACTTCTTTCAGCCACTCCAAACCCACACATAGGCTTGCAGAGCAGTTGCAAAGGTTCTTCTCATCTGTGCGGGCTGCCCAGCATAAGCAAGCACACATGGATTTGTTTTTTGGGTTTTTTGTTTGTTTGTTTTTTGTAAAGAAGCACAGCTGCACCTCTAGGAGTTCCTGCTCCAGTCAAAGGACCAAAACCAAATGTAAATGTTAAAAAACCATCTCACTGTTGCAAGAGGTTCTGCTCTGGAACACTGGCAGGTCTTCCAATGGCTGTGCAGTGACACTGCAGAACAGGCCACTGACTGTACCGCCCAGTGCCCTTCTGCCTCATTAACACTTTCTTCCCACTCAGTGCTCATGAAGTATTTAGTAAGAGCTGGGCAATTTATCATTTTTACAGTTTGTCATATGCTTGACATCAGCATACAGCAGCACACGACTGAGACTGCTCCCCTCACTAGACACCTCCACCTAGATTTTCAGGGTAATGTTTCTATGCTTTGACCTTGTGGTCCACCAAAATTACCCTAGCCACAGGCTTCTGCTTGACTGTTCTCATGCAGTAAGCAAGCTTTAGAGCAGCAGGTTCACATCTCAGGCTTTGAAGGGGATTTTTCTTAAACCCAAGATGTCTGGGAAAGGAAAAAAAAAATGGAGAGGAAGTATCACTGATGGCAGATTTCAAGACAGCACTGTCCAGCTGTTCACCCTCGCTTGCACAGAAGCACAAGGGTGTTGTCAGAAGCTAACAGAGGCCTCACAAGTGGTAGGATGTGTTACATCCCTGTGAACCTCTACCCTCAACAGCAGCTCCAAGAGCAGATCTTCTCCCCAGCCACTACCCCTGAGAGCACGGCAATAGGACACTCTCCCTCCCTTGCATAGCTAGTAAGTTTCAAGCGCTCATCTTATACACAATATGCTACAGTTTGTCCAAGACATAGGAACACTTCATACACTTTATACTAAACTAACTTTACAGTTTACTGCAGCCAACGTTTAGACGTCAGGACGGTTGGGTTTGGGTTTTTGGTTTGTAGTTTGTTTTTTTTTTTGTACCAAACACCCCATTTTACATGGAAGCATACACAGCTTTAATGCTCTGGGGCAGAATCAGCACGCCTAGAGTGCAACAAGCTGCTATCCCCTTATCCCTCTTATCAACAGATTGGTTACGAGCGAAATTGCAAATGCAATTCGCATTTACAACATCTATTCTGCTGTTGAACTGCAAGCACTACTCCTCACAGGGACCTTAAAATGAAGAGAGGCAAAGGGACACAGCAGGCTGGGCCAGCACCAGATTTCTGTCCGTAATAAGGTAAGATCGCTAGAGAGGCATCTAATCCACATCTTGGAAATCAATCAAGACGGAGCGGACTGAAGCCAGCTGTGTGCCCAGCCTCATCAGCAGAGGCACCCGGCCGGTATCCCCGCACAGCGGCAAGGCTCCGGGCCAGCAGGACCCGCTCTGCGGCCACCGCACCTGCCGTACCTGGCCACGGTCTCAGGTCACACACCACCTGCGCCAGGCGGTCACAGCTCAGCCCCCGACTCCAGTGTGGAGGGGCACACCTGAGAGCGCCCAGCAGCGGGGACTGGCACCCCGAGAAGCCGCCCCCGCCCCGCACACCCCGCTGGGGCTGCCAGCCCCGGTCGGGAGCTGCCGGACCGCAGTGGGGGCTCCCACCCCGGCCACCAGAGAACGCCGCAGAAAACCCCCGGGAAGTCCCCGCCGGGCACGGCCCCCGTCCCGCCACGCCGAGCCCCCCGGGCCGAGGGCAGCAGTGTGTCCGGGCTCGGTGGAAGGACTCCCGGCCGCGCTCCCCGTTCCGTGCCGCCCCGCTGCCCGGTGCGGGCGGCCGCAGCAGCTCCCCTACCTGCTCCGCTCGGCGGGCTGCGCACGGCTGAGCTCGGCACAGCGCTCCCCCCTCCGCCGATGTGGCCCCCGGGGCGGAGCCGGCGGCTGCGCTGAGGCGGCCCCAGGGCGGGCCACCGCCCCCAGCCCTTCCCTTCCCTTCCGTGCCCGGCCCCCGGCGAGCGCTGCGCAGAGCCGGAGCCGAGCCGGGGCCCCGCCGTGCCCGTGGGCTCCGGCACTGGCTGCTCCCAGCCTGTGCTGCTCGCTCTTCACACCGAGCCACGCGTTTTCCACTGCCCACCTGTGAGGCCTCGGCCGCTGCCTCCTTCTGCTGTTCTCCAGCTGAGACCAAATCACCCCGCTCCGCTCGGGCAGGTGGCCAGCAGTGCGCTGGGGCCCTTTGCCCTGCTCGCTGCACTTGCCGTGAGCCCGTCTCCTCCCACGAGCCCCCTGCCTGGCCCGTCAAGTCGGTGCAACAGGCGCGCACACACAAACAACCCTTGAACCTCCTGATTAAGGGCACTCGCAGCTTGTCTGGTGCTGCGAGGCGCACGCCGTGGCACCCTGCCCGGTGAAAGCAAGCCCGATGACCCACCGAGAGATTTTTCCAGTGGGCAATTTCGCTGCCCCAGTGAATCCTGTAAACGCCACCTGCACATTGTTCCCCCTCCAAACCCCGCTCAGCTCTTGTTTGCCCCAGTGCCTCCAGCGCTGTGAAGATGGTGAGGTGTTCTCATGCTGTGGCTGCTGTTTGCTGTGCTGACCAGTGCCACTGCATTGTTTCCACGGGATTCTCTGTTTTGTGCAGTGTATCCGCTCTGCGCAGCAGGCAGCAAGCTCGAACCACCAGCTCTTTGTTCTTGGCACGTGGCATAATTAGCCCAATGGGATCCTGCCTCTTCTCTACTGCAGAACGCAAATAAAAATAAAAGTGATAAGGCAATCTAACAGTAACAACTCTGTGATCCTCTGCAAATCCTCATTTCAGAGATACTGAAACCAAACCCATCAAGCCAATCCTAAACTGAAGGAAGATCAGCAGGTCCCTCACCCTTCTGAGGAGCAACATTCCTCGCTTTCATGTATTCTGCTGTCTTGGCAGGAGGAGGACCAGCCAATTCATGCAGCTCAAGGTTCCAGTCCTCATTCCAGGGGGCAGCAAAAACCAGTTTGGCTTTTGTACTGAAACAGGTGTGCAATGGCCACCTTATTCTCTCCTAACAAAGTTTCTCTTGGTCATATTTCTGTGTCTGACGGCTGATTCTTTACTATGCCACCAGACTTTAAAAAAATAAATAAATTAGAAGGTCCTTTTCTGGACTGTGCTTTATTCATTGCATTTACTTGACTTTCATTCTGGTATTTAGAGCCCCATCCAGTCCCAACCTTTCCCTGCAGCTCCCAACCATTTCCTCTGGTACCAGGATTAAACACATCCTTCTTCCCTTTTTCAGCAGTGGTGCTCAGCAGCCTTCCCACTGGTCTGTATTTTTATCCTGCAGACGTGTTTTTGTCAGGATAAACGTGTGGTCATGTAATGGGCAAAGCCAGGCCACATAACAAGTGCTCCTTCATGCATGGGCAGGGTGAGGCAGGAGGGGCCATGGGAGGAGGCTGCACCTGCAGAGCAGGTGTCACTTGCTGAATGCCACACCCTGGGCTCCACATCCTCCTCCGTGCCAGCAGCAGGTAACTGCAGGCGTATCAGCTGGCATGAGGGCTCGCTGGGAGAGAGGGATGGAAATGCAGGTGCTGAGGCAGAAGGGGGACGTTAAGGTGGAAGTGAAATGGCTCGTTCTGCAAAGGGGTTTTTGTGGGTGTGGTCTCACTACTCCTATTTCTGCAGCTGCTCACAGCAATACCAGGCAATCCATGGCCTGCAAGCTGCCTAATTTTGCTTACACTCCTTTCTCATACAAAAAAAAAAAAATTGTAAGGCCAGTTGTTAGTGTCTAAGACAAGGACAAATTATGCATGAGAATTATTTGGGACAATCTCTGAAAACTCTTTTACAAGCAGTCTTGGGGACTGTGTCTTTCTGGAAATAGGCAGCGCTCCAGCGTCTCTTTTCAAGCAGAATTAACCTCCATTAAAAACACTTCTATTCTCAAACAAAATATTTAGAGTACTTTTTCTTTTCCCCTTCTCTCTCTGTGATAGTCTTTAACTCAAACATCTGCTCAGGCTTATGCCTGTACTATGTAAGCCAGAATGCTTACCTATAAAGACACAAGGGTTGGTGGAGCAGGTGAAATAGCATCTGCCTGTTCTTATATTTAGTCTTCTTCATCTGTGTGCTGATAGATTATCCAAGCCTACAGGTACTGAGCATGTAGCTTGTTTCTGACTCTTACAAAAATTGTCCTACTTTGAGGAAGGAAGCCTGGGCTCAAAACATTTCCCCTGAGGATTAATGCAAAGGCTGTTTCTTAAAGAAAATGGCTTTTAAATAAAAAGTGATTACAAGGTGCAGTGCAAATGGATTGTGCCAGCAGCTCTGGTGCCTGAATTCATTTGTGTCAGAGGCTTTGAGAGTGGGGTACATGTTAGCAAGGGCAGTGTGGGAATGTATATGCATCAGTGATTGCATGCATAACTGGTTGTGCTTGAGTGCCACTCGGATATGAACCAGTGAGTCTAGAAAAAGCATTAAGTCTATACCACTGCATTTGCTGAGAGACGGGAATAGGTTTTAAAAGACAGCTTCCAAAGTGCCTGAATTTTATTAGAAAGTCTGACGTGAATCATGCTCTTCAGAAGGCTTGCAACAGGGACTTGGCAGCAGAGGAGAAACAGATCTACTGAGATGTTGCAGCTAAGCTGCACACAGATGGCAGACTAAAAGCCCAAGTATAAACAGCATCTTTTACAGTGTACACATCAGGCTGGATTTTCAGCTAGTGATTAGACAAAAGTGCTTGTAAGAAAACACCCAGGCTGGAGAAACCCACCATTATGTGGCATGTAAGGCCGAAAACTGAATACCATTTCAAAGGCAGCCAGGGACCAGCCAACGGGTCATTGAGCCAAGCAATCTGTTTTTGCCTTGGGCCATCTTCATTTCAAACACAACAACCATTCCCTGTCAAATGAATACTTTCTTTTTAGGAGGAATTAATCTCTGTACCAAATCAAGTCATGGCCTATTCTGTGGGTAAACAAGGGAAGTCTGCACAAGAGTCCAAGTCCCTGTGATGCAGCTTCGTACAGGTTCTGATTCATTTGTACACAAGGTCTGTTTCCTCGGGCACAGGGGAATACTAGTGCCCTGCACAGAGATGGCTGGCTGTGCTTTTATGGCTTTTTGCAGCCTTGCCCAGGGTTGTGAGAAGCTGCACACTCCCCACTGCTTTGCAATGAAAAACACAAATATGGCATGGGCAGCTGATAATGATGGAGGGAGGAGTTACAGCTCCCTAATTCTCTGTTGGTAAACCCATGTCTGGCTGGGTTGTGGCCATCCTGGAACAGCTGGATGCAAGCAAGAAACTTCCCACCATTTTATGTATAGGCAGCTCTTCATGTCTCTCTGAAGCTGGAATAAAAGGTCTCAGGGTTGTTTGGCTGCAGAGTGGAAGGGACCAAACTTCTTTTCTTTAGTGTCAGAAGATCTCTGAGAATAAAGGGTTTGAGTTGCAGCTGGCACAGATTGCTGCCCTGTGTTGTGTGCACCAGAAGGAGGAAATTAGTCTTTGGTATTAGGGAGAACAGAGAAACAGGAAGACACGTGGACTTCTAATGTTTGCATATCTATTTCCCTTGAAAAGTCTTTGAATTGGCCTCACATTACTGTGATTCTTAGAGAGGAATGATTTCTTTCCTGATAGGGCCAAAACATTGAGTGGTCCAGGTGTTGTAGTGATGAGGACTGTAATTATCAGTAAAAACTGCCTAACTTTAAAAAAAAAAAAAAAAAAGTTATTTCAAAGTTGCTTTGACAAGGAGAAGAGACTTCAAATATAGAGCAAAGAATTGCTGGGGGTGGGGGGGAGTGTTTCTGTTTAAACTCTGAGTTAAAATCAAAATGACCAAACAACATAAAGTTCATGGTTACTGTCCGTTTGACAGACACTAGTACAGCACAGTATAAAATAGAAAGAATGCAAAGCACATTTAAAATTACATATTTTTCCAAGTCTAATTTGAAGTATGTTCATGGCACCGTAAGTGGAATCCTCTTTTATTTGCTCCAAGCTATGATTTACTAGCAGATTAATTACATAGAAATAATAATGGTTAGAGTGAACAGCAATAAAAGTGCAGTGGTTGCTGAAGCTTGTGGGGCAAGAGGGGACTATTTTAACTTTTATTATAAGACATGTTTATTGAAAGGTGTGTTTTGAGGACTAAAATACTTTTAATATTCTGTGTTTTAGGACTTTGAAGTGCTCAGCAGCTTTAGTAAACTGAACTTATTTTCCTGGTGACCAGTTGCCCTCCCCTGGCTGAAATGAGAAATGCAGGCAATTGAAGTTTTCCGGAAGTTGGACTTGGATAAGCTAAAAGTAAACTGTTCTGCCAGAGGCACCATGTAACTGGAAGCAGATTTGTCCGTAGTCGGATTATTTTGGATCACGGTATGGGTCCCTCATAGCTGACTATTACAGAAGTGACTGCACCTCCAAACTTGGTATTTTGCGAGAAAATTTTGATCCCCCTCTATAAATGCTGGAAAATCCAGCACACAGGGATATGTCTTCCTAGGCTTGAGATTTGGGGCTATTGAACTCTACATTTTTGTCATCTGTTAAGCAGAAGCAAGTATGGAAGCATGTGCCTCCATACATGTTGGATATCTATCTGGCCCTTGAGATGGGAAATTTGCTGGAACAAATCATCAAGATTTACCTTCCTGAGCTTTCTATAATTTTTCCATTTGAAAAAAACATCCTCATAGAAACAAATCTCAAAAGGTCTGTGAGCAGATCACAGACATCTCTGGTTTGAGAAGAGTCCTTGACTGTTGCCATAGGCTTGCTCATTTGAGGCAGAGAAGACAGAAGATGAGTAGGAGGGTTTCAGAAATGCATCCCACTCACTAAGGAGCTCTTGCTAGTTTTGCTGAGCTCACGAGCATACCTGGGCTAACAACATCCACAAAGTGGGATTTGGGGAAACTAGGTGGATCTGGAACTTAACCAAGTTTTGCAGTCCTTCTTGTGCCGTTTGCAGTCATCTTTGGTAACCAGAAATTAATTTCCAAGAGGTAGCATTCAGGCTCAGTCCTTTTAAACATCTGTAGATACGGATGAACACCTGAAGAACTCGACTGCATTCCTGAGGCTTCTATAGTAACATCAAATTTTTTTTCCTCCTTTTTCAAGTGTGCTCTCTTTCCTCGGAGATACAAGGTGTTTTGCTTGTGTCTTTTGCAGGCATGCTGATTTTGGCTGGGATAGCATTAATTTCTTTCACAGTGACTGGTACAGGGCTGTGTTCTGGATTTGTGCTGAGCACAGGGCTGATAATACAGAGATGTTTTTATTATTGCTGAGCAGGGCTCACACAGAGCCGAGGTCTTTTCTGCTTTCCGTGCTGCCACAGTGGTGAGGGGCTGGGGGTGCATGGGGGGCTGAGAGGAGACACAGCCAGGACAGGTGACCCCAACTGACCAAAGGGATACTCCAGACCACGTGGCATCATGCTCAGCATATAAACTTTGAGGAAAAGGAAGAGGAGAGAACATTCAGAGTGATGGCACGTCTTCCCTAGTAACCATTTCATATAACGAGGCCCTGCTCTCCTGGAGCTGGCTGAACACCTGCCTGTCCATGGGAAGAACTGAGTTAATTCCAAAATTTGATTTGTTTGTGTGCCTGCCTTTGTTTCCTTTTTAAAAATTAAACTGTCTTTATCTAAACCCCTGAATTTTCCAGCTTTCACCTTTCCAATTCTTCTCCTGGTCCTGTTGGTGGGGAGTGAACAAGTGGCTGCACAGGGCTTTGTTACTCCTTTGAATCCATCCTCCTGTTCAGAAAGCAACAAGAATGTCCACTGTTCTTCCAGGAACCAAGTACAATCTTGTTTCTAAAGGCAGATTGTGGAGTACAATAAGTTTCACCTATAAACTTTTTTTGATCTAATATTTACAGACTGAAATGATATTCTGGATTTTATGTGCAGGTTTGCACTGTGAGGTTACAAAATACCAAAGAACTATGAGATTAATACCCTCCCACAAGATCTGAGCTGTTTTTCACATTATCTTTCCATAACAGTATTTCTGAGCCTGGGCTGCCTGGCTAAGTATATGCATTTTTCTGCATGATAGGAAGAAGGAGCCAGAGTGCTGATAAGATTGCTTTCCTCCCAAGTTCATAGCTTGAGTGCAGAGTAGAATGCATCTGCCCTTGTCTTTCAAAATATGGAGAAGAGAATTGGCACTAGAAAAACAAGGGCAAATCTGGGCAGCTCTCATACAAGATTCATTTCTGGCACCCCTGTTGACCTGGACTAACTTCATCTGATAGAAGACTGAATAAATGTTTTCAAACACTCATCTATATATTGAAATTTCTTTTAACTTTTTTTTACATTGGATTGAGAGGAATAAATATTGCTGATCCCCATTGATCTGAGAGGGGTGTGTGCCAGGAGAGATACTTTTGCCTGGGCAGTATTATTTCCACACCCCACATCTCCAATGACCGGTGAGAAGTCATCCTTTTGAGTCCAATTAACATAAACACCTCAGAAAACCCAAGGAAGGAGAGCCCAGTTCAAGGCCTGCTGAAGGAAATGAGAGCATTTGGCAGGCTGGGTATTTTCCCAGGGAATTTTGTGCAGCACTGGCACAATTTACCTGAAGGAGCAAGGCGAGTGGCACAAGCAATCCTATAACACTAATACCTCTTACATAAGCTCAGATCCACAAAAGTATTTAGAGACTTAATTCCCTTCAATTTCATTTATTAAGGCATCCAAGTTCCTCCTTGCTATGTTAAGCCATTTGAAATCATGCATTGGAGAGTATCTCTTTTCTGCCTGTGCCTCTCTCTCTTTTCTCACACAGATGCACGTTTCAATGACCACATGGACAGCAAAGTGCCCAAATGCACCCCTGCATCACCTACTTAGGCACATAAATCTGCAGCAAACCACACGGAGGAATTAAATCCTCGAGGGCTGCTGGCAACTTGCAATTAGTCATGAGTCTTTCTTCCACTTGGTGTCTCCCTTTAGTCTCAAATCTGGGGCTGGATCTCCAGCAGTGCTCTCCTGGGGACGAATATTTGTTATTTGCACCATATAAAGCACTCCAGAGTTTCAGTGGTGCACCACGACTCCCTTGTGATTAGCAACATAAAGAACTCACAAAACGTGAGACTCCCCTCCCAGCTGTATAGCTTTGCTGTATGCTTCCCATCAGTTTTAAATGTGTTTAGGAAATTCAAATATTTATTTTTGGTTACTGTTTGTCTTTGGGAAAGAAATATATTCATTGTCTAATTCGATCTAATTTTTGTTACAGAGAGCTAGGGCTGGTTTGACTCACCCTATAATAAGTGTTAGAGAAGGTCACAGGCATGCAAGAGAAACGTAAATTGTTACTTCACTGAATTAATAAAATAGCATTTTTTTAAAGGGACGATTTCAAAATCACACTGAATAAGAGCACACTCTTTGTCCTTGTGCAGAAACAGAAAAGACAAGGGATATTTCTAAACTTTCTTCATTTTGTAGTGGAAAAAATTCAGGGAGGATGAAGGTGATTTAAGTTTTTTTGCACTGGAACCCAATTTTTTATGGTATATAAGAATTACTTGGTAGGGAAATGTGTAAGTTTTAATTCCTTTTCAATTTATGCATAGTGCAAGCCAGTTTTTCAGTGACTAAAGCTACACTGGAAATTTCTGTTTTAAAGACTTCAGATATTTGCAGCTACATGGAAAACACTGTGGTTCGCAGCATATATATGCTAATGTGTTTGATTCACTCCTTTTTCTGGGCCTTTTCTGTTCTGCCAGTTCCTCTGAGATTAAATCTCTGAGAGAAAGTTGTCCAAATCTAATGTGTTTGGCAGTCCCCTCAAATAAAAGCTGCTTTCTCCAAAGGCTGCTGGGTGTCTTGCTTAATTCTGATCTGGAGACCTAGAGACTAGACTCTCAGCTAGTATAAATGAGGGAAGTATACCACATAACAGCAGCTGAGGATCTGGAAAATAGTATCTACCAATAACGTCTTACTTCATGTGGGTTCTATCCAAATAATTCACTAGCCCTCCTGTGGGAGAACAAAGCACTGTATATTTCTTTTTACGAGCTGTTTTGCACATAAATGCTCTTTACAGGCATAGTACATCTTCACTGAAACCAGCAAGAGCAAGTTGGCAAAATCTGTGTGCAGCTTATTTTTAAATCCTTTTAAAATCACGGAGGAATGTTCATCAGATTGCAGATCCCCGATGCAAAATAACTGCAAATTGTGCCAGCGTTTTCTTAGAGCAGATCTGAGATAAAGGGCCATCCTTTTGCTGTGCCTGCGTGGGATGAGCGGGGTATCCTGGCCTTTCCCGGCTCTGAGATACCGAGTTTGGATGAGGATGGACATGCCATCTAGTGGCTGCTTGTCCCGATTGCTTGGACTATCTTATCACAAATTATGAACAGGGTACCCCATTTGTCTCTGGAAAGTGAAAAAACAAACACTAAACATCTAAACAACTGGTCCATCTCTCCCCTCTAGCACCAAGCTGGAAGATTTTTGTATCAGGCTTCATCTGGTTAGCTGGATTTTCAACAACTAGTGTTTCTAATAGTCAATCAGTCAGGGGTTTGTCCGCTGTCCCTTCCTCTGACACAAGAAAAGGAGCTTCTCTCACTTGCTGTGGGTAGAGGTTTCCCTCTCCAGAAGATTTTTCCCTCTTCCACTTGCAGGACTTTCCGTGCCATGCCCCATTCCACTCCTACCCTTCCGAGCTGTCTCAGCAGCTCCGCTTAGTCCCTGGTGCAGGGGTGCCACAGGGGTGGTAGCACTGCGGAGGAGGCTCTGGAGCAGCTATAAACAACTCTTTAATTCTAGTCCCCATGCCAAAAACTGACTAAGGCTGCTATGAAAGGGATGTTAGATGTGGGAAAGCAATTTTCAACCCTCAGGATGCTGCTTGCCACCAGCAGAGTTTCCCCAGCGAGAAGAGGCAGAGAAGCATATTCCACACTGCCTCTAGACACCCTCCACTAAGCAATCCCATACATCAGCCAATATCAAATGCAACCACAGAGGAGGCTTTCCCTTATCTTTCAGGACAATTACCAAGCTATACATCACTTGAACAGTATGGGAACGATGGGAGATTGTGGTTTCTAGTAAAACGAGAAAATCTTTTCATGGTTAGCACTAGCAATGAAATTTGTAGCCCACCTCCATCTGGGCTGAGCCACGGGTGATCATTCTTGGAGATGAGCTTCTCTCAATGTCAAAGGGCAAATAAATAACTAACTATGTGTGAATGTGCATTTCAAGGAAAAATCGTGCCTATTTTTCCTTCTCCCTTCCTGCCCCTCATTTTGCCTTGGAGAAATTAGGGGTTTCCTCAGGTCCTCAGAGAGGTTGAAAACTGTCCAAAATGTGCTTCAGGAAAGTGATCGCTCAAAGTGAATCAGTTTGCAGTGTCTGCTCACCATCTGTGTGCCTTCAGGAGATTGTCACACTTTCGGCTGGCTTCATCCATCTCTCTAATTCCTTGGTTACAGTCAAAACACTTTTTAAAGTGTTTGGTTCCCACAGCGGGAAAGTAACTTGGACGCTGCCTGCTAGCATCACTTCACCCAGGAGCAGCTGACGCCTCTTGGAAAACTTTGAAAAGCAAATTTCTCTTCTGAGTCAGTTCTGCTGATGTAGCTTCTACTCTGAGAATTTCCCTGCTCTTTTCTGTTTCTATATTTGTAAGGGAACTTGTATGAGAAGAGGAGCCTGCTTTCCTGGAAGGATGTGCTGCCTTCGATGAAGTCACGAGCATCTGTAGCATTGGTTCACCCACTCTGAACAATCTGAACTGGTTGATTTTCAGGCAGAAGGATTCTGATATGATGAGCCATGGCTTTCTGGTCTGACATGTTTTGAATTATTATTCCTTTGTAACATTTTTCATAGAAATGCCCCAAGCCACTGACAGACTTGGTTTAGCAATAAAGAAATATTCATGTCCACAGCAGTTAATGGGATGCCAACAAAGATGCTATGTGGCTGAGTCATCTTTGTGTTGCAATAGTGCTGCCCAGCTAGCCACCCTACAAGATTTAGCAGGCCCAGACTTTTTAGCTGGGGTAATTAATCTTCTCCAGTCTCTCTCAATAAGCTTCAGTAACTAGAGAGGTGAAAAAAAAATGCCCTTTTCATTGCAGGAGACAACTGATGGTCTCACCACCTAAAGTGCTGACTGTCCCAATAAAAGTATCTTCATTAAATTTGGCAGTCAGTAAGAAGGTTTGGAAAAAAAAACCTGTCCTTTCATTGTCTGAGAGCTCAATGAATGATCCCATAGCACCCACTGATCTGTTCCTAAGCTCAGACTGCTGGCCCATGTCTGGATTTCTAGTGCATATCATGGGAGCAAAGAGGAGTTTGATATCTGAATAATCATGGGGGATCTGGGCCAGGATGAGAAAGAGAGGAGAAGCAGGAGATCAAATATCAGTTTACTGTGAATGAGTGATTACACCTTACTACTTGCCTGCTCTCTAGGGGGATAATTGCACCCACCCTGCTGATGAGCAGCACCAGCTCTCTGCTGCTTCCATGTCATGAGCAGGAACAGTTGTCTCCACAGCTTTTCTTGGCTGTTCTCTTCTTGCCACCTTTTGCTGCAATGTGAAAACTGTGCTCTGTTGAGCCATCTGTCTGTGCTAGATCCCTCCCCAGACAGCAGGGCTAAAGTTGTCTCACCCTAAGTCCAGTGAGGCTCTCTGCGTCCTGCTCAAGAGTGAATTGTCCAGTTTAACTGGGGCTCTCCTCACTCACCTTATCTGTAGCATTATTTGTAGACTGGCTTTTAAGTTATGACATAAAAAAGCAGCTACCAAGCTGTGTCCAGATGTCAAACACCTATGTCACCTATTGATAACTGGGGCCACTATCCAGAGTTGTACACAACTGGAAGGACACACAGCATGTTGTATCCTGTGGCTGAACAACAGCACCATGCTCCAGACAGATTGGGTCCTTCCTAAGCAGCAGCAGAAGGTGCCTGACCCTTTCCACCCTAAGAGTGACTGTGTGACTGGGAGAAGGGAAGGGGGCACTTCCTGGTGGCCCCAGGGGATGGCCTAGTTCCTCCTGGCAGTGTAGGGGTCCAAGTGGACATTTATAGCACAACTCCCCATAAGGGATTTATGGTTTGGCTCTGGCACGGTGGCAAGCTGCTAAATACTATGAGTGTGGTATAAATTGGTTGGAGGAGAGGCACAAAGCCAGAGCTCCAAGCGCAACACGCAGGAGGTCTTTGCTGACTTATGTGTGTGGCAAAATGATGGCTGAGGAGGCTGCTACCAGAAATGTGGGTATCACATGTGTTGCTGTAGTAGATGCAGCATCATGTAAACATTTAAGAGTTACAGCTCTTAAAATGGTATTCTGTAAGCACGGAGCTGTTTCCCTTGTAAAAGAGGCCATCTCTCTTTTGCAGTACCAGAAGAAATAAATGCATCTCCACTCCTGTTTCACTGATGTACACTAAGACAAAACTAGAAGATAGTGGAGAGGGAGGCAGTAAAGAGAAAAAATGTGTTTGCTCTTCCAGTATGCAGAGTTTGAACATTGCAGTTTCTCTTGGTCTTTGATGCACACTGTGCACCCCAGCTGAAGGTGAGACACCTTTGGCGTGTTTGTCAGAGTTGGGCTGAGGAGGAAACATCCGTGTGTGGCATCAGCCAACTACATTCCTTTCTAAATTCCCTCTGCTGCCCTGAGGAATAGCAACACGATCCCAAAGGCAGCAGGGCTCATATGTGCTTCTTGGCTTTCCAGCACCTCATTTCAATGCGTACTGAGTGGCTATGGTGATGGAGGGGAAGGCTCTGGTTATGACCCCCTTGAGAGCTGAGTGTTACCAGAGGTCATCACTGCTGATGGCTCTTGCCTGTGTGAGAGAAGCCACTTGGGTTTCATCCAAACCTTAGACTCAACAAGACTGAACCCATCACCGCATCTGCTTGCACAGCTGCACAGCCCCTCGCTGGCAGGCTCGGTGGAGAGAATGGTGCTGAAATATGGTGCAAGGACTGATGACACAGTGTCTTTTGTGGAGATAAAGGGAGGCTGGTCCCTTTCATCACTGCTTAAGCAATTGTTTCCGATGTCTTTGCCCTGCAGTTGTTCTGGTCAGGGTGAAAGTTGGAGGCTCTAGTGGCTGCAGGACAACCTTTGCCGGAAGGTACAGCTCCCTGGATGGGGGTGGACAGTTCTCACTCCCAGTTCCCTGGAAGGCAGGCCCACACTGGGGCATCTCCATCTATCTTGCCCATTCTGGAAAACGCTGGTGTGCAGGGACTCCCCTGCTCCTGTCCTTTGGCATGTCCTATAAAAAGAAGGGCTCTTCAAAAGGGTTTCTGCTTCTGGCTCAGGAAGTAAATGCTACACAAACCAGTGACACTCACTCCCATCTGACCCCCACAGTGGTCCTGCTCCTAAACAGATGCCCAGCTCTGCTGTTCCCCTACATGCAGTATGGCAGCCAGGAGCATGGCTGCTGAACATCAAAGTTAATTAGCATCCAAAAGCAAATAAATCAATCAATACATTCCCAGCCTCCTTAGAAAATCTCATTATTGGGAACCGACCCAGGCAGCGACTCCCAGGAAGAACTACAGAGGAAGAGATCCTCCAAAGCTGTAATTTTTAAGGTTGTACCACTTGGAGAATAATTACAACCAGCAAAACAATGTTCACATCTCACATTAATATAAAGTAATGACTGCATGCCTGTAGCCAGCTAACCACAGAACTGAGAAGAGACTGTCAACTCTTCAGCCCTGCCATAATACAAAGCATCTTGGAAATGCTAACAGCCACTGCACGCCAGCCCCTTGTCATCCCTCCTTCTTAAAGACACAGACCGAGGGCTGCTTCAGCCTCTGAATGCTGCTTGTACAGGAGATGTCATCACTGATGAGTTTCCTTTCTGTCTAAACTAAAAAAGAAAACTAATGTGTTTATAATTACCAGTGAAGCAGAATTTTAAGAAAATTTCAGACATTTATAAAAGTTTTTCTTTCAGAAAAATGCTGCTTCTGGTTTTGGAAATACGTCAAATTTCCAAATAACATTTTGTCTTCCTTGGTTTCTACATTATGTTTGCTATCCTTTTTACACTGCTTCCAAGTGTGTAAATGGTGTTTATGGTGAAGTGCAATGAAATAGTGGAAGCAAGAAGAACATACAAATAAATGAAATTATAAACCAAATCAAATAGTATTTCTGAAACTCCAGAACAATTATTATTATAGCTGGAAAAATCTAATATGAAGCATTTTTCTGTGGGAATGAAAATCAGAAATCAGGGAGTATGAAATCATCTCCCTTTAGACTGAGATAAAAAGTGAATAAAATATGGCTAGAGTGTTCTGGAGATCATGATGTAGAGAGGACACCTTTGTTACTGGTAGCATATACTGGAGGGATTGTTACCAGGTTATCTGTCATCAGAAGGAGACTTCTGTAAGTTTAGACTCAATCCCTACTTTTGGTAGTGGAGGAGGTTCATGTTACCATCTTTATACATCAGATTACTTAGCTGTCTTACACAAAGTATTCAGGAGATCACACTATTTTATCAGAAAATTCTTCTGCTGAGACTTGGCTTGACTCTCTCAGGAGATTTTTCATGGATGGTGCAGTTCACTGATGCTTCAGCACCCAGATTTTGGAAGATTTCCCTTTGCTCTCCCTCATCCTCATCTATTGTGATTTTAGAGCTATTGGGAGGACTATTAACACAGTTGCTTAGTGGTTCTTAATGCTGAAATTAAAAAAAAAAGAAAGAAAAAGTCAAAGGGATGTGAGGGCAGAGGTCATGCCAAAATCCATGAAGTCAGCAGAGCTGGCAAGGATTCATGAAAGATTAGAGAACCACCACTGTGGTTTTAATGAACTGGAGTAAATCTAGTGACAATATTATTTCAACAGCCTGGGTGCAAATGATGTTCTGTAAAACGGCCAGATCAGCAGTGATGGAGTCATGGGTTTAATTTTCACTGACTAGACACCTGCTTTACCTCCAGGAAAGGATGAGCTGGAAGGTCTTTGTGTGCCTCTTGCCATCTATGGGCCCAAGCCCTGGCCTGAGGAGAGGCCAGCCAACATCTTGAGCTGCACAGACAGGAGTGTCCCACTTGGCAGCCACTGAGGACATTCCTTGGCTCATCTGCAGAGCCTAACACCAGAGGCGTTGGTGCTGTACTTGGCCCAGAGACTACAGGACAAGGCAACTTCTCTGCATCTGCCCAGTCCCTTTGCATCCTCCAAACAGCCCAAACTTGCCTCATGTCCTAGTGCAAACCTGTCACCACGGGGCACAGGGAGGAAGACAGCTCACTCCTGTGCTGATCTGCTGGAACCCCCTGAGACACCAAGGGGATGGACCTGAAGGGAAAAAAAGTGGCTGAGAAATTGTGCTTTCACTCTGTGGCACTTTGAAGCCACCCCCAGAGGTCTGTCAGCAGCTGACTTATGGAGGATAATCTTTATGCTTCTGCAATCCAGTTCAGGGTTGAAAAGCAAAATATAGGAGGTGTCATCAGTTCCCAGCTGGAGCCTTACCTTCTTCTCTGGGGACAATTGCAGCAAAGCAGGGACTCTAACCCCAGTTTGCCAAAAACAGGGGAGTCTCTGGGTGTCCTGCTCCTTCATGGCACTAGGAAATAGGCAGTGAATCTCATTTATCGTCCAAGAATTTCAGAAAGCCTGGCAACTGCACCGACACCATCTCGCTCCAACTGAGAACTAAGGAATTTTGCCGCAAGATCCATTCGAAACCCGCTTGAGCTTTCCAAGCCCACTATTCCCTCGGGGCAGGGGAGGCGGGGAGAGAGGCTTGTGTTGATTAATATTAGAAGAAACTCCCCTGAAAGAATGATAGATCATGGCTTGGTGACTCCAGAATCTTTTCTTGTTTCTTTCTTTGATGGGAGGAGGGGGAACTGGAAACAAAAGGCCTAGGAAGGGGGGAATGGAGGGAGGGGTGTGTTTTGAAATCTGCTTCCTTTTGGCCACGCTTGAACTTCCAAGAGCCTGGTTTTGACTGACATCCCTAGGAAATGGGAGAGAAAACTCCATGCTGAGCCGGCTCTCTGCCCAGCAGAGGAAGGAGGAGGCATCTGGCTCCAAGGAGCTGAAATAGCTGCCTTTAATGTGTCTGTCAGCCAGCATCACAAAGGTGCACTTGGGTTTTTCAGCTGGAGCAACCTTTTGCTGCAGGCTTCTTTGGGGCACACTTACCTGGGCACTGCATCCACACTCACCTGGATGGCTCCAGGTAGAACAGTGGAGGAAGCCCAGACACAGAGCCACTGTGCATTCACAGCTGAAGAGGACAGAATGGAGCCACTGTTGAAAAACCTGGCTTTGCCCTTCCTAGCAATCCTCTGTGCCAGTGCAGGACTGGTGGGGCTGTCACCCAAAGCATTTTAGAGACATCCAGTTCAAGAGCATGGAGAGGAAGTGTGTTAATAAGGGTATCATCCATGCCATGCAGCTGCTCCCCTGCCTGCAACCCCAGGGGGCCAAACATTCGCCCATATGTGGGGCACATGTCAGAACAGAGCATCACAGGAAAAAATGGGAAAACAGCCCTGAAAAGGGAGATCCACTGCTCGTCTTGCATTGAGCTGGGATGGGAAGGTGGCAAGGGAGTTAGGGAGAAATCAGGGTAAAAGCCACGTGCTTATTCCCATTCTCTGTGTTAGACCTCTTGAGCTCTTTACCCACAACTAGGAGCTTCTAGAAGGCTCTTGCCTGTAGTCTCCAGTTTTCCCTCTCTGAGTACACAAATTTCTCGACAGAGGACTTTTGAGTTTTCCCCCAGCAGCACCGAAAACCTGATGCCTTTTACTGCATCTTGAAACATTTAGCTGTTTACATCAGCTTTTTCTAACTAGATGGTTTTTTCTAAAAGGAGGAAAAGACGAGTTCCTGTCTTTCCTTTGCCACTGAGTTCTCAGCCCCTTAACTGATATTCATCACTAGGTTATAGGAGGCTGGGCAATGGACCTGCCTACCCACGTTTGATGATGTGCCCATTTCTGATCATAAGTACTTCCCTAATGCTCAGCCTAAACAACAGGGTCTAGCAAGCCATTAACAGAACATGGTCAAACCCTCTTAATGAAAAGTGAGGGAAAGCCAAGTTGACCAGATTTCAGATCTGCTAGGGGACATGGACAGTGTAAATGCTACTGTAATTTGGCAGTTTGGGATCTTATTCACCTTTTCCAAGCCACAGAGGTGTTTTCTTGGCATTCTCCTGCCAATATAGTTTGTCTGAGCTTGTATTTTATCACAGTAGTTACATGACACATTGTCATGGTCACAAGTCACATCAGGGTGGCTTAAGGAAGCCTGAGGTCATTGTCTGTCACTTGTAAGAAAGCCTGTGGGCTTTCTTTAGGTTAGGGAGAAATTGGTGCCAAATAAAAGGAATGAAGGTGGCTAATGGCACAAGATGTTGATACTGGCAGTCTCCCTTTGTGCAGATGGCCTGCTGAAGTCCATAATGTGTTGGACCAAAGCCTCAGTTATGTGTTACATTTAAAAGCAGTCAGCTGGCATTTCTGCAGCGGTATTGGACTGGAGAACGTGTTCCTGGACTGACAGTTTCTCTGTAAGTTCCTCTTTTCTCTTTGGGCTTGTCTTTTAACATTGCATCTTCTCCAACACTGCTCAGTGCCAGCAAGAAAGATTTTCCCTTGCCGAGGAGGTAACGGGAGTTCAGCTGGCAAGTTCAGCCAGCCTCCAGCCAAGAGCCACGGAGAGCAGACCTGACTCTGCCACGCTCTCGGGGAGCAGTGCATGGGCTTTCTGCACAGCTCGCCCCTCTGCAGACAGGAGCCTTCAGCCAGAACCAACCGTGCTACATCCCAGGCCTGTCTCCAGCTCCGCACGCTGCCTGTGATGAATAGTGAGCCTGGGGAAACCCACAAGGCTTTAGCTCCCCGTGTTTTAGCTCTCCCAGCGCTCTGAAATCCTGCCCTCACTGTTGAGAGACAGTAAGCTTGCACGCGTCCGGACGAGGACTATACAATGATAGATAATACCAATAAAGCCCTGAGCTGTTCTGGGGAGGGAAGGTGATTTATCCCCGGTTGCACGGCTGGGCCGAGCAGAGCGGAGAGCGGAAATCCTACGGGAGCTGCGGGGCACACATCAAACCGCACGTCCCAGCGTCCGCGACACCCGGGGCGCCAGTTCAAAGCTGTCATGGGCTGCGGCTGCAGACTGAAGGTGATGCCAAGCTAATGAGCAAACGAAACAATAAATAACCCCAGTGATCATTACGCTCCCCTCCTTGGAGCTCGCCTGCTCCGGCCCTGGTGAGCCAGTGCTTCTCACACCCAATTACTCATGCTGAAGCCCCTCAAACGGAGCTCAGAGCAGGCTCAGCAAACCATTCATCTTTGCAGAGTGGAGTCCTTTCAAGTTTCTCTGCGGCAGCCGCTCTGTTTATTGTTAAGATGAGCACACAGTTTACACGAACTGTTCTTATTTATCTTTGACATTTACCTTTTAGGTCATTTCTTTGCAAGTCCGGCACTTTCCAAGTTTTGACCAAACTTTTATTTATGTCCTAGGATTTGCTGTCTGAAACTCTCCAGCTCCCAGCAATGGAAAGGTGAGCTGAGCTCCTGACCGGGGCATTTTCTCCAAGAGAACTGAAGTCCCTAAGGCAAATCACTCCTCTGGACAGAGATTTAGGAAGCTGCTGAAGGGAAGGGATGGGTGGTTGTGTGTCAGGGGGGATCCTCGGATAAGTGCTAACAGCTGAGTTTTGCGTGACTTTGGGCTGAGGCCGAACATGCAGCCACGCTGGGAGAGAGGATGGATAAGTACATGGTTTAGGCATGATGGAGTCACTTTGGGAATTGTTTGGCTGCAGTGTTTGCTTTGCAGACTGCTATGATGCCTGAGGAGAGAACAGACCCGGGTACTGTCCCCAATGGGCTTCACATGTTGACCGCTGCTGCATGTAGTTGTAATCTTTCCCAAATTCCAGGTCTTCCTCAACAGTCACCACAGCCACTGCTCCCCTGCCTGCAGTGACCATCTGTGCCTTGCTGTCAGCTCTCTGCCACCAGCCTCACTCCAAGCCTTGAAAAGGGCACAAACTCTGTTGCTTTTCAGATGAGCCTTGTAACAGTGACATAGAGGCAGGGGAGTCCTTCCATGCCTTAGTGACGATGTATCCAAACAATGAAGAGCCAGATTTGGATTGTCCCCAGAGCCAGGAAATGGAAATATCTTTTATAATATCATTGTTTATGGTCAAAGGGCATAACTAGGGTGGGGTGTCACCAGACATGTCCCAGTTAACAAGAGCTGGAGTCTGCCTGGTGTGTGTTCACACGGGAGGACAACACACAGGCTAAGGAAGGAGCACTGAGAGAAGATATCCTCTTCAGCAAATTAATCACTTGGAAACCCAGGTCAGAGTTGGATTTCACTGGAGCTATCTCACAAGCTGTGAGACCTTGAGGCAAAGAGCCAGACTCCCCATGGCAGAGCTGCTGGTAGCATCGCCCCTCCAGAGGGCTTGGGAGCAGCAGTAGCTGGGGAGGGATGGTGCTGGGCTGGCCATGGGCTCTGTGTGGGCCTCCAGGCTCCATGTCTGTAGCCATGAGAGGCTGAGGGCAGACAGAACCAGAGACCTGCTGCTGCTGCTGCCACGTAGCACAGTGGAGGAGGCAGCCCGGGAGGAGCCACTGCCCTTCGCTGCCAGTTCGGTCTTTCAGTTTCAAAGGCACATCGCCTAAGCAAAATGTCACACATTTAAACTTCATTCCAGGGGTTAATAAGTTCTGCAATGATTAAAATGGAAAGAATTTTTTAAATTGCATATTCCTTTTCACTGTTGCTTTCTCTGGCCTGGCCAGGAAAATAACTCTAGTAGAAATTTTTTCTACTTCTTCCCACTCATGATCTCTGAATTTTCCTTCTAGTTCTGTAACTGGTGTTATCACGTACGTTAGCCAGTGCCTGTTTTTACCTTGGCTCTCTGACCCAGGAAATAGTTGAAGAGCCTTTGCATCTCACGTGTCCAATCACTGCATGCCAGTGGAGTACTGTGAGCACTGTACATGAGTGGTACTAAAGAAATGGGATGTCTTCACAGCACCCAAGAATATTTTCTCACCTGCAAGGGCCAGCATGTAGGTGTTTCAGTCCAGAGCCATGCCATTACATAATTGCTCAGGAATATACAGGGGTAAATTCTGCTCAGTGTTACATTCACAAAGTTCAGAAGAACCACTCAGGTTCTTCACAAGGCAGATGGGGAGGGAGCAGGAGCTGGGCCCACTCAAAAAAAGGAAAAGTATCCTAATATCTGGGGCCTAATGGTATAAGAATGACCTTCCAGCCCAAGAAGCTACAGCAAACCCTTGAAGGAAAGGAGAGCAGTAACAGGAGAGCTTCTATTTTTTGAGAGGCTTTGCTAACCTGGAGAGTTATCAGCCATATTCTGGTTGTGTTCATGTCTTTCTTCCTTTCCCCCAGGGACCAGAAAGGGTTAAAAAACTCCTGTGATATAGGTCTGTGTTCACATTGAATCTACACCCATCATATATATATTGGCTTTTGGGGGGGGGGGGGGTGGTTTGCACATGTCACTGGCCATAACTCAGACTTTTATTATAATCATGACCATATGGTTAATGGGACCTAATAAACCACTGTTGACCTGGACACTGTGTGCACAAATCCCTTGCTCTCTTTGCTTTTTTCCTTGCTTATCTGGGTGCACTATGCTAAGCAGCTGCAATTTAGTGACTCTAAAAGGCCAGTTTTAGTGGTCCAGCAACTAGTTCATTTAGAAAGAATAAAGCATTACACTGTAGCCTGATGGAGCCAGGGACTGACTTTTCCCGGGTGACAGGACAGCTGCTCAGTGCATTGGACAGACATGAGCAGTGTCTGTGTGGAGGCTGGAACAGGGGACATGGCAGGGACATCAGGCAGGCCTGAACACCAGAGGTGCTGGGTGTGCTCCAGGGACTGCTGTGGAATTAAATCCATGCTTCTCCTGGTGCAAAGAGAGGAAGGTTTAGCCAAGAATTTCAAAGAAGCCTTGCATTCCGGTTTTGGCAGAAACAAAGGCTTCCACTTAATGGAAATTAGAACTGGGGGGAAAAAATTATTAAATCATATCTCAAGCTTTCCTCTGAGAACCCATTGGAGGACTCATCCAGGCCATATCTTCTTCAACTCCTTATATACATGTAATAATAATTTTGGAATTATCTAAAGACAGGCAGGTGATCCCAGCCTTGGCAGGACATTTATTTTTGATCAATCCTGCTATCATCTCTCCCACTTTTAATAATGCTGCCTGTCACCCATCTGTCCCTGACTCTCCTGTTCAACCCTCAACATCCCCAAAGGGGTATTGCAAACCTTCCCAGGCACAGCTGGACATCTCACCAGTGTTGGTTACCTGAGCTGTGCTGCTCCTGGGGCTTTGTATATAGCCCTTTACAAGACTTCACCATCTAGAAATTTCCCCAAGCTTGGTTTCATTGCATTGCTCCCAGGAATGCTGCTGCTGACTGATTTTACAGGCCCAGGAAGAAGTTCCTTACCTTTCCTAGAGAGCCTTGGAGGAATGAGTGATCTTGAAGCTATCGGTATTGAGGCATGTGGCTGACACATCAGGCTGAGCCAGGATACAAGTTTTGGTTCTTTCTTTTGATCTTGAGCTGAAACTTAATGTTTCTATTATTTGATTGGCGTTTTTGTGATTACATGCACCTGCCAATAATGATATCCAGGCACACTTGTAGGTGGGGTGCTGTTGAAATTAAACTCTCTTCCCTAAAATGACTGTGTAAACACCAATATCAGCTCCTTGTATCATGTTTAGAAATGAGAGCTTCTGGTGCTGCATGACCCTTTTTGAGCCATTCAGAACAGACACAGAGGGAACCTATGCTATTCTGTTCTTCTGGCCATCCTCTTCTCTTCTCTTCTCTTCTCTTCTCTTCTCTTCTCTTCTCTTCTCTTCTCTTCTCTTCTCTTCTCTTCTCTTCTCTTCTCTTCTCTTCTCTTCTCTTCTCTTCTCTCTTTTTTTTTTTTTTGAGTTCACCCGCTGTTTGGAAAATGTCATATCTTTGCCACATTATGCACTTAGAGCTCTGTTTCTTCTGACCACATATAGTTCAGATGGCTTCATTTAGGACCTGATCTGAAGGCTGGTGGTCACAGCTGGAGTCATTATGCTGTCTTTGATGGCTTTTGGAGCAGCCTGAGTAGATTTTGGTACATCTTCAATCATGTTGGGTAGGTATAAAGTGTTACTCTTCCCAGAGCTCCGTGTCTTCTGAAACTGGAGCAGTTTTTTCCTAACCAGTGGCAGCCTTGGCACTTGGATAGCCATAGGAAGCATTGGAGATAGATGGACAGACTGCACAGTGAGCCAGAAACTTATAAGGATATGTTTAAAAATGTAAAAGCCCATGATCTGCATGATGGTTTGGCTTTCAACAAGTGAGATATGAGAGGTGAAAACCATGTCAAGAATAACCTGACCCCAAAATGGAGCCAGCCCTAGGACATCTCACCCTCCATTCCACCCATCCCACTATCCACACAAAAAAAAGCCTTCCCACCCCTTCCCATGGCAGCCTCCTCTGGCACCACCCTGCAACCTGCAACCACACAAGTTCTGTTTGGCTAAGAATTCATGTCTCTGGCTGGAGATCATGGTTGGGGGTCACTGATTCTTTTCCAGCATTCCCCATAGGTCAAGTGCAGTGCCTGATATGAAAAAGCAGCCTCTGAGAGGACAGCACCATATTTTCCCGTGTTGGGCCTTTTACTCTATTCCTTAGCACAATCAGCCAAGCACAGATCTGCCCAGGGGTGCAGGCAGAAGCAGGCACAGCTCGGAGAGTGTCACTTTGAGCAGAAGCCTTGCTGGGCAGTGTCAGCAAGCGAGGCAAGGGCCGGGCAATGGCTGGGCAGCTTTAGGCAGTGCCTGGGGGACAAAGGGCAACAGGGGCACCTTTACTGCCATTGCCATACACTGTGTACAGACAGGAAACATCCAGCTCCACATGCAGCTGTCCAACAAGCCCTTGCTTGAAAGCCAGTGTGAGCGGAGCAAACAGGGGAGCAGCATGCACGGAGGCACAGCAGGATTCCAGCAGCAAAGCATCACTTCGTCCCCAGGTAGGGAGTCACGCCTCGCCCTGCAAACAGAACGAGTGTCACTCCTCCGAGATGTTTTCAGCCGTGCCAGAGGCTGCCAGTCACACAGGGAACAGTCCTTCAGAGCAGCTCGTAGCAGACAGGGGACACGCCAAATGCCTGTGCCCGCAGGAGGGGAGCGGCTCCCCCGCACCCCTCGGGAGGAGCGTGCCCAGAGCGCAGGGAGGCATGTGGTCTTCACTCCGAAAATGCTGGCAATGTTTACAAAGTCAGACACGTCAGCGCAGTTACAGTCAGCGAAGTGAGTGCAAAACTGGCCTTGTTACTTCCCAGATCTGAGGGATACGAGGCAAAAACACACAGATGGTCGGCCACTTTCCATAATGAAACACGTCTTTATTGTCCCGAGGAAGCTGCATTTCACAACCTAAGCACTGAGGCTTGCTTCTTTTTTTATATATTTTATTTTCTCTGCAAACTGTGGGCAGTTTTGCCCCTTCCTTAAATCAAAAATTGTGGACGATAAAGACGTGTTTCATTACTGAGAGCTGGCCAAGCATCTGTGTGCAATGGACTTCATTTTCTTCTGTAGGTTGCTGGCACAAACATTCCCAGACAAAGCCAGAGAGGAAACTGAAGTGAATGCAGGGATCTGAGTACTCCCAAACTTGGGGAGAGTTCAGATTTTGTGGCTACTTCTTTCTGGTAATGCCCGGGAGCCACACCCTGAACTTTCAATGATGTGATGAAGTTTATGCACTGACTGGTTTTGCCAGACTTGAAATACTTGGATGCCCATGCTGCTATGGCTCCCAGAAGGAGCACAAGCTCACAAGAAGTAGATACTGTCCTTCAAGGGATGGCTAAATTTGTGCAAGTTGGCCTTGAGGAACCTATCTAGAAAACACATTATGCTAGTGATCCCACGGCTTTTGTTTTGTTTTGCTTGGTTTCTGTCCTCACGAGTAGGATTGTAGCCCTTACCTTTGTTTGTGTGTCTGGATTAATGACCCTGGCAGGGCTCGTGAGCATTAGTTTGGGAACATCTTCTCATAAGCTGGGCCTGAGCTCCTCCTCACTGGCAAGGAGGGGATGTGGTGTGATGTTTGGTCCCCACCAGTGCCATTTGTGAGGCTCTAGGAGCCAGCTAGGATCCTGCCTGTCCAGCACAAACGATGCTGTCCTATTCTGATTTACACTCCTGACAGAATACTTAACAAATGCAATACTTTAAAGCATTACCATATTCACCTTGGGACGAATCCATTCAGAGACACAGTACAAAGCATATGGTTGTGATGACAGCTCTGGGACCAGGATCTATTTGTCCCCAGTGCAATGGGGTTACTCCTGCAAGCATATATTTTGTGAGAGGCAGTTGGCTTTAATGATGTTTAAACAGCCCCCCCCCCCCCCCCCCCCCAAGTTCTCTTTCACAGGAAAGACAAAAAGACGAAGAAATAAAAATAGAGGAAGAAGAAAAGGAGAGGGCCCCAAGAAAAAGACAAGCCATTTGTATGAGGCTCTTGACCAGGCACCTGAATAATTAGAAGCATGTTTTTAAAATCTTCCCTATCTGCATAATTTGTACTGGCCTGTGGTAGGTTCCCAAAGACAGTAAAGTCTGGGAGGGGAGCAGTCAAATGGGATTCTTGAGAGCCATGATTTTTGCTGTAGGCTTGCTGTGGGAGGCCAGGACTGAGCCAGGAGATGTGCTTTCCCATGCTGTGGCATGAACATGGGGCTCAGGCTGCTTGCTTGGTGAGGCTGAGTTGTTTCATGTGTGTGGGGACAGTTTTACACTGGAGGTAGACCCAGAGCTAATCAGCCTGGCTTAATTCCTCTTTGCTCATAACTTAGGTCTTGATCCTAGTTTACTTGGTCCTGGTTTCAAAATCTGCTTTGCCTTAGAGTTAGAAGCCAGCCAGCACAGCATTGCCAATTCAGTCCAGCTCATTCTTCATGAGGAAAGGGTGATAAGACACATTCCTACACTTTGTCACCACAGCATGACTCCCTCTCCATGAGAGCTCTTGGTGCTCTAAATACAACTTTTAATGGACAATTCAGGCATACTGTTGTTTAACCTACACAATTAAAATCAAAGATAATTGAGTCACTAGAAACCAGATACTAAGCACTTTTACTGGGCTATTGGAAATCAATCCTAAATATAGTGTATGCTTAAAAAATACAGAACATGCATGTTCTAAATCTGTATAACTCATCTTCTCTGCTGTATAAATTTCACCTTTAGCTTCTTAAGTTGCAAAGACAACCAAGGAAATTAACTTGCAAATCCCCTGACTGTCCTTGCCTAAAGCACATGGCTTTCAGGGAACCTGACTTTCACAGAGTCTTTGGGTTCTTTTCCTTAGGATGTGTTTGAGAAAAAAAAACCTCTGTGAATTCACTGTCCTGTTGACAGTTTTGTTTAAAATCCAAATGATTTTTGGTGGCAGATTTGAGGAGCAGCTGGTGTCTTGGCTGGGCACAATGCAGAGCTGAAAGTGCACTAAAATGCTCAGGTTGCCCTTTGGAGGAGCTGAACACTGGAGGGATGAAGAGCCTGGACTCCTGGGATGGCTTGGCCAGGCTAGTTGGTAGATGTTGGCATTGAGGAATGGAGTAGCAAAAAGCTCAAATGCAGCTGAGCATTGATCTGTGTAAGAGTACCAGCCTGTGATCTCAGTGAAGTGATTATATCACTTGGGAAGTAAAAGAAGAAAGAAAAGCATGCTCCCAATTTACTTCTGTGCTGTTCTCCCCATTCCACCTCTTGCTACATTATGAGATGTCCATATTGACAGGATTGTTGTTTGCAGTATATCTGCTACACCTGCCTACACCTATGCTTCCCTCCCAGGTATTAGGCTTCAGGGAGGGCCATCCCCTGGCCAGACTGGTGGTCAGAGCCCTCCATGGTCTTGTACAGCAGGTGAATAAGGCTCTGCTCTTATTCTCTGTTGCTGAGTATGGCAGAAGACCACAGCTGTATGTGCAGAAGACCACAGCTGTATGCACACACAGTGCTACACAAATTGCTGTGCAGCCGCAGCCAGCGTGGGGCACAGAGTGGCATCTTGTGAAGTGCCACTTCTTAAGCTGCACCTCGAAGGCAGCTGTACCCTGCAGCTGGAGCCAGAAAAAGCACTTGGTTCTCATAGCAGATATTTCCATGCTCTCTTTCTTTTTACAAATATGTACAACAGGAGATACCGTGTGAAAAAAACAACTCTGCTTGCTTGGACCAACAGCTTCCCATTTGTCAGAGTCTGCTGGGAGAACTACAGGAATTCAAGAAACACCCCATGACTGGCAGCATGGCATTATCTGTACCCACAGCTTGACATTCACCTTCTTGTCACAGTCAGAAGCTCAGAGTGTCATAGAGAGAAGTTGGGCTAGAAGTTGTTGATAAATGGCCTTCCTCTGAAGTCCTAAGCAGACAGAGTGTTCCTGAGTGAAAACCATAAAGAAAGTCCTTTTTCCACTGCTAAACTGACAGTCAAGCACGCTGAGAGTCAAGACTTTTGTGGGTGATTCATGGCTCTGGGGTCACACAGGTTGGAGCTTCTCATCTGAAGGGGATTAGGTGTTTCCAAAGAAACCTTCAGTGCCTTCAGCATATCCTTGAAGTTTTTGGAGCCTCAGACTTGCTTAAGACCTCCCTCATTACTCTGTCTCATCACATGAGAAGTCCATCACAGCTCTGGCAGAAGGTATGGAGGGTGTGTGGTGTGGGGCACATGAAAGGGAATCCTTTGAAGGGTGCTAGTTCCTTCCAATAAATCCAAATACATCTGGGTGCAGGGGAAGCCAGGCCAGCTCCTGGGAGTCTCCTTGGTGTCCAGATAATATGTTCATCCATCTGATAGTCTGTCAGCAGAGCATGCTCCCCACCTGGAGCTCTCTGTGTGCCCCCTGCTTTGCTGCACAACTGCACCTTCCACCCTGCTCACTGCAAACTAGCACAAATGTCTGTTTGAGTGGGGAGGACTGGCTGCAAGGCACATCCGTGTGATGACAGCCCAGGGAAAGACAAACCTCCTGCGGATAACACACACAAGGCTGGCTGCTTCAGTGATGAGAACAGGCTCTCATGAGACTGCTGGGAACAGGGCTAGAGCAGGCTCCATTGGCCCTTGTTTGCCTCCTTCCAAACTCTCTCCTTCTGCTCCTCTCTCCTTTCCAACATCAAACACTTCTCTCCTAGCAAGGTGTTTTGTGATGCCTTGCATTAAGTTCACAGTGTAAAATTAGAATGTACTGGGGCACTGCAGGATGCTGAGGTTGTTAAAGCTGTGTGCGCATGCACGTGTGTGTGTACGTGTGTGTTTAATGCAGGGCTTTACAAAACTATCAAGCACTCTTTAAAGTACCATAAAATTTAATGCTCAGTAGGGAAGCCTAAACAAATGAAGCTGCACTATAAAATGTTTAGTGTTTCTATCGCTTTCACTTTGAACATGAAGACTTACTGCAAATCACAAGAGGGATTTCTCTGTCATTTTCTCTTTCTTATCCTTTCTCCCTTTGCCTTATTTTCTTCTGGATTCCCTATCCCCTGAGAATTTAACATGGATTTTGTACAGGAATATCTCCAATGCCCTGTATGCTTGATTCCAAAAATGTGTCTCTCTGCCACTGAAGGGAGCTGCCTGTTCTCTGATTGTTCCTTGGCAAATATATAATTGAGACTAAAAGAAAAAAGCACTGCTCTTTCATTTACCCCAAAAGCCAATACATTTAATTATCTTACCATGTACATTGGCTGCCAAAAGTGCCTTGTGCAACTCTTATCCTTGGCCCACTGAGATTTTGTCTGCTTTTGGTGTGACTTCAAACACAGATCTCAAAGTGCAATCAGTAGAGAGCCCAAGGGTGCCCCGAGGTCTCCTGAGGCGTAGGTGATGGGCATGTTTTGCACAGTGAAGACATCCAAGTGGCATATTCTTGTTATTCTCAATGAACTCGACCACTGTATGATTCCCACCCGAGCTACACATCTCTCAAACCCTCTCTCTGACGTAAGGCAGGGCATGAGCAGGTTGGGGTGTCCTTCTTGCTGCTGTGGGAGCACATCTCAGCTAACCCTCATGGAGCAACATAGCCAACTACTGGTGAATAAGATTAGGCAGTAAATTGGCAATTTCAGAGGCAGTGGGCATTAGATATAACCTCCTGTACCCCAGCTGAACAGTACAAGATTATTCCCATCCTCATGGTCCTCACCTGTAGTCCAATGGTGACAATATTTACTGCCTTCTGGCATAAAACTTTCACCAGTGGGTTATGGTTTGTGACATTTGGCTTCTCAGGAATGCCAGGATGAGTTTGGAAGGGAAAAGCATGACAGGCTTCTATAGTTGGCATAGCTGCGTTTCCACCAACAGGCAATGGAAACATGAATAAAAGGCAGTAAAGACTGTGAGGTGTTGTCTCCACCTCTTCTGGACTATGCCACAATATTATGTAAATGTATGGTTTCAATTCTGTCCATACTATGATCCCTCTGGAGAGAAGATGTAGCCAGTTGCCTTTGTTCAAATAATTTTTCCATGTGAAAGGCTTCAGATTGCCCAGGAAATTGAATGGCTTCTCTCTTTCTAGACCTGAAAGAAGCCACAGCTCATGGCCTTTCCTATTAATTCAGTCTTCTCCCTCTCATCAAGGGAACATTGTAAGGTCACAGCCTTTTGTCCTGACTGGAACCCAGGAAAGTAGGGATTAAATCTTGGGCATATGCTAACACTCCTGAATTTGGACACAAGTGGAAAGAGCTCTTCTGTTTTCCAGTTTACCTTCCATCTGCCCTGGGGCCTGAACTTAACTGCAGGTTTCAGCATGAGAAGAGGCATGAAGTTCCAATGTGCACATCTGGAATTAAGAGCTGAAAATTGGGCTCGGTGCTGATAACGCTTTATTGACAGGAGATGAAAGTCTTGATTCCAATAACTTTCTGAGCTCCAGTTCCCACTGCTTTACGAGGTGTTACACACTTTGGTACCTTTGAGAGAGAGTTTGCTTCCCCTCCTTCTCTCCCACATCTTTATTGCTTCTGTTCCACAGACTCGAGTCATTAAAGTCTGAAACGCTTCAGCCCAAGAGGGTACGGAAACCTCCTTTTCCTGAGCCACAGTGAGGAAATGCCAGCAGCCAGCTTATCTGAGAGGGATGGGCATGACAGACCCTGAGGCCAGGGGGCTCCCAGCATCAGTCAGGGGCACAGCTCAGCACTAAAGGCTCAGGTCAAACACCATTTGCAAAGAGGGCAGGCACCTACAGTCCATACTCAGTTCATTCTTCCTTCCTCTGCCTGATGCATGGCAACAGCACAGGAACTCCCACACTACCCAAAGAGGGCTCACAGTGTGTGTGTGTGTGTGTGCCTGTTGGGGTGCAGGGTGGTGTCAAAGCAAAAGCAGAGGAAGGAAAGATAAACCAAACACTGCAGGATTTGTGCTGTGACTGCCATTCCCACGTGTTCCTACACCAGCAACACAGGGCACAAGGCAGGACTCATAACTGGGGCCTTACCCAGCATCAAGGAACAAACTGATCTCAGAAGGCTTCAAGTCAGAGGGATGCCAACCACTTCCATCAAACCTGTCTTATAAAGCCCAAGTCATCTACATCCACTGGACTGTGGAAAACCAAGACAGTACCTGTGTTCTTGTTTCCCTTTGAGCTGACACAAGGTACCATTCCTCCCCATGCCCTAGTCGTGCATGGAGAGGCTTCCTCCTGCCTGTCTTGGGCTACCTGGTCATTTACGACTCACTCCTAGTGCCGGAAACAAGATCTAATAAGAGTCAGCTGCTGTAAGGGACCCCAGACCCTAAATCAGTTCTGCATTAGCAGCAAAGGCTCCATGAAGGAAAAGTCAAAGGCTGCAGGCCATTATAATTACAACTGTCAAAATATAACATTGCTCAGATTGGGAAATATTTTATAAAGGGTTTTTTTTTGTGTGTGTGTGAGTGCAGAAAATCTCTGCTTGCCTACAGAAAGGCTTCCGTGTTGGTATTTTTTTCTTACTTATATTAATTTAATTTCTAATAAATAGTAGCTCTTCTTAAAATTCTTACCTGTTCATTTCTGGACAATTTCAAATTTTCTGTAGAAAGGAAAATGTCTGAACAAATGGAGTTTGGGGTTTTCAGCCAAAAATAAGACATTTTTCCTAAAGTAAAATTGCAGTGGGAACTTTAGTGAGCTATCAAAAGTCACCCTTCACATTTCAGAATCAATGCTTACTCATCATCGAAGCTTGCTGTAAGGGCATCATGGAATCTGTAGCCTCATCCCAGAGTAGAGGGATATCCCATCTGTAGAGCTGGGTGAGGACATGAAGAACTCTCACTGCAGCTGCCATTAGGTAAGGCAATGACATATACATAAACCAGAAAAAGATAAATATTTTCAATGCTGAAAACAATTCAGATGAAATTTTTACATTTTTAATGTTTAAAACACCCCAAGCTTTCAGCTGAGCTGTAACTGCAGCTCTGTGATGGCACTAAGGCTCCTGTATCTACTGCAGGCAGTCTGTTCCCCCTGCAAGAAGCTGCTGCAGTATTTATCACAATACTGGGGTTATAATTAGTGTTAACTAACAGCTGTCCCTAAGGGTGGGTAAATTGTGATCCAGAAACCTTGTTCATTTGTTGTCTCTTGCTCACCTCCTTTATCTGATTGTGGCTCTGCATTGGGCCAAACTGTGTAGGAGGGAATTGTCACTGAAGCCACAAGGTTGCTCTAGGCTTCCTCTTTACTGCTGAGCCTCTTGTCCTGTGTGATACCCATCCATCACCCTTCATAGACCAGCGTTTCTGAAGCCCACAGGAAAGGAGGCATTTTAAAGTGGCAAAAGAAAATCTCCACTCTCCTAGCTGGATTCAGAAATGAGAACCCTTCAGCAGTTTGCTGGGATGCTGCTTATCTGCAGGCCTCCCCTATCTGAGTGGAATATCCATTTTGTCTTTGGTGATTTCTTCTCCCTGTAGAAGAAAGGAAGAATTAATCCTTCAGCAAGCTAACATTTTTTTCCAAGTCTTGTTGATAGCCAAGACCCCTCAATAGCTGCAGGCTGCTTGTATATATTCTCATGAGGTCAAGTCCAGCAGTACAAGACTGTGACAAAAACCTTCTTAGGGAAGGTTTCCCCTTTCTTAGAAGGTACAAGGTTTCTTCCCAGTTAACACTGTCCTGATGCATTCAGGCAATAGATGTCAGGTCTTTGCTTCTCCTAATGCTTTCTGAAAGAGTTAGGTGCCTTTAGTTTTACATCAAATATCAAAGAACAGCTCAAAATCTGGAAAGGTCTTGAGTGCTCTCTTGAATAAAATCCCCAGGGAGCCTGAGAGTGGAATCCTTTCCTTGCCTTCACAGATTTTATTTTATGTTTATAGGAAGCCTTTTGCTCTTTGCTGGACCTGAATTGTCTCTGGTCTGTCAGCCACATGGTGCAGATGTCGGCATCTCCTTCCCTGCCAGCATTCTCCCAGTCATTATTCCCAAAACCTGATCTCCTTGTCTGAGCCTCCATGTGTTAAGGAACCCTTTGGGACTACATGATTATTTCCTTCTGCCTGTTGTGTATCCCCTGACGGCTATTCTGGTGAAAGCCAAGCTTTGACCACAGTTTTAGAACCAGTTCATCTTGAAGGGAGAAGTGCAATTTACTTGGAGTTGCAGTCCTTTTCACTAAACAGATCTTGTCACCAGCCTCAAAAAAAAAAGCCCAACTAAAAAACAAAAACAAAAAAACAAAAACAAAACAACAAAACCCAAACCATTAAACAAAAAAACCCAAACAAACAACAAAAAAACCGAGAAAGCTGGTAACTTTTGATTTTCTTTACCTCATGGAAATGCATCTATTTACTTTCTGTTCAAAATTACTTTAAAATTTGAATAAGGAAAAAAACAATGAGGACAATCCCCAGAATTAAAGTGTGTGTAAGCCAGTAAAGTATGTGTATGTACTAAACTGGGGTCCTCTGACTGAGTTCCCTGTCTTCCCATCAAGTAAGTCACCTACAGACCCTGCTATGAATTGTTGTGTCCTCCATCTCCTGAGAAGAAAAGCCTGAGAGAACATAGGACAAGGGCCTAAACAATAATGGTTGGCCTGGGTTAGTCTCCAAATCTTCTATTTCTAGAATGGAAGAGACACAGGAAAAAAAGCTAGTGACAGGATCAAAACACCAAGAGGTATTTCTTCATCCAGCCTAGAGTTAAGCTACGGAATTCTTTGTCACAGGATGTTTGGATATAAATAATGTACTTACAACAGGCTAAATTAAAGGGGAAAAATAATTTAGAGCTGTTAAACACAAGGATATTAAATTGCTGGAAGTCTGGAAATATGTGCTTGAAATCTGCCTTGTTTGTCGTTTCCTAAGCATCCATTATGTAGGTCTCAGAGGGGCCAGAATAGGTGAACCTTTGGTCAGCTGCTGTGCTGAAGGACCACACAGTCCTGTGCATGTTTAGATGATTTGCATTTCAGTCAATATTTCTCCTTTAGAGGGCCTTACTATTATCCAAAGCTTATTGCTTTTTCATTCTCTTGCCAGTCCTGGCTTCCCACTGGCTAATGAGGGAGCCACAGATACCTGTGTGTCTGCCCTGATGGCCAACAGAAGGTGTTAAGCCTCTGCCTCCCTAATCCTCTGAGGTGAAAGTGAGGGGTACAAAGTCGAGCGTGCTGTGCCTCTCTCACAGCTGTCTGCGATCTCCTGCTCCCCTCTGACAGATGGGAAATACCCTCCAGCAAAATTGAGAGGAGCCCTGTTTATTTTGGGACTGCAGATTACTGTCAAACATGAAGAGAGACAATTATTTCCATTGTGGAAAATGTGGTATTAGTGAATGAGCAGTCCCCTCCACCTCGCCTTTGTGTTTTGCCTTTCTCTAAGGAAGGTTTCCTTTCTTTTTGCAGCACAGGCTTGAATTAAGTGGGCAGAAAAGAATTTAAATACAAATATTTGTAAACTAAGTGGTTTTCCCGAACAAAGTAGATCCAGATGACAGTCTGCTGGCTGTAGCATCTCGGTGCCTGTCATACCATTGCCCCTTTTTTTGGCAGCTGGGTACCAGAGGAGGCATCCCAAGGGGCAGAGCCAGCAGCACCCACTGCTGGGGGACAGCACACTTGGAGTGTGCCCAGTGGCAGGGTGGGGGAGACAGGGCATTTTGGGCTGCTGTCTGTCTTACACAAAGTTGTATTCCAAGTGCCAAAATGCCACACTTGAAGGCCACGAGGACTGTGGTAAAGCTGATGACAGAGAGACTGAAGGTGCAGAAGATGCTACAAAGGTGCAGAAGAAGACCTTGCTGGTGTCTGATTGGTTTGTCAGGGGTCAAATAGACCCTGGCAGTAGTGCAGGAATATGAGGAGCAGTGTGGATGAGCAGCTTCTGAGGCAGCATGAGCTCTAGACAGCTCTCATAGTTCATCAGGTCATGAGAGCAGGGCAAGATTTTTCTTGCGAAATCTTTTCTTGCCAGAAAAAAAATTGTTTGCCATATCCTAAACCATCGGAGGGATTTGGTTACAGCTTAATTATGAGAATTTTCTCACGTCTCAGAAGGTCAAAATTGAGGTGGGTGTGCTCCCTTGAGAATGGCCAGCAGCTAAAGCCTTCTCTGGGACCATGGGTGATCCAGACCCAGACACCTTGCTCAGAGTATGTCTAAGAAGTCCCCACCTTTATCCAAACCTTGATGCATGGATACTTGTGTTTGCATTGTTTTTCATGGAAAAGCTTCAAACAAGCTCTAATCCATCCCGAAGAGAACACAGAAGAAAAATATTGGAAATGCAGGATGAAAAATGCACTTTTTGCCCATCAGGATGAATTATTATCCCAAGATTGTACTTGCTAACGTGATTTCTGCCTCATGTTGCTCAGCTGCCACAGCTCACCCCTGCAGTCATGGGATCTGACCAGTGTAGGTTTGCAGGGCAGTGCTGCACCCTTCGGCTGCTGCTGAGCTCCATGTGCCAGATGCCAGGACAGTGCCAGGTTCAGCTCTGCTAGATGTTATTTTTAATTCTTAATAGTGTCCTGAGGCCCTTTTTGCTTTCCATTGCTCATTTGGGGGAGTAACTGTACTGCCAAGGTCTGTTCACTTGTTCTGTTTTTTTCTGCAAGGGCCTGAAATGTCCTTTTTCTATTTGTTCTCCAAAATAAAGCATCTCTGAAAAAAGGCACATACCAGATTTTCACCCTCCCTGTGTCTTAACCACAAATGTCTGACTCCTGACAGTTTCTCTGCTGTTAACTCGGCCTGCTGTTAACTCGGCCTGCTCACACTCTCTTGTCTGTCTGTACAGCGGTGACAGGACTTGCTGGGAAGGAAGGAAGAAAAACTCCTGGTACAGGAGTAGCATGGAGCAACGAGCAGTTCTCCAGGACATCAGGACAGCCATCCCCATCGACAAGGAGGCTGATCCTGGACCCTGTCCCCCGATCTCTGTGAAATATATCCCACATTAAATCGCCCATCACGTTACTGAAGGGGGCACTGATGTATTTGATTAGTAAGGAAGCTCTGAAGGAACCCATCTGTCTTAGCATTTGGACGGATATTTATCTCTTTCATGGGTTTCTTTTGTCCAAAGGAATCGTTTACTCTGATGTGAAATAATGCAAGATCTGGTCTCTTTGGGGATTTCAGCAGGAAGCTATCCTCCCTAAGCCTCATTTTAATCTCCTGTTGTCGTAAATCAGGAATAACCGCAAGAAAGTCAGTAAAATTAAGCTTGTGAAAACTGATGTACGAAACTCAGGGCCTCTGATCTCCAGCAGCAATGGAAATTAACTCACTCCCTGAATCTCTTCTCCCTCTGGATGCAGATACTGCTGGTATTTCAAGACATTCAGATATGGCTCTGAACACTGTATGTGTGAATACTGTGCCACTTTGGAAAGTGGCTCCTCACATGATTTTGCTGACCAGGTAGAAGGAAATATCAGAACTCCTAGGGAAAAAAATCTCCTTCTGGGGTAGGCTCAGGTTGGATCAATGGAAATAAGAAATTCTGGTTGTGTAGAAGGTCTTTCAAAACTACTCTTATCCCAACCAAGCTGCTGTCACACACTTCCTGATCACATCAATTGAAATGATGAGTATAGAACAAATGGAAAAGGGAAATCTAAAGAATATTCCTGTGATATCAGAGCAGCCTGTTTCTAAAACTTGTGTGACCACAGGAGCCCCAGGAAACTATTCTTTTTCTTTTGTTCTGCTTACCCAGCAGATAAAGTCAGGAAAAATATTTTTACAATTTCTTCTCATTCAAATGGCTAAAATCTGAGCTTAGTTCCTTTCCTGATTCAGATAAATGGAATGGATTCTGATTAAAAGCCTTGTTTAATTGGAACTGCAAAAATAAGAAAATATTTTGCCATGCTGAAAATATGAATTTAAAGATAGATTTTCAACAATCTGACTTGCAAGATGCCATTTTTAAATTCATTTCCCATCAACATCTTATTTGTGTCAGACAGTATGAATGGTCTGTTCACTTTCATAGTTTGGGGAGATGCTGAGATTTCAGACCATGCAGGAAATACCAATTAATGCCATTCCTTCTTGAAATTCTCATGCTTTCACATTAAGATTTGGCATGAGACCAGGTTTAAGAGTGAAACACTGCCTGTCTGTCAAAGTTTTATGGTTCTTCCAGTGATGTCTGGGCACCTTATTGTTTTTGTTAAAGTTTGAGAGATATAGAGAAGTGACCTTTCTGCTTTCACAACTTGTATAAATAAAGAGGCAGACCTGGATGATGGTAAGGTAAAATTTCACTTTGTGAGAAATTCTGACATTTAAAACTGAGATATCATTCTGAGTGAATGTGAAAAGACAGTCTTCATGTATTTCCCTGGGTATAAAATGTTGAAACATTTCAATTTGTTGCTGTCAATGCATCATCTGCTGCTGGTAAGGAACTGTTTTTATAGCATCAAAACATGCAGCAGTATGTTAAACGTGACACCTGGTATATCCAGGAATATTTCATATACTTTGCAAATGACAATGGAACTAGCCAAAGCATTGAACATAATTTTCAAAATAAAGCAAAGGATGGGGAGCCATGGGAGCAGTAATCACTGTGCTGAGTCTCAGCACGACCTCTCTGGTGATAAACAGGACAAGGACCCCTCTGCTGTGTCCTGAGACCTGCTTGAAATGCCAAAAAGTGATGGTAAAGTCTGGCTCTTCCCAGGAGATCTTGCTGCTTACTGAGCATTAGTGTAACAATAACAGCCCAGCCTCGCTCCATCCCATGACACTGGACACTGGCTCTTTGCAGCCTTTCTAAAAACCAGCTCCTATTGCAGAGTTTGCTGTTCTGGAGAAGAGGGAAAATCTCGGCTGCATTTCCTGATGGAATCTCAAGATCCTGCAATGTTCAATTAATCCTAAAATACTATTTGAATATGGGTAAGTCCTACCAACTTTTTGGTTCACAATTATATCTGTTTTGAAAAATTCCTATATTAAGAATGGGAAAGTGGCTGGTGGCATTAATGTCTGGCAAGAGCATCTACTGATACCCATTTTAGGGTTTTATAAATCACCTGGTTTGAAACCTCCTCTTTACATCCACTTAAAATACACAGGTAGAGGAGTTGTGTTTCCCAGCATGTGCCACACGCTCCCCCTGCTGTGTCACTCAGGGGGCTGAGGTGTAAGTCACCCACATCCCTGAGCCCTGGCTCTGTGGCCCTTCCCTGAGGAGCAGGCTCTGCAGCTCTCCATCGGGCACTGCTGGGGACTGTCTCTTGTGATAGCTGTCACCAATTTGTTCCTCTCTAATTTCTTTACCCTCCCCCCCCCGCCCGATCATTGTACGGACATCAAGAGGCTGAGATAGACATGTTTGAATAAGACAAATGAACAAAGACATCCCCCCTGCATTTCCCACTCAATAAATTACAGATGGGACTGAACAAACCCCCCTGGATCCAGTGTGTCATTATGTATCTGCCACTATTGCTTTCCAAGAGGAAGGATGAATATAGCTTTAAATGATTAGCTGCCTTATGTACTACCATGTCTCAAAGCAACAGGGGGGTAACACAGGCAAATAACTACACAGCAAGGAAGTACATGAGGGCTGAGCATTCAGGACTCTCTAACAACTGTGGTTTCTTTATAAAGAGCATTAAAGATGGTTTTAATGTACTGTATACGATGCAACAGATGCAGGATGCCTCTGGCAAAACTCCTCTGGTCCAAAGCTGACTGAAGACAGTTTGATGATTTGCAGGGAGCTACAGATCCCAGAAGGGGAATAGTACATACCTGTCAGCTGGTAATCAAAGCTCAAACTGGCCTTGGAGAATCTTAATTAGTACTGACATCAACACAATTCTGTGAGCTTGGGAACAGACAGAATTTGGTGCCTTTGCCCTGCTCTCTTCTAGCCCATTCTTAGTCTGAATTTGGGGGCCAGCTCACTCTGGTGTGTGCACATGCCTCTGACACCACTTGGTGCAGTATTCCTGTCTCCAGGCTGAGCAGGAGCAAACAGCAGTGCTGGCTCCTGTCTATTCCTGCTACCAAAGGTGATTGTAGTGACTTCAATGTGGCAATGACATTGATAAATGCAGGGCAAGAGCATGCTCAAGGGACAACAAAATACATCCTAGCAAGATCAAGAAGGACATGGAATGTAAAGCAAGAGGTTACAGTCTGTCATCTCCCAGAAATACAAGGATGCTTCAACCTCAGAGGGTTTATATCAATTAGGAATGGATTTAGACTAAGTCTTCAAATCCAAACTATGACATGGATCTCCTGTCCCTTTCCTTTCGGTAGTGAGATCTGCAAACACCCCTTTCCTTTATAAGGACTTCAGAATTCAAACTTCTATTACATATTGTGATGACTGTGATGATTGCCTTCATAAATAAATGGCCTTATTTGATTTAATCTCCCAGTGGACATTCCATCTATAGCTTGTCTTGTCTTCTTTCTCTCCCTGCTGCCTATGCCAATTCCTCCATATGATCTGGCTAATTAAACCTTCCCAAGCTCCCATAACCTATTCACCAGAGATAAATTCTTCATGGAAGCCCAGAGACAGAGCAGGCGCTGCAGGGGGAAAATGAGAGTTTCACTTCATGATGCTCAGAGGGAGCTGTGAACAGAGGAAGTATCTCTCTGGGATTGAGATGAGCCCATGTCTTGCACACTCTCTTCCTGATTTGGATCCAGTGCTGGATTTCCCCACAGATCTGCAGCTATGTTAGTGGGATGCTCAGGAATTTAAAGAAAAATATAATGTCCATCTTTGGGCCCAGCTTCAAGGTTCCCTTAAGTCTTGGGAGAAGATTAAAGTATTCCTACCTCCAGTTTTCTCTATACAGCATGTTCTCCATACTCCCAGCCTCTTTTAAGAAAGACTGAAGGCAGAAGAAACTTAACTGTGAAGCCTCCAGCAGTGCCAGAAGAAAGGAAAAGGAAATTTTTTTCTGCTTGCTTCGTTAGAACTAGAAGAACAAGCACTCTCCTGCATTCAGTTTGGCAACAGTGAGGGAGCCTGCTAACACCCTCACACCTGTGAGGGGCAGACCTGCACACAAATTTCAAGCTGATGCACTGTGACATGGTGCCAGTTCTGAAGATGGCTGGACATGTCTGATCTGTGCCAGCACTGGTGGGTCTTTCAAGACCACTTAGTAGAGCCTGGTGGGGCTCCAAAACTGGACTGGGTGTGCTTGGTTGATCAGGACTTGATTTCTCAACACAATCAATGGGATGCTCATGGGATAGAGAGTGAAGAAGAGAATTGTACTTGGTGCAACCGGAGTTTTTCCAAATCCCCTACTACGTGAAGACTGAATTTTGATTTATTTTCAGACATTTCCCCAAAAAAATCCCAACAACAACTCAAAAAAATAATAAATAAAAAAAAGTTGGAAAGCTGTGCCTGCCTTGAAAGAAGAGACAACCAGAATTTATTTTTGTTTCAGAGAGGTAAATAAGTAGAGTGAATTCAGCAATCATCTGGCTAGGAGTAACCAAAATTCCACAAGCCCCATATGGGGCATATGAAAATGTCCATTTGTCTGGAAACCATAACAGCCCAGCTAGTGCCAGGGGGGACAAATATCCAAGAGCAGTTTCCAGACAGGAGATGACATTGTCCCCAGGGCTCCCATTGTTCCACAAATACGGCAGCTGGTCTGCTCTGGGAGCAACATGGTATCCAGGACAATGCAGTGGGGTTTGTCCCAGCATCCCATGCTGGTTTGCATCCTCCTGCCCCTGCAGTTTGGACTCCCCAGCAGCCCTCCTGTCAGCACAGCAGCACTGACGGTCACAGGACACAGCCACACATGTTCATGGCTCTAAGCACAAGGGTGGGTTACACACACAGTAGCCTGGGAACCTCTATCACAGAGGTCTTTCCATTTGCAAGGAAGCAGATCCAACCAGCCTGGAAATCACAACCATCAGATGTCATCCCTGAAGCTGCCAAGGGTATGGACAGTCTTGGAGCAACGTTTCTCCTCTCTGTTTGAACCTAAAACTTACAGCAAAGCATTTTTTACCGAATTCTCCCAAACTCACTAATGGCCAGGACTGGATTCTGGGCTGACACTGCCAGTGGTTCATGATGCATTTACTGGTGCTCCATGGAGGATGTGCAGGTCACTCCCTTGGCCAGACCTCTTCATTCTTTCTACATACCAGCTTTCATGCAGAAGCATCTATAAAGACAGTAAATATTTTCCTCATGTTGCCAATTGAATGACTTCAGGATGGCCTGAGGAGAGTGGAAAGAAGGAAGATAGTCCATGCACTGAAGGAGTGCAGTAGGGAATGGAAAGAAGTATGAAGTATTGAGATCTGATGTAAATGAGGGAACTGCTTGTAAACTCCTAAATTAGACCAATCATTCTAAATTTATAGGAATGCAAAAAAATAGTTGCATCCGTTGCTGTCTTTTGCCAACTGTAAGCTTGCCAGTGCAATTTTTAGACTAGTGGGAGGAAGTTACATATATACTCACTTTTTGCCTCTTCACTTTCAATTGGTGTCAAGTTTCAAGCAAAAATACCTTTTGGTAGTGGAGCTTCATTTTCTACATTTATGGGGTACGTGCAAATCAGCTCAACAAACACTCTCATGCTTGATCAAAAGGACTTGATCACAGGCAGTTCTGCATCTAAAGGACACTTAGGGATGCATGGCCCTGATGTCCATGTCTGTCCAGCCTCTGACAGGCCATGAAGGGAGCAGTGGATAGCAGGCCATGTCATTTCCCACCTCCAGTCCCCTTCACAGGGGCAGCCCAGGTGTCTCCTGGAACGAGGAAGGCTGGAGTACACCTCACAATGCTGTGCCTTGTTCTGCCTGGGCAAGCATGGGCACTCTGGACTGCATGTGCTCTGCCTACAGCCACAGCCACACGCTTCTGCTTCCCTTCCTTGCCACTGGGGCATCCCTCACAGGACAGCTTTCCAATAACTAGGCACTGCAGAAAGAGAATTTAAGTCTTTAGAGTTAAAGATGTGGGAGTGATGACTGATCAGGCCTGAAGGGGTGTAAGAACAGAGAAAATGTCACTGAAATAACAAGCCAGCACACACGGGCTATGTCCATGCTCGTTCCTGAAATGAGAATTCTCCATTTTCTCAAAGACCTGCAACTTCCTACAACTCCTGCTCTTCACCAGAGAAAACCTGCCTGGCTCCCACTGCCTGGGTGCTTTTGGCACTCTCTCCTGCAGGAACATCCACAGTGTGTGGTGTGCCATGGCTGCACCAGCCCCACGCCCTCAGAATGGGGCACTGCAGCTGCTGCCCCTCGAGCAGGGTCTGCATTAACATCTGGGAGTTTTTACTCACTCTGCAGGCACTCCTCAAAGAGGTAAACACCTAGGTGAAATCAGAAATTTCTGCTGGTCCAAGCACTCACATTTTGTTTGATGATCTATAAATCCATACAGTTTGACAAAGGCAGTAAAAGTTTTTGTCTCAGGTCTGATTTCTAGCTTACAGATACTGTCACGGCAGCACTGATACCCGCAATAAGACTTACAGGTTATCTAGAAACATGCAAGTGAAGCAGCCGAAAGGAGCAGCATCTGAATTCAAGGTATCTATCCGTGCTCTAGAACCTCTCTCAGAAAATTCCCCCCCCTGCCACAGAAATGTCCAGTAATGTGGGATGGTCCACACAAGAGTGTGGAATTGAGGAAAGGAAAACCTTTGGAGAAAGGAAGTGCTGGAAAGAGCTCTCATCTCCCTGCTCTGGTAAAAATTGGCACAGCCCTACAGCCATCAGAGCTGCCCATGAAGGATCACATGCCCATGCTCTGACTGGGCATAGCAAACAGAATAAAATTATTTCACTGTTGAGAGGCACAAATTTTGCTGCCTGCACCCATCTGAGGAGAAATGTCCTTTCTAGACAGCTATTAAAACCCACAGTGGTGTTTAGCCTGTAGCAAATCAGAGCATTATCTCATTCTCCTCTGGAAGCAATAAAAGGAACTTTAAACCAGCAACATCTTCATGGCTAATCCATTAATGTCCTATTTCCCTCTCCTTAAACCCAGCTTCTTATCTATGGCTTTACCTCTATTCAAAAAACTGCAGCCTTCAAGACTACAGGGTGAAAGATCCCCAGCCAGAGCCCTGCTCACCAGGCACAGGTCACCCTGCTGGGGAGTGGCTCATGCCAGGTCCCAGGGCATGGCCCAGCCAAGTGCTGGACATAAAACACCAAGGATGGATTCTCCTGACTGGCTTTAGACTCCTGCAATGCTGATATTTAGTCTGGCACTGGCTGGCTGTCCTCCCTAAGGTGTCCCTAACTGGAGAGAAACAGATGTTTCCAGGGTGTAATGCATCTCATACAGAGACAGAACTGCTAAATCAGTGAAGTAGATTGTGCTTCCTTTCCCCTGCTGATTGCAAGAAAACAGTTCCTACAGTCTAGAATGTGATCAGCGTGGAAAAGCACTCAGGCGCTGCTGAAACTGCTGAAGAGGGAAGACAATGTGTCTTGGCACTTCCAGAGTACAAGATTTGATTCCTTTCCTGGTCTGTTGCTAGTCCTACAAACCCACAGGTTTTCTTGTCCACAAGCAATCCTGACTAGTAGCTGAGTGTGAAATGACTTGAGGACAAATAAGGAACTAATGTGTCACTTCAGCTTCCAGGTGGCCATAGGCCAGAAGTTAATAATCAGGCAAAGAGAGCAGAAGTCCTAACCTTCATCCAAAGCTGAGTCCTGAGCAGTTCAGGCATATCTTTGGTTTTTAGCAGCAGCCTTCAGAAATTTATCTATATGATTACTCATCCAAACTCACCCACCTGCCCAGATACATTCTTTAGGAGGCTGTCTTGAGTTTTCTGAGCACATCAAAAAACAATCCAAAAAGTGATGTGTTCAGCTGTCCGTATCATTTTGAGCATGTGTAACAAGATTGATACTTCTGGGGAACTCATCCACTCCAAATTCCTGCTCCACATGCCTAAGTCCCTAACCCCTCATCAGCTACTTCTCACATGCATTGGCAGCCATTGCAGTATCCTCCTGGGATGGGAGATAGCCAGGGTGATTTCTACAGGTCCCAAAACAGTACAAACCCTCAAGCATTGCCATGAGTTGGCTGCTTGCAACCTCCACAGCTCAACCATTTTTGTGCCCTGTGTACTGAGTAAAAGAGGATTAAAAGTTAATTACTAGGCTAATAAAGTAATAATGGATTTTTTGTTTCCTCTGAGGTTGCAAAATGCTTTCTGTTTCCCTGGTTACTCCACTGTCCCAAGGAAGAGCAGTGTAAAAATCTCACTCTGAAACAAGGGAACTAGTGCAAGTTTTGTTTCTCACTTTATCCTCATTTCCATCCTCCAAGTCCTCATTGGAGCCAGAAAAAAGATCCAAGAGGATCTCAGATGTGTTAAAGAGCCCCATCCAGCTGACAGTGTGAGCAAAGTGCAGACCACAGGGAAGCTTTCCATACAGTCATGACCCTTAAGGACTACTGTGCTGATCAGTCATGCTAAAACCAAAATTGTCCCATTTTCTGGGGTTTTAATGAGAAAATAATTATTTGTGTGCCAAAGTCTCCTTTTCACATACATTTGGTATGGGATGAGTGTAGGGTGACCCTTTTTGACTTTGGAGTCATATTTGCACTCTGGCTTCTCCCTGAGCTGTGCTGCCACACTGTACCAAACAGCTCTCCTGTCCCACATTGGCATTGGAGGAGATTCTGTTTCCCCACTTGGTGAGTTCAGCTCTCCAGCACTGGTATTCTGCTTTGTGATTTCTGGTGCTCATGTCACCAGAATCCACTTTCTGTCAGTGCATGAGCAGATTTATTCAGGGACTCTGTGGGACTGGTCTCCCAGCCTGCCCTGTGCTCCACAGGCACCACCCAAAAGTGTTGAGGCACATGACACAGGGCTACACACTCTTTTCTCCACGCCAGGCACCTCTCCAGTTCACAACACAACTGGGCCCAGCCCTGGATATTCTCTAAATTCTGTTGACCTGCCAACATTCCTGCAAGCAGATGTGTTTGCTGAAGTACTTGTGAAACGCCAGCATGAGAGGATGTGGAGAAAGCCACACAGAACTCACTTGTGTTCACAGGCAGCACTTGAGCTTCCTCAGCCCTGGCTGCCACCCTCACCCTTGGGGGTCTCGTTGCCCAAAGGGGTGAGGGTCACCTGTGGCAGGTGTGGGCTGCAAGCAGAGCAGAGGGGGCTGTTTCCAGCAGGCTTGGGCAGATGTGGGGAGCCAGGATCCCCCATAGTGGCAGAGGGGAACAAAGCCCCCCCCACCCTCTCTCGGGATGAAGTTTGCACCAAAAATTCTACTGGTTTCACCGTAGTTGCTCAGCTGCACCGTGGAAGGTGCCACACCCAACTTGAAATGCCAGCTCCCAGTTTTAGGGATCATCAGCATTTTCCTTCAGTTCTATCATGATCATTACTCCAATTACTGTTTATTACTGTAAATAGTTATAATGGTAAACCCCTATTCCTTGGTCCTCCGTTTCCCCCTTTGGGACATTCACTTTTGATATCTGCCAGCCACTGGATGCTGATGTGCTGACAGGGTCGACAACATCCACAAAGTGCTGTAACTGTAATTGCAGTACACAAGCTTTGAAAGGACACAAACTCACCTCTCTATATAGCCCTGTGGAGTTTGGATTAGGTTTCCCTGCAGATGATCCCTCTGCAATATGGTAGCCAGCCCCCAGTGCAACCTCCTGAAGGCAGTGACCTCTCCCAGCCCACTGCAGCTCAGCTGTGCTATGCCAGGGAGACAGCCTCCCCTGGGAGCCCATTAGGATAGCCAAGCCTCCAGGGATCAGTGCTGCTATTTCTTCATCTCATCTGTTCAGGTCCCATTCCTGCACTGTGGGGCCTTTTGGGGTGTTTATCCCACAAAAATACCTGTCAAGGGAGGGGATGCTGTTCAAGCCCTTCCTAAAATGGGGACCTGCAAACCGAGCAATCTTGGAGGTTCAATGAGCATGAGAATCTCTTTCAGTTCCCCGCCCTCTTGTGCTGTTTCCTCATTTGTTTTCTTCTTTCTGTGTTTTGATACCTCAGGAATAGTGGGATCCAGCCCAGTTGGGAAACAGTATTACCAGAATATGAGTAATTTTTTCTGAGAAAATCATGAGTTATTTCCAGCCCAAGAAGGGGCTGGAAGTATCTGGTATCTTCAAATGCCTGTAAAGCTTTTCTCATGAAAACTGAGCTTCACAGTGGGTGCTCAGGAAGGCCATTGTCCAGGGATCTGGAGAAAGCCCTGATAGCCAAATGCAAAGGGGACTACCATGTGGTAGTGCTGAGGTTGCCCTGTCTGGAATTACCTTGGTGAAGGTCTCTGCTCACCCCAACTCCTGAGCTAGCTCACAGCTCTTGGATACCACCATGGCTTTGCAGTGGCTCTTGGGTCCGTGCTTCTACTGGTAGCCACCCCCACTTCTCCCACTCCTCCATTCAGGCACTGCTCTTGGGATTAGTTTTTTTCTCCCCTCTGACAAAGCACATACAGATGGTGTGTTGTCTGCCACAATCAAGGGGCTCAGGTGAGTAATGGAGAATGGCAGAACTTGGCATGTACTTGTTTGCCTTAGTGCAATTTTCCCATAATTGCACTTCCTAGCTTTTCAGCATCTGCGAAAGATCAGCTTGTGACACAGCAAAATTGGCCTCGCATTTTTCTGGAGTTTGCATCAGGTTGGAAATCAGGCATTCTTCATTTGGCTTAAATCATTTTGGAAGGGTGGGGAGAGAACCACCCCATTTTTGTGCATAGTCTGTGCTGCTTGAACTTTAAAGCCCAGGAGGAAAAGCATGGCCTGTCAGACATACTTAGCTCAAACCTCTGGTGTTGCTTTTTTGTTTTATTTTAGAAAGGTGTTGATGAAACTGGCACAAGTTATTTAGTTTTCCCAGGTCTTAAGGTAAATGCACAGAAGTCTGATCAAGGAGCAATATAAAGCCAAAACTTGGACTCAAAATAGTTCAGAGATGCAAAGAACAGGCAGAGCTTGTGCAGACAGACAGCTTTACTGTGCCAGAAAACTCTTTCTTACCTCTCCTGATTACCACCATTTCTTTCCTTTGGATGTACATAGTGGCCAATAATGCACTAGAGGAGCAATGAAGAACAGAAATAATTTTAGGACTGAAGTGACTGACCTCCCTTGTCACCTGGGAGAGGGAAAAACTAGACTATGGCACATAGAGGGACTAAGGATGACAAAGAGCAGTCCCTGCCTCATGGAGCCTGCAGTGGCAATGATTAGAAACAGAAGACAAATCTTGGAATTTTGTGGGGAAATACCTTCTGCTCAGACAATCTCAGAGACAGCTTGAGATCATGCTCTGTTATTTATCAAGGGCTGCAGGTTTTTGCACTGGAACAAACATATATCCTCGTATCTTCCCCAGTATATTTCAGGTTTCTTCAAGCTACAGCATTAAATTGAGTCACTGGAACACACAGTTATCCAAAATTAAACTTGTTTCTGAACAAATGGGAAAAAAAAAGTTTATTCTTCTGGAAAACTCTAACTCTATTGATCCTGTTGCACACATTCACAACTATGGTTCACAGCTAGTAGTTCACACTATTCAGCTAGGCAGCATTGAATTTTTACAAAGGTTCTGAAGAATTTTGCTCCGTATCAGCATGTCTTTATGGCCCCTGAGTATTCATGGGATTAGTTAAGGTTCCTTCTTGTTTTGAGATAACTAAATCCCTTATTTTGTCAGTGAAGTTTTCCAAGTCAGACAGGCCACCTATTTCCCTTCTCTACTTTAATTAATCGATTATCATCCATTTATAATAAAATTTTAATGAATATCATCAGCTTAGTTTATGCTCAAATTAAAGATTTGTCATAAAAGGGACAACAGCACCACTAAGGAAAGCTTTTTCTTTTTCTGTTGATTTTGCTTTTGGTCTCAACATGGATGAAAACAGGGCTGTATACAAACAACTTTAGTAGTGTTGGAAATCCAAACAAAACAATACCTGCTTGTGGCATGAGAACTGCATTACACTGCCAGGAGAGGAGTTCAGTTTCATGATCCAGCCAGATTAAAAGGAATAAAAAAAAGCTTACAAAAAATGCTGAAAGGAATGGAGGCTTGTTGCTGGTTTGTTTTGCTGGAATTTTTTAATGAGTTTGGTTAATTTCCAGTTTGGTCTTGTCGTGTTTTTCTTCTTTCATTAGAGACTGTAGCTAAATACACACCTATGAGTCATATCTCAGTGCTTGCTCTGATGATCAGAATACTGAGATTGAGGTTTTGGCCTCAGATACAGACATATGTACACTCGAAAAAAAAGCTCAAGATTGCAGCTTGCTGTGGCTTTTACCACTGAAGTAAGAGCTAATCAAAAACTAAATACTGACTTAGCAAGAGGCGGCTCTTCTGTGTTCTGAATTACATCAAGTAATTGGAGCTACATGTCTTTCCATTTGAGTTATACTCCAGAGCTGCAAAGTGATACCCAAACCACTACTCCATCCAAATATTTTCCCCTTTCGATGGGTAGCAGGAAAAAAATCTTCACAGAGCTGACTGCGTTAATATTGAGCATCTGGGTATGCCTAAGGAATGATGCTGCAATCTCTTCTCAATCCTCCTGGAGAGCTGGGGAGGGAGTTAACTCTTTGTCTGTGGAGGATGACATAAAGTCCCTGTACACACCCTGGTGCAAAGCCCTTCAGCTGAGCTGTGCAGGCAGGCACAGTGCAGACACCAGCAGCAAAAGGCGAAAGGGGACAGTGCTGAAGTCTTCTCTCGTGCTAGTCCAGTGGCAATACCGATTCAACAGCCAGCCACCATCAGTGGGTTTGGCCCTGTGCTAGGTAAGTACAGCGATTTACTGGCCCCAGGTGGCATCTGCCCGAATTCACTTACTCTCAGAATGTACAGGACGGTGAAGTGCTGCTGCCAAAAGCATCAGCAGGCAAAAGGAAGAAAAGCTAAGAGAAGAAACTGAGTATTGGAGAGATTAGAAATTAAAGGGCCACTTGACACTTGTTACTGGCACAAACATCAAAATTATGTAATACCAGAAAACGACCACAACAGCAAGAGAAGAGGGGTTTTCACCTGACAAGTTTGCTGTTGGAGCAGGGTGTGCCTGCAAGGGACAATATAGTCCTTTCCGTGGAGCAGGAGACACTCTCAAAGGCACTGAGGTCCAGGGCTATGTGTTGAGTCCCAAAGAAAGTTAGTGGCAACGTTCCTATGGACTTCTAAGAGAACAGGATTTTACATCTTAAGTTAAGGAACACAGTGAAAAGAGCTTTTCCAAAGATGTGTCGATTTTTTTTTAAGAGATGCCAAATAATAAACATGAAGGGGATCAAGCTGTGATGATGTGAAAGCACCCAGAGAGTGATGTGGGAACAGCTCCTGATTCAACCTCAGCATCCTCTGCTGGGGCAAAAATGTTATCTTATCCTTATTTCTGAGCCATTGGGTCTTCCTCCCACAGAAAACAAAAAGTTTTCATGCCCATAGGGTCAAACGAAGCAGGTTAAATATGCAACATCTTGTCACTGCTGGTAATTATAATCTTCATAATTAATAATTAATTTATTATCTTTATAACCCAGGTAGTTCTGAGAACCAGAAAACTTGGTAGTTGCATCCTGCCCTGAAGCAATGCTCTCACATGCCCTGTGTTGTAGATCAGTATGTTCTGCTGTCTGCTCTAAAGCTGCCAAGCTAAAAACCAAGTCTAGGTTTCACATAAAAGCCGCAGACAATTATTCATTCCTAGAAGTAGCTGAAAATGTTTAAAGTTTTTTTCCATTGAAAGGGGTGTCTCATTCATCTTGAAGGTTTTTTTTTTTGCTTTGTTGTCTTCGGAGGTTTTGTTATTTTTGTGAAAATAGTGTCATTTGTGGCCTTCTTTCATAGAAAACCTAATGACTAATTCTAGTAATAACAGTCTATTATTTTGGGGTTTTATTTCAACAAAACTAAGAAATCAAAAGGTATGGGATTGGAAGAATATTGCACTTTTTCCTTTGGCAGTCAATTTTGCACTTTTTTGGTTCTGAAAGCTGCCTTTGCATTTCCCTGAATAGAAAGAAGATGTGAAGGGAGGGAGGTGGAAAAAAAAAGAAGATTAAAAAGAAGGAATGAAAAACGAGAAGGTGAAAAAGCCCACAAAACTTTCCAACCTTGCAGAACAAGCAGGACCTCAAAAATTACCTTTCTTTCTAATTGTTTGGGGGGGTTTTTTGGGGTTTTTTTTGTTTTTTTTTTTTAATGATGTTCCTTGTTTTAAGACCTGCTATAGAGCTCAGTTGTCTCAGAGAGAGGGAGAGAAGAACCCTGTGGGCCCCTGCTCCTCAGCAGCATCCAGGCTTGCATGCATCGAATAATGTGTCACCATAAGAGAGTGACAGATGGGTGGCTTCCCTTCCATCTCCCATGTCATGCTGAGTAGCCAGCCCTGAGTTTTTACACTGGATCCCAACCATGTCAGCCCAAACACTGACACCATGCTGGGCTGGATGTTCCAGCAGGTCACACATTTCACAGTATGATTACCAGAGATGCCCTGTTAGCACTGCTGGCTTGGCAAGATATCACAGAGTCTGCAGCCTTACAGTGATGGAGGGGAACTGCAGTGCAGTTTTTTGGCAGGTTTTTGGTTTAGGTTTGTATCTGCGTGTCTGTTGAACTTGGTTAGAAGGAGAGGTGAGGAAGGGGAAGTGTTTGCATCTCACCCTGGGTCTGAAAGAAAGGTTTTCAAATGGCCTGACTGAAAATCCCAGATCAAAATAGACTTTAATTTTGGAGAGAATGTAGTCCAAGATCATTCCCATTTCTAGCTAAAATGGAATTCTTGCCCAATAGCCTCGCAGTCTCATTGCAATTAAAACACTCTGTTTATTTTCAGATGCAGCTTGTAGTAATTTTTTCCTCTTGCAGTCAGCTGTGAGTTAGGAGAAGGTGAAGAGTATTATGTGGCTGCCACATCCTGCATGCTTTCCTATCTAGATATTGTAAATTATGTGTGCAATGAGCCCTGTTACTGTGCAGTAACAAGGAGGAAATCCCTGCAATGTAATTCGTAATGCATCATCTTCTGCAGGCCAATTTCACGGGCTGATATGGTTCTGCTTTACTCTCTGATTTGCTGTCAACAGCTCTTCTCTATATACATGCATAATATATTTTTTATAAGCAGGATGTAATCACTTCAAATTACCCAGGAGATTCTCACCAAGCTGCTCCAGCTGAATGCCAGCTATCACTAGGACAAGGGGAAAGTGGGGTGCTGCTTCAATCTTGATTGCTTCAAGCTCTCTCCATGGTCTCATTTACTCTACGTCAGGCAAGCCCTTGCACCAGCCAAGAGTCACCTGGAAACAACCTGTCATAAAATCAGCTCTGAAAACTCTACAGCTACTCACTCTGATTATTCACAAATTGGCTTTCTCTCTGTCTTTTTCATAGGGCCAATAAATGGAAAATTGGTCCCAGCAATCCACAGGGTAGAGCAAAGAGGTGCATAGGAATACTGCCATGTTCCAGAACTCAGCTCTCTGCTACTTAGTATGGATGAGGGTCTGCAAAGTTCCCATCCCCCTGGAGCTCCAAAGATGAGCAGGAATGATTTTTCTCACACTCCTTGAGATATGGTAGAGCTTCCAGCCTGCTCTTATCACTGCTGGGTACTCATTACTTTAGCCTTGGGAAGAGCAAACCACCAAGGGACTCCTTCTCCTGGGAACAGGCCACTTCCAAAGTGGAAGGATGTTGATTGCACCAGGCAGCTGACCTCTCTTATGTCTCCTTTTGAGAGCAGGGGAAATGAAATCTCTTCTGCTCACATGCAGTTTCTGTACTTCTTTCTTGCTCAGGATTAGCAGCAGGCAAGCCTGAGGTTCTGCATGAAAGAAATAAGCCCCTAGAGAGAGGGCTGTGATGGTAGGTGGGAACCCTGAGGAACCCAAGCTGCCCAGGGAACACAGAGCTCAGGTTTTAGCTGCTTTCTGCAAAACACAAAACCAAAGCAAAAGTCCTGCAGGCTCTGAAGAACAGACCCCATCCTCTAGGGATGTGTTAGTAGGCTGGGAGCAAATACATGAAAGGAAGTAATATCTACTGGAAGATGAGACCTTTCAGTCCTTGAAAACAAAAAGACACAGAAGATGTCTCTGAAATATGAACAGACTGTAGGGCCTTAGAGGAAGCAAGGGACAGCAATGAAGGCAGAAGTCTGGGTTTGGACATAGGCTGGCCTGAAGCAGGCAAACATACTGCTCAAATCCTCTCTCTTGGCCAGGAATACCCAGGAAACTGGTTATCCTGGGCATTTTCTATCCTTTCCCAGGCTGCATTTGTGTGATCTGATTCCTTGGTCACTGGAAATTTGCTATAAATACGAGGTACTGAGCAGCCCTTGTACACTAATATCACCTCTCCACCCTTTCTAGCTGCCCAAGGCTGCAAATGATGCGAAAATTGCATACCCTAGTCCCACGCTTTAGTAGCTATTCAGGGGTTTGGCCACATGTCATTTGTTATTCTTCACTTATGTATACATTCTTCTTATTTATTTTTTGTAAACATTTGTGTATAATTATTCACTCCAGAGTTTCCAGTGATTTTCCCTGGCTTGCAGATGTGGCAAAATTTGTTCCCTGCATCCAGGAAAGAAGATTTTTTTTTTTTCCAACTACTGCAAAATAGAATCCTGACAGATTTCAATCTGCTGCTTCCATGTCCATTCTTGCGACACTTAGCTACCCACGGCAGAGAGACAATTAGCTTTTTAAATATAAACCAGAAACGGTCCCAAGCCACAGATTTCACATCCAGATCCAAATTTGGGGCAGTTCAGATTCGCCCTGACATTTTAGGTTTGGGCCAGGGCCGGATTCTCCTTGTGAAGCAGTTTGACATTTCCAGTTCTGGGAAGTTCCTCTCCCTGGTGCAGGGCCACCCCCGGGTCTGGCCCTCTGCTGCCGAAAGCTCTCCTGCTGCTCTGGCTTGTTCAGAAGCCCCTGCCTGTCGTTACTGCTGCTAATTCAATCCCTGCAGTGACAGGCACAAGCCTTCCATGATGCTGCCGTGGCATTTTGGTCCCTGTGAAGGACCTAGATGGATTGGGCTCTCCGCAGCTATGTGTTGCTCACTGAGAAAAAAAAAATGCAAACGATCAAATGGCAATAAATCTTGGGAATTCAGGTTAGATCTCTGGCCATCTGCCTACAGCTTAGACCCCACAGTTACATGCTGTGATAACCTTACATTCAGAAACATTACACGGGCCACAGAAGCAAGATCAACAACTCAGAGTTCCTTCTTCAGTCATTTTATAATCAGTTCTTCGATAGAACTGGATCTTTTAATAAGAGGGCTCGATTTGGCTTTTTCATTTATATTTTGTCCAAATATAACAAACAGGCACACTATCCCTGAAGTTTAATCAGTCATTTACAGATAATTTTAGATGGATATCACAATCAGCTTATATCTTGTCTCCTTTCTTCAAGAGTGAGGTACTGCAAGAAGCTCACATAAGCAGAATTCGCCAAGCTTATCAATGTAAGAAATCTCTTCAACACTGACATTAAATAATATCACCATGTGTTCAGCTATATAATCTCAACAAAATGTGATTGCTCTAACCTCTGAAGGCAGAAAACTGAAGCACAGAGAGATTAGGTGATGTGCTCAAAATGACACAGAACTCTTCATATTGAAGCTCAGAAAAGAGTTGAGAGCTCCACAATCCTCTTGGTCTTTGTCCAGGAGATCATAGTTCCTTTGATATGCACACCATTCATGGGCACTGAAGCTGTATCAGGAGATCACAGAAGGATCCCTGCAAGTATTAAGCCTAATTTTAGCCCTGACATCAACTTTCAGAACATCCTTTTAAGAGAAAATGTCTGGCAGTAACAACACTGTGGCAAGCTCAATGGAATGGTGCTGGCTTTACAGCAGGCTCCAAATCAGCTCATAATGTCTGAAAGCATTCATTAAACAAGGCTCACAGATAAAATACACATATGACACAGTTCTTTATAAAAAGAGGCTTTTAGAGGCCAAATGCTGAGAAGCCTCATGAGATTACTAAATAATCCAAAGGGAAGTGCTTGGAAGCCTGTTTCTTGGGACACAGAGAACCAGGCCGGAAAAATGTCATGGAGACAAAACTCTGGGGATGGATCAAGCCCTCCCCCAGGTCCTGGTTATGGATCAAAATGGTTTTTCCATCATATTTTCTTCCATCAAATATAGTCCCCCCACCCCCAGCTCCAGTGCAAGGGGTGCCAAGGAGCAGGAGGAGAGGTGAAGTGGCACCTGTACTCAATTCCAGTTGTTTCACCAGTTCCTCACAGTCCACTTGCAAGCCAAGGTGACACAAATGAGTTAATTTCCATGGCACACTGAGGCTAATTGGAAACAGTTCTCAGACCCTGTAAAGCATTAAGCCGGGCTGCAAGTGATAATTGCTCACCTGCTGCATGGGCCTATAAGAGGCAGTGCATTAACTGGCACATGGGGTTTTATCACTTCCCTGGGACAGTGGGGGCTGGACCCTTCCCAGCACCCATTGCACTGAAAGCAAGATACTGGATTAGGCCTGGGCTTTATGGGAACTCAGGCAGGGAGAGCTGGTAATAAGGGGCCAGATTCCAGTTTACTTTATGTGCTCTCTTTTTTAACTCTAGCCTGGCTGTGGTTTCTTCTTCTTTCTTCATAGCCTGCGTTCTTCTTGAAGAGAGGTTTAGCACTGTGTTGCAAAATAGAAGTACAGATATTTGGAGGAATAAAGGAACCTAAGTATTACTCAAGTGTTTAGACCTCTCTATTGCAGGGATTTGACTGCAGAAGTGTTAGAGTCTGAGACTTATAAATTCAAGCACCTCTTGTTTTATAGCTAATCATAATTATCCTCTGTGGAGTGGGAAGAGAGCTACTTGTTTCTGAAGTCTGAAATTGCAGCTTGTCTCAGCAGAGAAACATTAGAAATGTCAGAGAATTGAAGCAGGAATTCATCAGAGACTGAAAATTATAGACTAGAATAAAATTATTACAGTTATCCATCAGGGGGATCCTGGTACCAGGATCATCAGCTTGCAGTGTTCAGCAGCAATTGCAAATCCCATAAGAAGCACTGGGGATTGGTGTGCTGTAAGACACACACATAACCTGAAGTTTGACATGAGGCTTAACTTTTTAGAATAACTATCAAAAGACCTTCAGTACTTGGTACTGTTTGAGAGACCCTGGGAGTTCCTGTCAGGAACTGGGATCTGAGACCAAGTTTCCCAGATATGTTTTTTGGTGACTATAAGAAAACAGCACTGGTTTTAGCTTTTAATGAACAGGTAAATGGGTGGCTTAGGTGTGGGGTATATTTATCATGACATAATGGCATCAGCTCAATTGTGACTTCTGAGTGCTTTCTGAAGAATTCATCTCAATAACCTCAGAAATACAGTTAACTGGTGCAGCTTTCCAAAATGACTAAGTATCTACTCTTTCAAATTAATGAAAATGATGCAAGGGAAAGAATTTAAATGTCTACAGGTAATTAACTCCATCAAAAGTGCCAGGGAACTGGGCTTTTTTTCCATGAGGTTCTTACCACTTCTATTTCTGATCCTGGTATTGAAACATAAAGACAAAAATAGGCTCTCTTCCAGCCTTTTCCACTCGTGCCTTGACACTGTGGAGCTGAGCCAAAATCCAGAAGCTCAGAGGCCAGCAGAAATGTAGCCATGAGTATGTGCCAGAGGCTTGGGACTCTTATTAGATTAGTATGAGCATGGGGAAAGGGGGAAGAGTTCTGAGCTGTTCTGTTAAGTTGAAATGGAGCATCCTTCTCCCTGGAATCTGTCATTTCCTGGTAGCTTCTCATCAGGGAGTCCTGGCAGGACTGTGGCTCTTGGAAAAGCTCAGATACCAGTTTCTAGTTGGTGGGAGCTGAGAAGGTCCTCTTATCTCAGAAAATCAGTACAAAGGAGAAAGTGATTCCTTCTAATGAGGATGTTTAAGCGTTTCCTAGTGAAAGCATTGCCGTAGAGAGAAAAATGAGTGTCCTGTGATTGTTCACAAGTAAGAAACATTTTATGGCCCGTGAACTTCTCAGGAATGACACATTTTTCAGGTGGTCTGACTGTCAGATGCCTGATTTTGATGGATGACGCTAAGCATGGACATAATCACCATCTTGGTCTCAGAACCAGCCAGTAGGATATGTTAAGATTTTCCAAATGTTTCTCCAACAATAAAAGGAAATGTAAAGTTAATCAAATTGTCATGAGAGATCAGAGCCCAGCAAGAAAGGACTAAGACTGACATTTGAAGTAGAAGCACTAATAAAACAGACGGCTGCTTGCTGATCCTGTCCATGCTTGTGTTTAATTTAAACAAGTTAACAATGAATGGAGCTTGCAGAGGCGGGGCAGGGGTGCTGTCGAAATCGATGTATGTACCAGCCATTTAAAGAAAGCAGAGAAGTGGGAAATCTCTAGCTGCGTGTGAATATCATGCCTCAGCAGAGAGGTTCTGCAAACATCTCTGTTGGCAGATTTGGGACAAGAGGCTGTTCTGCTCCTGGTCTATCTATGGCTGCTTGCTGCCCAGCCAGAAGCTAATCCATGATGCTTTTAGATTGATTTACTGCATTATGCTCAGACAAATTAATTCTAGCACCTGAACAGCAAGAAGATAATTTTACAAAAATAAGTAAGGTGAGCTCACCTCATTTCCCAGCTTTCCAGTAGTCAGCCTCTGATAGTCCATACATGCATTGTGTGGCTTGAGTGGCCATTTCTCTCTGAAGATTTCCCCCACTGTAAGTCTGCTGGACAGTGATCTAAGTTGCTCTTTGGAGAAGATACTGAACAATGAAGTGGAATGTCATGGCCTTGCCTGTTCTCAGTGGTAGATATCACACCTTGTCAGGTGTCTGTCCCACTGAGCTGCACTGCTATGTGTCAATGTGCTTTTTCCATGTGATGGTGTTGCTAGGAGATTGGAGGGAAATATCTTTGTGTGTTGCAAAGCCATGAATGGCAGTTTTGCTCTCTTTGGGATACTTTTCCCCAACAACCATTTTGTCCACAAAAGGTACTTTTTATCTTGAAATCCAAGTGCTCATTTCCTGCAGAAACCCTTCAACCACCATCAGGTGGCAATGAATTGATCAGTGCTGCCCTCCAGGCACCACTGGATGAGGGGCCTGGACATGAGAAGCTGCTCTGTTATCCATTACTCATCCCCCGAGCCAGCCTACATCTCATTTTGTTCTGGATAAATACGATCAGGAGGCAGAAGCACTCCCTCTGTTCCCTGTGCCTTTCATTAGATTCCCACCTGGCTGTGCTGCAGGGCAGGGGGAGGTCAGGATGGGCAGCCAGGGTGGCCAGCAGTTCATCCCAGCCCATGGGCCAAACAGATGAGGTTCCTCCATGTGCTGCTCCCCTCCGTGCCCTGCAGCAGCTCCCTGGCCACAGAGACAGAGCCTCCCTCTGTGGCACGCCCAGTGACCCCTGCTCGCCTGCCCCTCTGCTCTTATTCTGCTCCAGTTCCTCCCTTTATCAGATTAACTTCAATTAGTGAAATCAGAATCACATGGAGCCGGGAGGAAACGCTTCAAACACGGCAGATTTCTTTTCAGCCAAGGGAAAATCAAGGTGTTTACGTACAGGCCATCAGAAGGACTTGGACGAGGTTTTGTCCTGTGGATGTGAAAGCACTGGGGGACTGTGAGTGTGGGATAGGGCAAGGAAAAGCCATTTTGCCTTTTGTGAGATGTGTGTGCAAAGGAACTGCACCTCACATGAAGTGTGTAGGACCACAAGCATGGGCCCACCAACACTTAACATGAGGGAGACAGGAAATGTAACATGTGGCCTCTGGTTGCTTCAGTGATGGATGTTTTTGAATTTATTATCTTAGGAATCTCTCTGACTAAAGAAATTCTCCATTGCTGTTGGTCAAACTCTGCCTCTGCCTGAAGTTTCTGCATATCACACCTTTATTACACCTCCACATTAAACCAGTCTGGTTTCTGAGCCAGCTTTACTGGCACTTTTCCCTGGACTAAGTGGCTGCCCAGAATGAATAGCAAAGGGCCTCTGGTTAAAAGAGGCAGTACCATGTCCTTGCTGTCATTAAAGGTGGGCACATCATCCAAGGAATTCCCAAGTGCTGACCCCTTTCTCCTGGGCACTGGAGCAGCCACACAGGTGCAGACACAGAGGCTTCCAAAAAGTGCCATGAGGTGCTCAGCAATGAGATCTCATCCAAAAATCTTACAGAGAGTTGCCAGAACTGGGCCTGCTGGCTGCACTACTCCCTTCCCCAGTTAGGATTCCTGGGTGGGACCCAGCCAATGACAGCATATTAGGACAAGGGGAAGCAAAAGAGATGAGCAGCATTTCACAGCAAAGATCAGGAGGAGAGCAGAAGTGAATTCTCCCTGAATGTGTTCGAGCTGTGTAGCATTTCCCAAGAGGAACTGAACTGGATAGAAACACCTTCCAGTGATAATGCACAGTGGCAATTAAAGACAGTGAGAAGATTCTGAGGCTTCCTGAAACTTTCTCAGTTCATTCTCATGCCTCTGCACAGATAGATAGGATTTCATCTACCTACTATTCAGATTATGGCAACATGGTTCAGCTAATACACTGAAAAAAAAGAGTGGCTTCATCTCCTCCTCCTTCTCATTCCTTTCTCAGTCTGTTTTGCTAATAGTTTGTTCCCCTTTGCAGTCCTGCAGCACAAAATTTGTGGCACATGCTGCTGCACACTCCCCCACATGAAGCTCCTGCCCAAGGCCACTCCTCTACAGCATTCTCCCCACCTCAGGTGCTCATCTGCTAGGCTGCAGCCACAGCACAGGGCAGGAAGGGAAATACTAAAGGAAAAGAGCAGTAGCTTGGAAGGAAGATGACTGGTGGCATGGGAAAGGCAGTAAGGGTGAAGAAAATCAGATCCTGATTCAAAATCCAGTAAGTGAGTAGATATTGGCAGCAGCTATTCTTCACAAGATTTAAAACAATTTGTGATACCTCTAGTGGCTCTGGCTGCTGTCCCCAACTCAGCACTCTCCTGGACTGACGTAGGATGAACATGAGGCATACAAACTCCCCCTGCCTGTTAAAGTCCCTCTCTCCCCAGCATGTGTAAGTGCAAAAGAAGACAGTGGCCCATAACATGAAACCAGCTTTGCTGCTGATGAATAGTTGTGGCTTCTCTTGGCCACAATAGCACCACCAAAACCCTCTTGGGCAGAGTCACGAGGCTCACACACCAGCCAAGCAGTCTGGCTGCCCCAAACCCACAGCACACCTGGGGAGGTCCCCAGGGATGAGCTGCAGGCAGGGAGAGTGAGTGAGCACATACTGCTCAGCTGAGAGGTGGCTGAGGGCACATGCTGGATCAGAAGGGCTCAGGTGATGTACAGTAACACCATCAGGCATCTGAGCCCTCCACATGGGTTCCCCACCACACAAGCCCATGACCCTTTTTATGCTCACTTTTATTAAGGTGATTCGTGGGCCTCTCACAGGTGCATCTCATATGGGAGTGAAGCAAACTGCCTCTGGCTTCTCCTAGAAATCAGTTCCAGATGTGCTGGAGTAGAGGTCTTCAGAGAAAATACATGTTTCAGGTATGGCCCAGTCTATGAAATCTCAGAATACTTCCTACACTGATGAATAAAAACCTTTTATGCATCTACTCTCCTTTCTGACCTTCCTGTTTCCCTTCAATCTCTGTGTAACATGCTAACACAAACAGCTGTAGTTTTTTCTTTTCAGCCCTGTTCACATAAGGTTCAAAATTTCATTTATTACTGAGAGCAGCTTCCCTCAGTGTCTCTCTGTCCATGTGTTTTGGAGCCTTTCTTCTTTCCATCCCTGCCGAGACACACCCTCCGTACCCTTCTCCTGCCACATATTCCTGATGACCTAAATGGTCCTTCACTTCTTGGAAATGAAATTATTCTCTTGCTCCATTCACAGCTCTCCTTGGGACATTACTGACAATAATATCAAAAAGCATAGATTTATTTTTATGATCTGTGTGAATTTCATATTGAAACTTGATCATGTATCATAAGCAATGCTCAAGGTCCCCACCACTGTTTTGAGCACATTTTGCCAGCTGTGCTAATGCCATGCAAAAGCTACAGGGAAAGGCTTTAAAATCCACCCCTGAGAAGCTGAGACCTAAAATCTGTGGGTTTTGCTTCACAGTAGAAAGCTTTCCTCCTTTTTAAGCTTAACTTGGCCACTCTGTGGACCCCTGCAGAGCAAAGCATCGATGCACATGGACCTCTTGGTGGGAGACAGGGCTGAGGTGCATCTCACCTTGTTCATCTTGGTGATGAGTTCTTTGGTCTGTAGGCTTTTAGCTACCATTGGTAATTGGCATGAGATCATCATTTTATCAGAAAAAGCCAAGAAATTTATTTATTGGTGTCCCACACTGCCTTCCACATGACACCAAATATCAAATGTTCTGGTTTCTTGCAGCCGGATGTCTTAACTTTTCTATTTTTCACCCTAACCACTTCCACAGTGCCATTGCAATGTTAATGCAAGCCTCTGTAAGTGTAAGGGCAAAGTGAAAGGAATGCAGCTTAATATCCAAGCAATTAGCACAAGGGTTATTGTGCTGAAGGCATTATTCATTTTTAATTATCTGAAGCTGCTGAAAAATTCCTAGGACTGCCTCCAGTAGGGTGCATGAATCAAAGCCCACACACAGAATGGCAGCACGTTGCAAAGGCAAGAGGAGAAGCAGTTGGCCCACTCTCACACACAGTTTCTCAGCCCTGGCCTGGGACTTCTTGCAGCAGTAGGGAGCCAGCTGCTTGCAGCTGAGACCTGTTTGTTTCTGGTGGGCATATTTCTGAGCTCACAAAAGTAAGATAATGAGGAGGAAGGAAACAGGAAACATATCTGCGTGTTCAGTCACATTGGTTAATTTGGGCCATGTTTCCTCTGATTTAAAAAAAGAAAAAAAGAAGATAATATAATAACAAAAATAACCTCTGGGACAGGTTTGTGAAGTGGGTTGGAGAATGCATGGGGTTGGATTTTTCAAGTAGAAGTGCCACCCACAAGTTAAATATACTTAGTAGGCATATTTTCAGGGTGTTTAATTTAATGTGTCTATTGATTTACCACACTTGAAAGGAAAATATACATTAGACATGACATCTTCCTGGAGAGAACACAATAAATTCTGTATAATTCAATAAATTGTAATCAAAAGATGAATTACAAATCTACTTTCTCCTCTCAAAAGCAAGTAAAAGATGGCAATGTACTGAAACAAGAAAATAATCTCCAGGCCTTACTCTTCTAAGTTTATTGAAATTTAGTTTTCTACTTCCTCAGGGTTTTACTCTTTCAGCCTAACAGTGGAACGACTCCACAGGACTGCATTAAACTCGTGAATACTGTGCATGTAGCACAGCATTGTCAGGACCATTTTCTGCCCCAGCTGGTGCCAGGGCTCTGCTTGAGCCCCACAAGCACAGCTCCTGGGGTGACAGCCTGGGAACAGTGGGACTGGAGGCTGCTCCAGCAGCCCCACTGCCACATGTGCCATCCTCTCAGGAATTATTGAGAAGTGCAAACAGTACTGGGTTTGGGAAGCAGGTGGCAGCTCTTACTCCATTTAGCAGTGGATAATGACTGGCTAGAAATTACATTTTTTCAGAACAGAATCTTGAACAGAGTGTTGTTATTTCAAGCACTCTCTTAAACTCTGCATCTCATAAAGATGTATCTCAGCACTGAATTTTAGAAAGTGTCTTTTTTTATGGAATAATTTTTGAACTTCTTTTTCAGCAAAAAGAAAAATTTCTTATGGGAAAAAAAGTTGGTATTAGGATGGAGATGGAGGAAGGGAATATTATCTTAGCTACATATTTCAACCAGCTTTTATAAGAAAACTCACTTTTCTGAACTCTTCTGGGGTACATCTCTCTAGAATAGCAAGCCAAAAAATAGATAGTGGAGAGGCACTTTTACTGAGGAGGAAAAAAACACTCTTCACCATTCCACAGGAAATTGTTACTGACAATGGGCCACAGTCTGTGAACTTAAAATTCCTTGCATTCGAAATGGTTTGATTTTTTTTTTTTTTTTAATGTTTTGCTTCCAGATCTGCCCACCCACATGGGACAGGAAAAATGGAGAAGAGCATACAGCTTGCACAAAAAAAGTCCTGCAACAAAAGGATCCTTCATTGGCTGTACTGATTATAAGGTATCTCTCTTACAACAATTTCCAGCAACTTGCAGGTCAGAAGATCAGATCAACATTACAAGTTCTGAGAGTAAATCTTCAGCATCACTGACTAGAACTGAAGAGTCAAAACCAAAAAATACCAAATCTAAAAGGCTACTGTTTGGTGGTTTTTTATCTTCTAACACGGGAAACACAAACTATTGAAGTTTTGAGAAAACAGGAAACAGACTACTGAAGTTTTTAATCTAGAAAAACACTGCATTCTGGTGCCACCCTAATGGTAAACTGGAGTTCCTAAATCACACTCCATTGCATTCATGCAATGAGCATCCTGCACAGAAAAGATGTCATTTTCACTTGAGAAACAAGTAGATTTGCAGAAGTCTAGTAGGGTTGTCTTCACAACCTCTATAAAAATAGCATCATCTTTGCATTTCTCGATGAGAAAAAGCAAGTCTTTGATTTGCTAATACCACTAAACTTTAATGAAAAACAATGAAAATACATGTATCAGTGTTTAAAGAGGCACCTAAACCAGTAATTATTATTTTGAAAGACTGGTTCTATCCAAGGTTTTGCAAATCGCTATCCACTTTGGATGCCCTCATTCTGCAGTTCCTGACTTGTGCCCCTCTAGCAGGGGGTTGACATCTCACAGCTAAAGTGGACTAGACATTTTAAAACAAGACCAAGTAATAAAGCAGGGATGAGAAGAATCTTGTACCCTTCTATTAAATTCTGCAGTCTTCATCAGAGACATCTTTTCAATAAAACTAAAGCTGTGATATTTTCTCCTTTTTCTCTTATATCATCTGGGCATTTTTAAAAACTTATTATCAAGTTTATGGATATTGCCATGCCACAAGGGATCTCTTTCCTTTCAGCGAGAGATAGGCTTGAAGGAATAAAATTGCCATGGCTTTTCAAACAAAGTTACTTGATAAAGGGTGTCAGCTCTGCAGTGCCAGTGCCTTGTTCTGCCAAAAATGTGAGGTTACAGCCTGCAGAGGAAAAGCTTCCACTTGTGGTGGCAAGGTATCTTCAGGGCAACCTGAGAGAGGCAGAGCAGAAGTTCCCCACACCAGTGACTCCTGGTGATGCTTCTTCACATACAAATGGAAAAATATGTGAGTGAGTGTATCTGGTAAATATTAGTGTTTTCTCTCTTTTCCTCACTTTCAAATTGATCAAGGGTCTCAAGGAACAAGAGATCCCACCACAAATGAGAAAATAGAAGATCAGAAGTCCAAGCCTCTTCTTTTTTCCAGCAACACCTTTCACGGCTCTTCATGTGTAACTGAGAAGTAACTGTACTGTAAAAGTAAACTCCTGTGGAAAATGAATTTTCCTCTGCAATGGAAAAATTAGGTAGTGAGGGAGTTCTTGTGCCTGGTTTGTATCATCAAAAAGAAATCCAGAAAGAAAGGGGCCAGTGACAGCTCCACTCCTCTGGCATGGTAAAAGGAGACTAGTTTGATATGTGATATTGAGGGATATTTCGTTGTAGCCTCCAAAGCAGAGAAGTTCTTGTTAAGCTCTTGGAGATGATCCATTGCAGAGCAGTAGGAAATCCTGCCTCAGAACCTAGAAAATTTGAGGTTGAAAGTTTTATCTTTTGCCTGTATTTAATAAGATGAGCAATACTGGTTTCTAGGTTTTGCAATATGCCAAGCACATTCTCTTTCCTTTGTTATATATCCCAGAGAAAGGCAAAGGATGTGGGTGAAATTAAGAATATTCCTCTCAGGTAATGAGGAGACTGTTTGGACGCATGAGTGGTATCCTTGGTATAAGAACAAGAGAAATTAAAGAGAAATCTAATTTTTTCTGGAATGGGCAAACAATTCATGTTATTCTAATTGAATTATTGTACTAAAGGACAACTTGAATCGAAGCCTAAGTACAAATGATTCTTGTTTTTCTCTCCACAAATAGCATTGCTGGTTTTAAATATTATGTCCCATTTGCACTGTTACTTTTGTAAGACTCTGCTATTCAATATTGTTATTCTCCTCAATCCCTGCCAGAAGTTTTGGGTTTCTGATTCAGTGGAGCCCATCTGAAAATCCGTGGTTCCTCCTTGCTGCTCAGCTGGCCTGATTTCTCTGCATCTCGTCCTGCCTGAGATTCAGCCTTGAGAGCTGGCAAGCTGAGAAATCAGGCCAAGGAGAACTTGAAGCTGCAGCAGGGCAAATAGTTGCAGTCATTGTGAATTTAAGGTGAAGAAAAAGAAGGGAAATAATGCTAGGTCCTAGGAGCATCTGAGTTATGAAGTCCATGTCATCCAAACAAGAAATCATGGCACAATGGTGCATCGTCCCACAGTTCCATGATCCATGGGACATAAATCAAGACCAAAGATCTACTGCCTCTCTTTATCTTGATCTCTTTAGTGCTTGCATCCCAGCATGTTCTACTGAGAATTAAACCAGGGAAGTCCTGTGTCTGTATGCTATGCAAGGCAAGCATAGCTCCCTCTGGACCAATTTAGGATTCTCACTGCCCCAACTTTAGCAAGCAACAACGGAGACAGTAATCCCCCTCCATGTCTAGAGTTTCAGTTGCAGTTTTAAATCCAAGTTCTCAGTGTTGGTAAGGATTGAGACTTGGATTAAAAATTAAAAATTTAAAAATTACTCCTCACACTCAGAATTACATGTTAGTTATTATTCAGTGGAAACTTGCTCAGTGGCTGGCTTCTTCAGCTCTATTGTAGGCAGATGGTCTGTATCAGAAATTTAATTTACTCAGCTTCAATGACCATTAAAACAGTTATTTGGGGTCTAGCCAGTATCTGATATCTGAGAGTGCACCAAACTTCATGCAGAGCAAAGACAAATCCACAGCAGTGCTGCAGGAGGGCACTCTCCAGCAGGGACTGACCAAGGCAGAGAAGCTGCCTTTTCAATATGCTCAGGGACACACTGTCTTTTTCTTTTCTTAAACTTAAACTTGCTGCAGAATGGGCTGCCTAAGTACTGCGAGGCACCTGGACATGGCAAGAACCAAGGGGTGATATCACAAGAGTGTCTGTGAGCATCAGGTTCCTGTGACTGGCTGCACCTCGTCTTTTGTCCATCTGCCATTCCCATCCGTGAATGCAGGGAAAAATGCCACATTCCCAAATCTCTGCTGAATGTTTCAGGAACACAAATTTATCTTCCTCAAATATTTGGTCTGCTGTATTTAACAAGGCCTTAATCTTTATCACCAGTGGCAAAATGTGCTTGGGATTCATATTATCTGGCAATCACTTCATCTTGGTGTAACCTGTTCTGTGACAAGGGTCACCTTTTCCTTTCTAGAGCCTGTGGGCTGCAATGCCATGGCTCCTTCCACTGCCACGTGTGCAGTGGGGTCCTGCTCTGCAAGTGTGTCTCTCACCACCATCTATAACTCACTTTGCTTTATGCCAGCGGTTCCTTTCACACTAAAGAAGCCTTTTGCTCCATATGACATCTGGTTTGAATAGGCTGGCAGCAGCCAAGTTTGTGAATGTGTGTTTAGGTAGGTGCACAACACAGAAACGTCTGAATAACCACTGCAGGTAAGGTGCAGTTTAACACGACATGAGTTTTGCCCACTCATGAGTTCACCACCCCTTGTCAGCCCCACTCAGCACAGTGCTTTTCCTCCCTTTCCCATCTGCCGCAACCTCCCCTGTGTGTTTCCCATCTGCCCCACACACCCTACACTGCAGAGAGCATGTAAGAATCAGACTCCATATGAGGTGACAGCACAGAGGGGCAGACTCTGCAACTTTCACCCTGTCTAGCCCAATCTTCTTCATGCAATCAAGAGTTAGTCATTCTCCTGCAGCCCCAAATGGCTCGGCACTGGCAGCACCTTTTGTCCCGGGTGTCCCAGCAACCCCTCACACGCACGGATGCTGCTTGCCCCAGCATGCACACCGATGCAGGGCAGCGCTCCTCCAGCCCCATCCAGAGCAAGAGCTCTCCCCACTGCCGGCTGCCCAGTCCCAGGGCTGGGGAACTCCAGGGATCCACAAATGTTCGGCACCTGCTGCCTACCCCAGCTCCCAGCCGCTGCCTGGCCAGCCCTGCTCTCCCTCTTGGCTGCGGGAAGCAGCCGCTGAAAGGCGATCTGCCTGACCTGATGTGAAAGGGATTTCGCTGGTGTTAGGACACTTGATGACAGGGGGAGGGAGAATTGAAATGAACTCCTTCCATCTTTCTGATGCAAAATGAGTGCAGACACATTGCTTTAATATCTTCTTTGTAATTCATTTCCTCCAGCAAAGACTGAAGACTTGATGCTTTATGTGTCTCTGGGTTTATGCCAGCAAACTACTTGCAAACTGACCCATCTGGAACAGACAGGGGTCATTAGTAGTTCTGATCCAGCTCTTTGTATCCTCTCCAAGATGGGCATTAGCCCTGTTGGAGTATTGAGAGCTAATCTGCACCTTTAAGGGGTGATTTAACGCTTAATAAAACAGCCTTTACCTTTTCTCATCATTAAGACCTTGCCTTTCTCAGACTGTGTCCTGATGTCTTGTCTGCCACCAGCAAGGAGCCACAGTTGACTCCGAGAATAGGAATAACCCCCATTGATGCTCAGGCAGTATCAATGCCTGCAGTTTCAGGTTCACCGAAGATCCCTGCATAGAGGGATGAAACTGCTTGGGCTGGAAGAAGGGTCAGCTCTTCTTCAAAAGTGCCAGCCATCTCTCACCTCCAGAAGGAAACCCAAAGACCTAGACTCAGAGAGTGCCAGGTCTTCTTTGCAGAGCCTCCTTCCCAGACATTTTATGAGACTGGGATCACACTCAAGCCTGAAAAATCCTTGGGGCCAGCATATATCTTAAAGGGAATGAGTAACGAGTCACGACACTCTCTAAGGGATTGCCCACAGAGAGAAGAACCTGCTTGCAGCTTGCTCCTTGTTGCCAGAGTTCTGCCTGATGGAAGAATTCCTTCCTGTCACAAGCAGAAGCAACAGGAGACAAGGCCACTGCAACTTTCTTGCTCTTGATGTTGCTACCAAGCATTGCAGATGGGTGATCAAAGTATGCCAAGTTTTCTCCCAAATTTTGTTACTGTTGTGTGGCTCAGTCAGGCATATTGCCTGTTTAATGTAAATTATGTTTGGGGTTTATTTGTGTTCAGGAGCTTGGAGGCCTTTGGGCAAGGTCCTCCTGTAGATGAAAGTCTGTTATTAGTGTTTGTTATATTGAATAATACCTGTAAGCATTATGTAGTGTCAGCACATTTGTCCCTGCAGGGAAAGGAGACTTGGTTGTTCCATCCCAGAGCCAGTGCCATCTGGTTTGGTACTTACTCAGCACAGAAAGTACAAAGACTGCACGTTTTCTATTAAAAGGCTTACTGACACTAGGCTCCGTTTATGAGTCAGTCTTAGTAAATTGAATTTATTTGGAAATATACATGGCCTCCGAATCAGCTTAAACTGTCTTTTAACTTTATCTGTCTGTGCTATGTATGTTGATGGAAATGTTTAACCCATTTAATTTGGAGTGCTTTCTCCAAGTCCTGCTGAAATTGGAGATCCAAATGTTTGTTCATCAGTGCAGATACACCATGCCCAGGGCTGGCAGCTAGTCTTTCCTAAAGAAGCTACTTCTGAAATAAAACTTGGGCTAAGAAAGAAATGCTTTGGACCAGATAAGGTGTCCAGTTGTCAAAGAGCACTGAAAACCTTTGCAAGGTAGTATTGCCAAATATCACAAGCTCTGTGTATTTGTTAAATTTTCCTATGGTATTTCAATCTTTTTTTCTTTTCTTTCTTTTTTTTTTCTGAGAGGATGGGTAGAAAAGGCTGTCTTCACTTGAAGACACTATTTTTAAGCCAGTTATGAAGACTGCACACAGCTCCTTAATATCACTGTTCCAAATTTCAGTATTCAGCTCTGTCCCCTACCAGATGGATGAGCATTATTACCTCTATTTTACCAACACCTTGTCAGATCACTGCAACGCCTGATAGTTAGCACATAGTGAAGCCCAGAACACAATATTGAAGTTCTCATTTTCAAACCTGCTTCTGACTTACAAGACTGAGAAATGGCCTTATAATCAGTGCACTCACTACACCTTTTGCACAGCCTAGGAATTGCTTTGAAATCATGTGGCTGGGTGGATTTTTCTATTTTGCTCTTGGCAATATGAACAGTTATTTAAGACTGTGCTGCAGTGAGAAATGGTTCTGTTTTCTTCTACCTCTGAAGTTCTAACTCAAGCTCGGGAGTTTTTAATTTTTCTCCTAGATCCACTGGTGGAATCATAAGCTGCTCTGCTAGACTTGAATGCTGCCTTCTAATGCTATCCTTATGCAAGGTTGTTGCAGAATAAATGGAAGCTGCCAGTCTTGGCAGATTTAAAAACAAAGCAGGCTTCTATTCACATGAAAAATGTCCTTGTCAATAACTTTTCTTCATAACTACTGCAACTCTTCCCTTTAAGGCATCAACAAGTTCAGTCACAGTAGAAGACTGCTGAAATCAATTCCTGTCAATGAATTCACACCTTTTTGCAAAGCTGGTGACACATTTTTCTTTATCTACTCAGTGGTTCCCATTGTAAAAAAGGCAAATTTTCTGACAACCCATCAGTCTTAAGAGGGTGGGCAACAGGACCCTCTTGTATCTATTTCCTGAGATACAGCAAGGACTTTCCTTTCCTCACCATACAGACTCCTTCAGTGGGTTGTTGAGACACCATAACAGTCAAGTTATTGGAAGTGAACATATCTTCCCTTGGGCACGTAATTGGATAAAAAGTGCAGAGTTTGCAGTCCTAAATGAGCTGATGAACCTGGTTATCTATGATCTAACACACCACAGAATGTCCAATTAAATCTGTCCCAAAACATCTGATTTCTCAATCGAATTGTTATTCTGGTACATGTTATTAAAGCATCTCACTGTTTGAATGTCAGCATTGCTACACAATTATCTCTGTTGCAATTTTAAAATTTATTCCAGTGAAGATTTTTCTTGTACTGGAGGTAGAAATTAAGGATACAAAAGGCTTTTTGTGCCATATCTTAGATGGGGTACTGCAATCTGTAGGCTGTCAGTTCTAATACTGCAAAAGTAACCTTTTGATCTGTACAAGTAGATGCTTGATATAACTGGTAGCCTCATTTCCAGCCATGTCACAAAAATTAGAGATTTTGATCAAAAAACTTAAATTTCTTCCTGTATTCTGGTGCATGGAATAGGTGATCCTTTAAAAATCAATCTTTAGGAAGAATTATAAAGTGTATTTGCTGCCCAGGATGATCATTCCCATGGAATAACATACATTTTCATTAATGGTGAAACACATGGCACAGTGAATGGATGCAAGGGGGGAGGGAATCTCTCTCCCATGTTTCCTCTACATGTCCTTTTTATGTCTTTTGCTCTGCAGAGAGAGACTCCCAAGAAAAAAACAGCAGTTCTTTCACTGGCCTTTCTTAGAAGACAGTTACAGGATTGAAGGAATTAATGAAATGCCAGATTAGACTGCTGGTGTTCATTAACAGATTCAGTGGCAACCACTACCTTTTCTTTTTAAAAGAAGCTTAAATATCACACAAAACACCTGTCTAATTGTGCAGTAATGCACAGAAATTAGCTGTGGTGGAAATTTCTTTCTGACCCTCACACGTTTGGCATTGTGCCATGGAGCATCAGATTTGCTTATCCTAAATATAACCAAATGCTAGTCATAAGTGTATTTAGCTAGGAGTTTTCTCTTTAATTTATTGCATTGCACTTGCAACTTTCTGTGGTTGACATTTCCACAGTCTGACTGTAAATGAAGGGTTTTGTAAATCTCAGTTTGGATATAGATTGTATGCCTAAGATGTCATAAGGAGTTCATATTAGGCATTTAAAAGTCAAATAGGTTGTAGAATCCATGTATGTAGGTATTTACTTGTTTTAAAATGAGCTGAGTGGGTTTTAAAATGAGTTTTGATTGGATTTACTTGTTTTAAAATGGGACATAGGAAAATCTTGCAAATTTCAGATCTGGAGGAAGCATGGTGCCAACTGTTGGGCACTGCAGCAGTGCTCCACAGAGTGGTACACACTCTGTGACACACGTCTGAAAGCACTGGCCCCGTGGGTTCCTCTCCACCAGCTGCAGGAGCCACAGCTGAGTACAGGGATCCACCCAAACAGGACATGCTGCAAACAATACAGTCTCACTCTAACTTGTATCAAACTAAATTCTGAAAAATTAAGGTATATTTGGTATGCAGGAGAAGCTACCTCCTAGAAGCCAGAAGATACCCAAAACCCTAGGTAGATCTGCATTGTGGAAGAGTCCATGGCCTTGGATGTAATGCAGGGTGACACTAACACCTCTGAAATGTTCCTCAGAAGTTATTTTCCTTCTCTTCTGATCTCCATTATGGCAGTGCTTGAGACCCCAGCCAATGCTTTATTTGCAAAGCAGGCGCTCTCCCTGCACTAAGCACATTTTTTAAATAAGCTTGAAGAAAAAAGCTCAATGGGAAAAGGGAAAGGGAACACTCTGTATCCTATTCCATTCAATTACAGCCAGGGGAAAGCAGAAGGAAAGACAGCCTTAAGAAGTCATCTAGCCTGTCCTCTCGCCTGAAGGCAGTGAGTACCATCTCTTAATTTGATACACAATGAGCAGAAATTAAATGGGTTGAAGGATTGCTTTTTTCCCACAAGGACTTATCAAAAAAATGATAGTTTTCACTTCATGAGTTTAAAGCTAATTTAGGCCTCTTCACTGAAAATGGTTGATGCATTTTGTTGATCAAAATCACCAGTCATTTTCATTTTAAAGTAACGGCATATCAAAGAACAATTTTTTCTCCTCAAAAGACAAATGAAAAAGATCAATCTTCATTCACTTTCTTAAAAAGTTTTAAATCAATACAGTGAAAAATAACTGCTCTGACTTTTTCTGTATGTTAGACCTAAGCTCAGCCCTTTTCTGTTTCTATTTACAATTGCCTTTAGCTGGATTTTTGGAAAGATTTCTGTTTTTCTTTTAAAAAACTATCTCTTGCTATTTTACCCTTGTGCAGTGGTATTTTTCTATATAGTTCACTTGTGTCTTTTATGCATTTGAATTTCTTTGAGCTTTCCTGTCCTTTTTTTTCTATTTGAATTTAAACTAAGCCTAAAGTTTCTGCTCTCTTTAATTCTTTAACTTGTGCCATTTTATTGCCATGATTAAGTAGCTGTCCCTAGGCAGCAGCAATGAAAATGCAAGCTTTCCCATCACATTCACTTATCTGGTACTTGCTGGAGTTAAGATTAATTATAGTTGTCAGCGCATAACTAAAATCACAAATGTCAATTTCCTCTTTTCACGTTTTTCGCTGTCAGAATAAATTGCATAATCATCACTTAATGCCAAGCTCTTGTTTCCCTAATAATCCCTAATAATATGCTGCAGCCAAACGTTTACCAAGGGGAGCCCAAGGAAAACACACGAAACCTGAGAGGGTAAATACACCATGGGAAAGCACGAGCGTGATAAGGCTGGTGCCACAGCTGGAGAGAAACCTCCACAGTTCACTCCAGAACTGAACCTTGCTGGCAGGGCTTCCACGGGCCACAGAGGTGGGCTCTGCCCTGTTGGGCGTGATTGCTCAGAGAATGAACACCTTGGGAGGCAGCTTGTGGTACATCTCTCCCTAGAAAAATGGCCAGCAATCAGCCAGGACTTTTCACAGGTCTTTGCCAGGGAGGAGCTGTGCGGGTCCAGGAAGAGATCCTGGCTGGAAATGCCTGAGAGCAGCCAACATCTTCAATGTGAGCGGTTTGTGAGAGCTCTCCACTGAAAACTTGCTTTCACCACCTCCCGAGCATCTCAGTGTGCCTGCCACCCAGATTTGGTATCCTGCAGGGCTGTGTCACTTTGGATTTGACAAAATGAGAACGTATCTGTAACAGACTGCCCTGTTAACGTGTTCTGTTCGTGTGGCTCATGTTCTTGATACACAAACTGACCTTCTAAGCATGTAGATGGATCGTGGCCCAAGGATGTAAATGGGAAGCTTATTTCCAAGTTAGGATCCCAGAAAAGACATCAACACACAATTCATTTTGTTGCCCTAAGTCCCTGCTCAATCCCATCCTTCACACTGATGTCAACCCTGAGAATCACATACTAGCTGTCCCCACAATCTGTCTTTGTGCTGGTTTTTAGACCTTACTTCTCTATATTTTCCGTCTTAGTGATGTTAGTCAAAATCTATTAAAATATGTATTCCTATGGCCTTTAACAGAGGACAACTGGGAAAGCAACTGCCCCTTGTATCTTTACTCCATGTCCTGCTCAGATATCAACTTCTTCTCAGAAAAATTCCTCTCTTTCCTCTAACCTTCCAGAAAGGACTCTCAGGAAATTCATCTGCAGTTGTGGGTACCTGCAGCTAGATGATGTTTGTCTCAGCTTTTGACAAACTGGAATGCAATCTTCTCTTTTTATCTTCCTTTAAAAAACAAAACAAAAAAAAAAAAAAAAAAAAAAAAAAAAAAAAAAAACTTCAGAGATTTACCATTAAAAGAAATAAAAACATATATTTAAAAGTGAAAATCCAGAATCTCTTTTATGAAAATCCTGTACTTCAGCTCCCAGCTCTTAAGCTAGAGAGTATATTCAAATCTTGACTCATATTTGTCAGTCCTTGCATTTTCCTAGTGCTTTCTAAGCAAATTTCCCATTAAAAAATAAAATTAATTCTAGTATCAAATTCATTCAGAGTTCAGCACTACAAAGTGAGAGAAATAAATGACTTTTGACCTGGTATATCAATAGTAGGCTTGTGTGCAAACCAGAATGAAAATGCCACTGTAGTCAAGGCCTTTTGGTAAAGTTACTGTTTCCTTTCCAGTTCCTTGGTTTAAGTGACTTTTTTAAGATCAATTGCCATTACTCTTCTTTATTTTTAGGTCAAGTTGTTTGGGTTTTTTATTGTTGTCTGCTGTCTTCAGAAGCTTAAGGTGTCTAATCTCAAAAACTCTATGCAGGAATTTATAGGTGTACTTCAGACACCAGTTGTTCAAAAAACTGGACCTGTAAAGGAACTTTGCTCAGCTTCTGACATTTGGAAAGATCTTTGACATCCAATGTACAGGAAATCTCCAAAACTCCCTGTCCTCAGAAGAACCTGTTGTACTGAGCAGACAAGCAGGGTGAAGAATCAGAGCAGAGGAGCTGGTGGGGGCTTTGCAGAAGGGAACAGGATGTTTTGGAGGCACTGCAGCAACAGGAACATCTATGTCTGGTCCGTGCCCCTCACCAGGCAGCAGCAAGGCATCCTGCAGCCCTTCAGCCTGCAGGGTGACCACCCTGAAAACGTGTGGCTAAATTACTGCACATTACATTGCATGCAGAAATAAACCCCCACTCCTTGTAAAGTCAGATACTTAAGACTCTTGGAAGCAGTTCACTGTCGTCCTTGGCTCCTATGGGTGTGACAGCACTTCTTTAGAGACACGAGGCAAGGGAGTCCTTAGCAGAGGTACTGGCCAGATGCCTTGTTTTCTTTCTGATTTGGCTGCTTTGGCTTTGTCCCAGACCCTTATGAAGTGCTCTGGGAAGCTGGTATGTGAAAGGAGAGAGTCAGAAGAGCTAGGATGATGTTTCACAGTGCATGTGCTAAATTCAACTGCCAGCTTTGACTGCTTTCCCACAGACAGCACTCTTCCCAAACCCTTCTCCCCAGTCTCCTAATCCTCCAGCCCTTTCTGAGGGCTGTGGTGTAGCCGAGGCAGCAGCAGTGGCGAGACTGGGGAGCCAAGCATTTCCATCCCACCTTCCAACAAGTAGAGCTGCTCCCCTCCTGGCCCCCCATCTGCCCCACAGCCCATCAAACATACCCTTGTGATTAATGAAAATGGTCAGAGATAAATAGCTGACTGACTCCAGCACGGGAGGAGCAGATCATGGAATTATTTGAATAGAAGCAGCATATTAAACAGTGTAACAACTTGGCTTGATGTACTTCCTATGGCTTCTTTTTTTCATAGAAAGCTGTATGCATGCTTTTGGGCATATGCCTACTGGCTGCAGTGACAGGATAGAGAGGGAACACAGAAAGGATGAGCTTTCTCTTCTGCATTGTGTCAGGAGTAACAAGCTGCCAAGATGAAAAGGGGCCACATGAGATCCCGCTGCTCCTTTCTGGGGCTTGTGGCAGCAAAAGCCCAATGTTACTTCACCCTTTAAAAATGCAAAGTGTGTTTGGGACAAGAGAGGTACCAGTATAGAGAACAAACAGCAGAAAGTGGGTTATTTTTATTCTCCTAATGAGCTACATCTCCAGGCAGGCTTGTCTAAGGGAATCATGGCTCCCTGAAGACAAACCTCCCTCCCATCATTCTCTTACATGGGTCACATACTTGAACAATATAACTCATAGTTTGGTTTATTTTATTTTTTTAAAAAGCTTCTCTTTTTTAATGCTGTCAATCCAAAGCCTTCCATAACAATAGAATCTGTCAATAGCTTCCAGATCTTCTCACACTTCCCACCAAAAGCTCTTTAAACATTTGTAATATTCAAAATTGTGATAATTAGCGTTTTGCCCCGTCTTGGGTGATGTCATTTTCACTGGCTGATACAGTAAGAGTAGCTCAGCATGCTAGCTCTCCAACTGGTGAGGAATACTTTTCTATCCGTAGGAATGATAATGTGTACTATCATCCTCTGCACTGCAAGAGAGATCAAGGCTGGGGACAGAGACGCTGTTTCCTGGCTGGAGAGCTTTCTTTTGTCGCAGTAGGGTAATCACTGGCCAAAAAATGCTGCTACTAATTTTTCAGTGTTTTATGTATGCTGTTAAAATCTGTGAAATGCTGGAGACTTGCATGTTTCTTTGTGTATCTCAGCCTAATCTGAACTTTTCCAGCAAGCAAGCAATACAACATGACATCAGTGCTTTAATTTGCAAAATCCCTTGCAAACCACTTCTAGTATTTGTGACCAGCTGTTGATTAATATATGAATCCTAATCCTATTCCTACTCAATGCAGAAGCGTTTTTTTTCTCATATCAACGGCACTGTGGAGGTTCCTGGATCACAGCTCTAGCCTCTCTGTAAGGCTGAGGGCAGCACACAGAGTGAACAGCAAGGGTTACAGACACACAGCCTGGTAGCCATGAGAGCCAAGCTAGCAGGATGTAGGGCCTCCAGCACTGCCAGCTCGTGTGGACAGTTTTATGTGCCGTTTCTCTGCCTCCTGCTTCACAGGCGGGATAAACAGTGTGTGGAAGGAGCCAAGAACACATTTTATATGAACATCATGTACTGTAGGAAACATGTCTCTGCCATCTTCCAGCCTTGGTTCCTTTTTTATAAGAAGTTAGCCACTCGAGAAAATTTCATTTCTTCCTAGTCTGTATTTTCTAAGTATCAAGACTCATATGAAGAGGTTGTTAACAGACTATAGGGGCTCAGTGTCCACACCACATACTGGGTGGGAGGCAGATGGCTTCAGAGAGATGTGGGTTGATGTCAGCCCAGTGGAGCTGTGGGGGCTTTTCCAAGACAGCAGCTAGGCTGGTGTGTGCCCAACAAGTGTGTCCCCAAGGCCCTTCGCTCACTCTGTAGGCAAGTAGCTCTCTCCTCCTCAACAGCTGGGACAGCTCTGGCTCTGTCTATCCTAGGGCACATGACCCTCCACCCCATCTTTTTCGGCTGTGCATTTTGGTGGCTGCAGATGCACTTACAAGATGGAAGCTTACATGCTTTCTCAGCAGTGAAGTTCCATGACGCCCCTCACTCCTGGGCCTTCTATTATGTGAATGATATAATAGAAATAGCCATTTCCCTTATTCAGGGAAAAGGACTAAGCACGTTTTTTATTCTGAAAGCAAAGGTCTTTTCTTGTACAGATGGGTTAAACACGAGGGAAAAGATGTATTTTTTGTCAGCTCAAAGTCAAAGTTTTCTGTTTAGGAGCTAGGGCTTTTACCAGTGTGTATTGATGTATACATCTAGATTCAATATGAGTACTAGGAAAACCTGTCCTGTTTTGTCTAAGGAGATACCAGGGAGATACTAAAGGTTAAATTAGTGCATTTTTTTTCCCTTTGCCTGGAGTTAAATCAATTCCAGACTCTATTAATTTGAGCAAATGCCCTTGGTCCCACTGCCTGGCTATGCAGAGCTATTGTATAACAACTAATTGGTCTGTGTGTCCCCTTCAATAAGGTAAGGCTGCCACAGACACAAGGCTCGTGGAGCCCATAGGAGATGCCTGGCAGGGGGGAGCTGTGACACGAGGGGGATTCAGCACAGCCCCTCTGTGCTGTGTTCACCTCTGCAGGCAGGGGCTGCAGCAGCTCCTCGGGAACGGGCCTGGGGTGAGGGGAGGCAGGAGGGTGAACAGTTCAGAGAGATTATGAACCAAAAGACAAATAAACACCACCCCCAACCCCATGCTCTGGGGATGGTGAAGGTTTAGCTGTGCGTGTTGTCATGCCAGAAGAGGGAAAGTGGGACTTAGGGTTCTGAGCAGGGGTGAAGTGGGCTGGGCTGGAAGCAGCCCAGTAGCCATAGCCTGGCAGCAGAGGCATGGAGGCAAGGAGTCAGTGAGGAGCCTGCTGAGCTGCAGGAGTGGAGGAGAGGGGTGTGTGGCCAGCCAAACCCAGCCCAAGGGCTTTGCTGTCACTCCCCCAGACAGAACTGCCATGGCTCTGAGGGTGAGCAGCAAGCAGCCTCTGCTCACATAGGGATAGTGCTGAAAACTTATTTGCCCCCTCAGTGGGGGGAAACATCCCCTCCAGATGTGATGATGGGGCAAGGAGCATGCCACTGATCTGGTGGCACTGGACGTGTCCCCCAGAGCCACTCCCGGGGCTGATCCCAGTCCCTGGGCCAAGGAACATGTGTAAGTGTTAGGCCTGGGGACTACAAAGGGGGATCCCAGGAATGAGCCTGTTCAAATAAGGCCTGTTCAGCTCTTAACCTGAATAGGATCCCATGTTAGAAAAGAGACTCTTTTCAAAGAGAAGACTGTGTGGCTGTCCTGGCCCCAGAGAGGACAGCCCTTCTATCTTCACTGTGTCCTGTGAGGGCTTCAGCCTTCCGCCGGGAGATGCTGAGCAGAGAACAAGGACAAACATTTCGGCTGCAGGAGGGTTTCCTGATGGGGCACTGGGGCCAGGTTTTGGCTCACAGGTTTAATAATTGACACTAGGAGTAATTTTGGCTTCCTTGGGGCTTCATTCCCCTGTGAGCCTCCCTACCCACCCTCCAGCACCCTGTGGACTTGGGCCAAAGCTGGACTTGGGCCCAGCACTACAAGTGGCCCCAGGGCAAAGAACGGGGCCTGCCAGCCAACTTCACCCATGCACAGGGCTGATACAATGTCCCCATGTCCTTTTGCTGCAACATGATGAGAGGATGAATCTAGCACAGCTTTCAGCCCTTTGGTGCCACCATTTCTTTTTCCTTAGACAAGAAACGAAGAGATCTGCTGCCACTAACACAGGGGTGGACTGATGCTTTGCCCATCATGATGCTTGAAAGCAGCCACTGCTTTCTGCCACATTTGATTCTACGCTGCCATGGATGTCCTTCATCAGTTGTGATAAATCTGCAATTAATAAATATCAGGCAGACGAATAAAGATGTTATTAATCAGGTGAAAAAGATTAGGCTCCCTCACCGAGAACAGTGGGGAGAGGAAGGCTGAGGGGAGAAAGGGGAGGAAGTGGGTATGCTGAGAGCACAGAAAAAGGGCGAGCAGGAAAGGACAGAGAGAGGGGACAGGCAGTGTGAAAAGAAGGAAGAGGAAGGAAGGGGTAGATGGAGAGGATGAGACACAGGCACTAAGGAATGGATACCAAGGAGGACAAAGAGCGGTGTGGGGTAGATGGAGGGAAGGCATGAATGTGCTTGCAGAAGAATACACACTAATTCTTGGAATATGCCAGTCCCTTAAATCACAGCCACAGGAGGAGACCCATCCAAGGCTGGGGAGCCCCACAGACTCTGGGTGACAGGCCCAGGGTCTTTCCTCAATAAGAGACTGAGCAGAGACGGGAAGGCTTGAATCCCTGCGCCTCCTCTGAGGGCTAACATTTCTCTCCCTCTTTCTTTTCTTTCTTGTCTTAAACTTGAGAAAATCAAAAAAGAAAGCAAGTAAAACAAAAGCTCCTTTGCCTTAATTAAATTACTCAGCCGCCCTCTGGGGTTGACACTGGGGATACATGAGGCTTTTGTGTAATATCTGGAGGAATTCTCCCGCCGCCTCCCGCCTCCCCCTGCCCTGTCCTGGGGACAGGCGGGAGGATTTCAAAGGGGAAGGGAAAGGAAGGGGGAGGGGGGTAAGCTAATAGGGATGGGAATTATTCTGTGATGGCTGGAGGGATAAGAGAAAAAAGGGAAGGAAAGTCGCTGCTGAAATTGAAAGCCGATTCCCTGCGCTGGCTCGAGGCAGTGCTCTGACCTGAGGTAACTGCCCTTTTGCCAGAGACACAGGCAAAGTTCAGGGCACAGGGAAAGCTGCATAAATATGAAGTCTTTATCGGGGGATGATCCGCTGCCTCAGGACGTTCCTGCCCGCTTTGGACGCAGCGTGACGAGGCAAGGCCAGCTCTCCATGGCCACCAGCACCGGGCAGGGCTCGAGGCAGCCTGGCCCCATTGCTGTGCAGCTATTCAGGAGCAGCTGTGGGGCTGTGCCTGAGCAGGGATGCTGCTGGCAGCCCAGCCAGGCCATCCTGCAAACTCCCAAGAGCATCCCTACTGACCCAGGCAGCGACATCATCATTCCACATCTGCTGCAGCAAGCACCCTGAGTCCCACCAGAAGGTCAGCAGTGGGAAAACCAGCTCCCATGAGCAGCAGGGTTCATTCAGAGAGGTCACTGATGTTTTTTATCAGTATGTCCCCCAACCCTATGCAGAGCATGTCGTGGAGATGCTGCAGCAAATGCATTCTCTGCCAGAAGGATTGCTTCTACACTGGTGCCATTGGTGGACTTGTTTGAGAGCTGTGGTTCTCTTAGCCAGAATCTCCCATTGGCAAGATCCTACATCTTCCCTTCTGAAGCCCGGGTGAAGGGCGATTGTTTTGCACCTTCTTTTTGGCCTGAAAAAAGAAGCCCATATCTGTGCCTGAAAGAGAAAGGCACCCTTCACATTAGGAGTAGTCTACAGTCAATGGTAGTTGAGTCCATGTGGGACTTGGATCCTTTCCACCATCTCCCCACATACCCCCAGCATTGCCCAGCTCCCAGAGTCCCAACATCAGGTTTGATCAGTGGATTTTGAGGAGGTAACTGTGCTGTCTGGAACTGGGGCAGTAACCCATAAACAATCGATGCAAACAGAAGGAGCAGGGACTGCATACCAGCACCAATTCCCTTTTACTTACTGTTGGGAAGGAATATTTCTGGGAACAAAGAACATCTGGGCTGTAGGCTGAACTGGGCTTTATATGATGAAGCTTGTAATACTGTCCCATCTGGAGAGCAGCTCCAGTGAGCTCTGTGGGGAGATAAGAGACAGAGTCAACCATAAATCCACTCCTTTAAGCATGACAAGTGTGTGCCTCATATTCCAAAGAGAGGAGGGGGAAAAGTAAGTGGAAACATTTTTCTCTGTGCTGAACACACGCAGAGCTCAAAAAAGGCTCGTCCCTCCATAGTGTGATGGGAGGTTGGTAAGCATGGAGCACCCCCAGGGTGCCAACAAGAACAGTCAAAGGCTTTTTCTGCAGTGACAGCTTCATTCCCGAGTGACAGTCAGGCCTGGCAGGGATGCGCAGGAGCTGGAGGATGCTGCCACACACACAAAGCCCCCGTGCAGCTGGAGCTGGAGGCAACTACCACTAGGGCGAGAGAAGGAATCAAAACTTTGGGGCTTCCACCTTGGTGGGGAAATTGGCCTCCCACTTATCAGAGCTTCTCTGCTGTTTATTGCTAACCGTGATTTATGGCATTAATAACAAAAGCCTTGCAGATGTGGAAGGCCCAGGTGAGGAATCAGGCTGTGAGAGTGGGGCAATAGCATCACTGTTAGGGGAAAAAAAATAAAAAGGTGTATTATTTCCCCAAGTGAACTATCAGGGTTCAAATGAGCTCTTGCAGTTTGTACCCAATGGACTGGCAGCACATTTCAAACACACACCTTGCAGATGGCATGTGATGCTTCCTGCAGTGGACTGCCTCCCCTGCAGCAGTGTGGCCCCACAATCAGCCCACCCAGGTAACCCATGTCTGGTGAGCACCTGTGTCAGCCAGCTTGGGGGAAGGTATAAATACACCCTTGTGTTTATCTAGGATTTCCCACTTACAGCCTTCGGCTTTCAAACAGCCACCCACTTGAGAGAGACAAGCAGGCAGCATCCTTGCTTCTGTCCTCTAAATTTCTCTGCAGTTCCTTTTCCCCTCCCTTGCTTCCTATTATTTTCCAGATTGGGTTGACTGATTACAGTATTTTTCTCTCTCTGCGAGTTTTTTTGGTGTGTTTAAAGAAGTAGATGATTTTAATCCACATCCAGATCTTTTGCGGACAGTCTGCCACTGTTCATAAAGAAAAATCATTTGCAGGGCTGCATTGTAGCACATTGCATGGCACAGTGCCTAGTGCAGAGTTAAACTGCCTTAATCCCTGCTCCAAGAAGCTTCCAATCAGAAAGCACTGGAGATGAGACTGACTGGGATAGTGGAGGCCAAAACATGGAGAGAAGTGAAGCAGGTGGAGAAGGAATTCCTGGGTCTGGGATGGGCACTGATGCACTGCTCTTTCTACCATCTCTGTCAGGAAGGATCAGTACCTTCTCATCCAGGGGCTGGTTGTGCCACACGGGGAGCAAGATGAGTTGCCAGTATTTGAATAAGAAAATATCACAAGGAAGGGGCTTCAAGGGAGGATTATCCTTGAGAAGTTAGTCAGAAGTGAGATCTGGGGCAGAGACATGAATGATGTCATGAGGATTGTATCATGATGACACCTTTTGTGCCTTTGTGCACATTGTGCCATTTATTAAAGTCATCTAGCTATGCCTGGACCCAAAGGAATGGAAAACTCTCAGCCTGCATATCTCTCTGAAGTGAAAGCCTTCATTTATTTATGTCCCAGAACGTGCTGTCTGGATCTTGCACCCCAGGCTGACAATAACTCAAGCACCACTTATCTTGGCTTTTAGCTGCTAAAAAGCAGGATTTAGCATAAAATGACATTTGTGCTGGCCCATGACAGAGATGTTATTTTATTTACTACTCCCTAAGCTATATTTTCCTATAGGAAAAAGGTGGGGGAAAAAGGACAAGTAAGGGGGAAATTAGGAAACATACTTCTTCCCTATAGAACGCTGTCCTCATGTGATCCATACCCCACATTAGTTCTTCCTTTTGCCACCTCTGCCCAGTCCATGGCAAAAACATCAAAGATGTTTCTAGGAGCTGGCTTTTGTGTGTGTGTGTGTCTGTGTCAAAGGGAGAGAGGGGGACCATTTCAGACACAGGTTATTTATTAGAGGTTTAATATTGTTCCATAGAAATAGAAATTAAATGGAACAGCATTCAGACGTGCCATTAAAATTTACTGCTTCTTGCTATTTAAAACCCACATAATCATTTCAAGTAACACTGATTAGAGTCTTGCAAGAAGTGAAAAAAACCCAACCAAGTCAACTCAGGCATCACCACAATGTCTCCACCTAATAGCTGCTTTATTAACACAAGTCTGGAAGCAGGACTGCCTTATGTTAAATTTATTTATTTTCCATTTGCACATCACTTTTCTGTTGGGTTTCTTTTCTCAACTATTTGCATGATGACCACTTCCTTCTTGACAGACTGCCTGACTGTATGGTATTTAATGTTTCACTGATATAAACATGTTCATTTCCCCAAAATTGTGGGGTTCTTTTTCTTTATAAATTTGACTTTTGTATTTTGCTCTTAACTTGCTCTTTTTGGAGTGAATGTGCCTGAATGCACATATGTTCAAATGCATGCACATGAAACACATGGTCTGCCACCCTCTTCCCTTTCTATTTCTTTTATTTACACGCTCATATATACCTCCTCCCAGCCCTTTATTTTATATGCATTCCTAGACATATGTTCACATATCTAAGTGCCTGTGAAAAACTTGTAGTTTTCAAACAAAGCAGGACTCTTTTCATTGTCCATGCCTTGAAACCCAGGAAAATTCTTTAAAACTACTTAAGGTTTAGATTTTGGGTCTATTTCATTTGTGGTTTTGCAGACAAATTAATAAGAAGGCAGGAAAGCTATATTGGGCTTTGTGGTAAATGTGTATTTGCTTCAATTATTGATCCTGGTGTTCAAATTATAAGATTGCTCTGGATCACCATTCAGTCTCCTTAGCTTTAGTCCTTTGGTAGTGCCTAGTGAGAAGGCCATGTTTGTGTGATGGGTTTAGCCCAGAAACTCAGGCAAAGGTTGAGATGGTTGTGACTTTGAAAAACATGCTGGAGGTCATTCACATAATTATTGTGTCATATGTGGGTCCTTATGAAGATCATTGTATGGTGATCTGGAGATTGTGAGTTTGATAAGGCAGATACATATAGGCTGCATCTTACAATATCTGGTTTACTGGCATTGCACCAATCAGGAAGATATTGTAATATAGTCCTGCCAAATAAACACTAGGATTTTTTTCACATGCAGGCAAACACTCTTGGAATCACTGCCATCACATACAACTGGAAGACAAAAAAAAAGAGACTGCCCAGAAGTGTAAGCCATAAAAAAAGCAGCCTGGAGGAGGCTTTGAAGCATTATCCAGTACAGCTTCTTATGCCAGGGGAAGGCAGGCTATTTCTTTGTCATTCTTGACAAACAGTTGTCCAACTGTTTCCATAGAAGTTGCAGCAGTAGAAATTCTGCAGCTTCCTTCAGTTTGTGGCTATGCTTTGCTACCCTCACTTCTGGAAAGCTTTAATCCCAACATCTGTTTCAAAATCATCACCATAGTCCTGCTCCTTTTGGTATTTATGTTCCTCTTGGACAGAAGAATTGGGAAGAGCATTTGGAGACAGGCAGGAGCTAAGAAAGCAAGAGAGTTTCATCCTGGCTGAAGGGCAAGAGAGGAGGTAGTCCTCTGGAGGACTGCCCAGAGCAACCTTTTCCTGCAGTGGGGGTAGGTGAAGTGTTGACAAGGTCAACAGTCCCCCCAAAATTAACGTTAAAAATCATCACACATCCTTTAGGATGGATTATTAACATGGTCTTCTAGCTTGCATGGATAAATAAAGCTTCAAGAAGGTTAGATACAGAAAGGTAGTAAGTGTTTTCCGAATGATTCCTGTTCCTCTACAGCTAGCATACCTCGCTTGAGAGCTAGAAAAAGCAATGAGGAGAGAGGTTACCAGTCAGCATTTCATTGCTTTCACTTTGCTTTTTTGGTGGTTTTTTGGAGGTTTCTTTTTGTAACTTGGTTTCCAAGTTTATAACCAACAAATTACACCCTCACTTTGCCAGAAATTGTCTTTAGTATACCAAAGCTCAGTTGTTACTTAACTGAACTGAAGTGTGCATAGTAAGAACAGCTTCTACTTCCTCAGCCATGGTCAGACAAGCAGTAGATGCTGTCAGAAGCAGCCCTGGCTGCCTGAAACCTTAGGAGGTTTTGGAGTCATAGTATGTTGGGAAGCATTTTCTTGCTTGGGATGCACAGGGGAGTCTGGTGGCTGGTTTATCCTGCCAGGTGTAATCTGAGGCCCTTTCAACAGGAGTGTCTGTGAGACAGCCCACAGGCTGATGCACCCCACACCTTGCACAAGGTAGGTCACCCATGACTGCCCTTTGAATTAGTGAATCCAATCGTGAAGAAGCTCAGTCGAACTCACTTACTCTGTTGTTCTCCCTTGAGTTTCTCTCTAGCCTGGTCTTTGCATTTCCTCCAACATGGATTGTATTGACTCACTCGTGACCTAAGTAGAAACATGTGCTTTATCCAGCATATTGATCTGGTTTACAGAAAAATAATTTTATACAAAATATGGAAGCTTTAAATGCTGGTGTCCTCTGCACTTCCCCACTGGAGTGAGTGACCTCCCACCTTGGTTTCCTTAGTGACTAACAAAACAGACAGTGCAGGACTGGGACTGGGAAGCTGCTCAGGACTGACTGATGCTAATCCATGGTATGTTATTCACCTCAACCTGCTTTCATTTGTCTGCACTCAGTACAGCAGAATAGCAGCACTACAGCTTGTATCATGATATTTACAACATTATGCCTCAGCACCACAGCTGGGACTACACCAGTTAATTTGGTGATTAGTTTGTCCTGCTAAATGTCACCATCATGCAATGATGTTGCATTATAACTGCTCATTTTTTAGCATACAGCCTCCTCTATAGCCTCCATAGCTTCTTGAACATAAATCAGGTGAAGCTGCATGGAAGATGGGATGGATGGCAGCACTGATGGAAGATTATCTGCTGGGCCAGCAGTGTGCCAACACCTTCACAAGGCTTTCCTTGTGGAGAATTCCAACCACCACATCTCTATAATAGCATATCCAAAAATACTTTGGTAACATCTTTGCCTGTCAGGAAAAAAATTGCCCTTCCTCTCACCAACTCTTCTTCAGAGTTCGTTTTGTTTAATGAAATAGAATTTTAATGTTTTTAAATGCATATTCAATACATTTCTCTTATGCCTCTTTTTTTCTCTGAAGTTTGACACATGGAAATGGTGCATTGATCCATGGATTAAACTTAGTTACCTTGGCTAGCAATTGGACCTTGAGTGCCAAGATAACCAAGTCAAAGAGAGAAAAGCATGAATATTAAAAAAACAGCATTTGACTGACAAAAGCAATTTTGAAGAGATGTGCAGGATAGGGGGAAGTGAGGAGGAGAACCCTGGTACACAGTGAAAAAGTCCGTTATGTCATTTAAACATTGTAACTGCTGGTTTTGCTTCACCACCCACTGTTTTGCCCAGATGGAATAGGCTGAGGAGGGTATTTAATACTTTGCGTTGCTGGAGATCTCTTGAGCCTAATGCTGATGGAGCAGACTTCTGTCTGCTGCTGAGAGTCCCCACTGCCAGCCATCATGCAAGACATGGGAGGATTGTTTTGCCCCATGAGCCAAAGGAAGGGCAGCACCAGCTCTTCTTTCTGTACCTTCCTCAGCCTTCTTTATCTAACAGCTGCCTTCCTGAGGAAGAGCTCGGGGGGCATTTTCTGAAGAAACTCATGCACACTCATACCCCCCTTAGAAAGCTCCAGCTCTGTCAGAACAATTTCAGTTCCAGGAAAGGGCTAATTTCAAAGCCTCCTCTGGTCTGAAGACCAGAACTCTGAGGAGAACAGTGTACATCCTATCCTCTTTTGGCATCTCCAGCAGGAAAATGTAGGGACTCTTCCACAGTTCATTGATAAAAAAAACAAAGTGAAAATCCAAGACAAACATTTTGGTTGATCAGATCTCTGGTTTTTCTGTGGATTGTAGGCATGCAGAGATATCAGAGAGCTTCCTCAGGACCGAAGGGCAGAGCCTGTCCGTGGATGGTGCTCAGACATCCCTCCCCAGAGGCCCAGGAAACTTTGACAGAAGCAATCCTTTTCTCTGGAGCATTCCTGGTGCTGACTTTTCAAGAGCATCTACAGAGCTATTGATTCACCAGTATGCAAAGCCAAAGCAATTGCCAGCCCGGAGGGCCTTGTATTATTTTACCTTCAGGAATGCTTTAGCCTTTGCTGTGAGCTCTTCTTCAGTTTCCCTTTGACTTCCTGCACATATATACAAGGGCTCACTGCACAATCACAGGTCAAGAAAAGAAGAGTGATAGTACCTTGAAGCAGTAGAAGCCAGCCTGTTGTTTTGTTCAGAGGGTTGAAATAAGACTCAAGTGATGCTTTTGTTTTTCCTGAGTTTTATTGTACAGGCAGGGTGTTCATGATTGGAATACAGTGCAGGTACTTGGCTCTGAGTGTGTATTGTGTGCATATACATGTTCTTCCTGGGAGACTTCTCAGCCAGGGGCAGGCAGTGAATGGGAGCTGGATTAAATGTTTTCAGTCTCTAAATTGCCACAGCCCAAAAGAAATTAAGGAGTCTATTAAGAAATCTTGCAGTAGTGGAAAACCAGCAGCTCTCATGCAGCAATTTCCAAGCATTTTCAAGACAAATAACAGAGTAGCCAGGCATGGCCAGCCCAAAGCACTGTCAGCCCAGCATCCTGCCAATGTATAGATGCAATTCAAGAACAAGGAAACCTACAGTAATGGTTATAAATATTGATGATATGGTGAAGGACTGACATGTTGTAAGCACCTGAAGAAATGTCTATCTCAATCCCACTAACCTGGTCAGCTAAATCAGCATCATTTGGAATCCCTAATTCTCTCCTGCAAGGGAGCCAAGAGCTGTCCTCCTGACTATATTATTTGTGTAGTACAAAGGAACAACAACATTGAGGCAAAATAGTTCAGGGGAAGATAAAGACCAGGATATGTTCCTGTGAGCACAAGTAATTCTTACAGTACGTTTTAAGAAGCCAAGAAGGTTTGCTTACTAAAGGTGTTGTAGACTTGATGCAGTGAGTTTAAGAAAAATACTGATCTGACTTAATGGTTTTTCACACCCTACACATTTCCATCATACCTTTCCATTTACTGAAATAATTCTATTTTCTTTTATTTCTCTCAATAGGATTGTGGAACTTCCTCAGTAACGTTCAGATAGGATCAAGGCATTTGCAGCTTCACCAATATCAAATCTTGACCTCTGTCTTTCACAAGTGCATCAGGCAGCAACATGAAACTTTAAAACATTGTCATAACACAACATAAACAAGTTTGCAAAGCAGTCATTCTGTGAGCTCTGATAACCCTTGGTGGTGCAGAAAGACCTCCACACATTCCAGGACTACAATCTTTTGTACACTAAGATGACAATTGTCATTGAGCTTGGCAATAAACTTGGCTGAATAACTCAGACCTCATTTCAACCCACATATCTTGGATCTCCAAATGACCGCTTGCCAGATTTACATCTGTTTCCTCTATGGGAAATGCGGAGTCCTTTTCAAACCCTTTGAGCTTAGTTTTTCTTCTCTTCTTGGCTTTGCTGCCAGATGATAAAGATTTAATTCTTTTATTACCATTACAATCCATCTGGTTTTGAGCACAGAAGCAAGCTGAGCTTTCAGAGTAGCTTCTGTTCCTAAGAGAAAATCAAGTGTTTTCACCTACCCTAGTCTGCTTCTCTCTTGGGCACAAAACACACTTAGGAGTGGGGGTTATCCTTGCTCTCCCCATGCCCCATACCTCACCTGTACTGCAGCATGGACTTGAAAATAGAGAAGGATGGCTCTTTTCCCCTTCATTCTTCAGCCCAGGGGACTCTAACATGGAAAGTTTCCATTTTATCTTCAGTCTGAGTTTATGCTTGGTTTGGTTTAGAGTAGTACGGGGATAAAGAGCTCTCCCAAGGTACCAGTGTTCAGCTGCCACAAAGAAAACAGTGTTGCCATTCAGTTTGGTAGCCTCAGCTTCTTGCTAACCTCCTCTACAATCTAGTAACAATACATTGACTAAGAGCAAAACCTGTGCTTGCTACAGATATGGTGGGCTTTTTTTCATTAAAACAAGGGTATTAGCTGCCCTGATGCGTACTGCTCCTGTCAAAATTTCTTCTGCAGTGCAGGCAAAGCACACGCTATTATTTACTCCCCTTGTGCATTGTTAGAAAAAATATTACATCCCAAAGCTGGCTTCTTTCCACTGATATCTGAAATAGCCAAAGCATTTCCCTTGCCCTCTGTTTCTAAGAGCTCTGTGATCTCTGGGTGAAAGCTACTAGATATATGTGAGTTAATTAATCTTACCAAACCAAGTTCTTCAGTCATCAAAAAGTTCTCACTCATCAGTTGAGCACCTCTCTGTGGAATATCAAACTTCCTTCACTTTCTAGTACAGTTCCAGGGGTAGTATTCCTCTAGAATAAGAGCACACAATATTTTAAGTGAGTTTCCCCTAGTATTTGCAATGCCCAATATTAGAAGCTTCTGTAACCAATGAGCAGGACTACCAGAGGCTTCTGTGAGCTTATTACACAGTAATCAGGCATACCAAAGATCCAGAAATTCTGATATTAATATTAGCAAAGTGTATGGGAAAAACCATTTCTGATGAGATATCAATGCTTCACAAATACAAGCCAAGAAGTGTGTGTTTTTATCTTTCAGTTCATAAGCCCATTTCATCCATAGCTGTAGAACTTCCTGCAAGCAGAGTTGATACTGAGGGTCAAAGGCCAGAACTGAAAATCCAGACACTTCTCTGACCAGGCTGCGAAAGCAATAGAGTCCAAACATGAGAAAAACGTTCTCAGCTCATAGCTTACCTGCTCCAGGGGTTGGCTAGGAGTTGGATTGAGGGGATAAAAGAGAGTGGAAGAGACCCAGGACTGGGGCTCAGAGCTGGAAAAAGAAACAACAGTGAAAAGGTCAATGTTCAGATGATGGTATCACATCCTCCTTTCATCCCTGCGGTTCACACGAAGGCCGGGATCCTTGCTTTGCTTTACTTTGGGGAAAACTCTTGCTTTATTTGTTCATGTTGAACTGCTATCAGAGCTCAATGTCTCAGTGTTGTGTTTTAATAACATCAGTTTCCCTGGACCAGATACATATGAAGTCGGTTAGACGATTCTATAAACAATGGATCCAAGTCACGCAATGCAACATTTCTGATTGCAAGATAACCTTTCCAAGGGCGAAGTTAGCGAGGTGAGGGGTTGGATTCCTCAGCCAGGCACGAAGGGAGACCTTCAGTGTTCAGAGTTGTTCCAGTGGGACAAGGCTGGTCTCCTCCTCTTTCAGGGGAACAGCTCCCTGGTTTGTTTTTCTGCTCCCCAGTCAGCACACTGGGTGACTTTTCTGAATTCTGGCTGCCCAGAGCATACTTTGTTGACAGTTCATTTAAGGAGATCTGCACAGAGTATTTTCTTTGAAATCAGTTGAGAAGAGGAGTTACAGTGAAGTTTTAGTGAGTGCTTCATCTTTATTTTGGAGTTAAAAAAAAAAGCAACAATTGTGGGAAGATGTTTCCAAACCAAAAAATGGGAAGGTTCATTGAACATAGTATGGGAAAGGTCAGAAAGGAAGAGAGGATGGAATCAGCCAGATGGAGATTTTGGAAAAGCTTCTTTCAAGTTCAAGCATTTATAGTTATTTGTTGATGAAGATATTAGTTTCTAACATCTATTTTAATCCAATATGAAATGTATGTGAAGTTTGAAATTTTTTTCCCTTTCTGTAGTACCTAACACAAGGTAAAACCTCAAATTGTCAGCCTGTAGCTTTACCTTCACCAGCTGATGAGCGTGGTTACCACCACGTGTGAAGGAGTCTGGCCTTCACATTTATAAACAACACCCGTTTGGCACCTACAAGTACTCTAACTGTATGTCCTGGCATGAGACCCATTCCTACACTTTTCTTAGGAAAATCCTGCTCTGGAGGTTTTTGGGTTCTTTTTACTTATAACCATAGACAAGCTGAGTACAGAGACATGTAGGATTCATTTTTTTTTCCTGTAGCAAATTTTGTGTGCAAAGCTACATATCATGATCATGAAATACTGATGTGTTTTTTGCTCATGATTCAAGTCCTCATCTGATGGTGCTAACTTCAGATACATTTGCAGAGTGAAAATCACAGTGAAAACAATCCTTCACTGCAGCTGAGTGGTTCTCAAAGTGAACATGGACTTTCTTCTTTAGGTACCAGGAGCAGTCTTGACATTATGGCATAGAGCTTCATCCTTCCTGTGGGCTGATTGACTCTCTCTTCATGTGTTCAGAGGAGACTGGATAGGAGAATTTGATTCATTTCATAAAATTGGAGATTTAGGTCTTCAGCTTAATCCTGAAGTATAAATGTTCAGACCAGAGATTACAGTTGTAATCCATTTTTTATTGGCTATAACCCATAAGTAATTTAAGTAGATTTTTAACCCAATGTGCCTCTCCATAACTGGTGATATCCAAGATTCATTCAGGGAGAAGCTTCATTCATCTAAAGGAATGGGACATCAAGTGGAGGCTAGACAGGAAATTCAAGTTGTTAGGCTCTCCCAACATCCTCTAAAACAAACTCTCATTCACTTTCACAAGAAGAAGATCCTGGAATAGACACCTGGAATGGTTTCTCAATTCAAGGGATGGTCTGGAGTAGGATTACAACCACGGGATATTCCAGACCCTGTCTAAATTACCAACTCATGTTTGGCTGACAGATCTGGCCTGGAGCAACCAGCTGATTCTGCCAGGAGTGGTGACAATTGCAAAATTCCTTTGCAGTTAAGGTGCCAATTGGCTGCTAGTGGCACATGGATGCAAGTGACTGCCTGCTGCATCTTATCAGCTTCTACTTTATGTTGTAGAGAAACAGCTCATATTGCTCAATAGTCAGGATCTCATATAACTACTCAGGCTGCACTGGATTATCAAGCAGTTCCATGCATAGAGAGTCAAAAGAGGACACAGTTCTAGCTGCACAGACTGCCCTTGTGAACTGGGCTGCTGTATCTTAGATCAGTGATTATCCTACTGAAGTCAATAACCAGCCCATCCCTCTGTTCACATAGCTGTCTGTCTGCTTTTGCATACAGAAAAGGAGCTAACATGTCACATATGTTTGTGGAAGATTTGTTTAATTAAGCAAAAATTAATTGACATAATGAGAGTTCATTTACAGTTTACAGTGGCTTATGCATATACATATAAAGCTGGGTTTTAGAAAAGGCTCTGGCTGAGTATCCAGGGGGTCTGGATTCAATTCTCAGCTTTGCCTTAGGCTTCCTGTTTAAACCTAGGCCAATCATGCAAAGACAGATCTGTAAAGTATCAAGGTATTCTATTCCTAAATGTCTATTGATTTCTTCTGTTATCAGGGTTATGGCGCCTTTCTGCCTCAATTTTTCCACCAGCAAAAGGGAGATGTCTTCACACACTGAGGCTGGAGAATTTGTTTCAAGCAAAGGATACTTCCGACTGTGCCTCAGTACAGCAGCAAGAGAAATTGGATCTTGATCTCAGTTATGATCTTTAGAGTACTACTGTGCTGTGAATAAAAATAACCCTTAATGCAGAGACAGTGACATCCATACTGACATTTAAACTAACACATTCTCTGTTTGTTTGTTACTTAATTTTGTGAGTGGACTGTTTTTTTTCTTGGAATACTTGTATATTCCCCCCAGCTATGATACTGTGCTCCAACTGCAATGTTTAACAATGGGAAGATCCCTGACCTTTTGTCCTGACCTAATACTAACTGACTGGATTATTTTAACAAGAGGAAAAGTAAGTTTTCCCACTTCCTTCTCAGTTTAAGCCTTGTGTAAGTGTCATGGTCTCTGTTGAACTCTTCCTTTTTCTGTCTCTCCCTTTTTCTCCTCCCAGCTTTTTGCTGAGCCAAATACTCTTTTCCACATGACATTATGCTCCATTGGTTTATAGGTTTTTTTTGTATAAACCAGTTTCCAGCACTGCCAGTGAGCATTAATTATTGCCTCAATTATGACACACAATGTTTTTTTGGGTAAAATGAAAGCCACCATCATCAAGAATTCATGACCAGCCCTCTCAGCAAGGACCAGTAATCTATGGGTAGACATTTTGGAAAGATCCTTCAATCCATAAGTCATTGTATTGATTAAAAGCAAAAGGGGGCTAGCTGTGTTAAAACATTCTGTAGCTTTTCCAAGTTAATTATTCAACTACAGAGGCATTCTACCACCCAAGAACTGCACTCACTTTCTTCTTGAATTTTAAAGGAAATGTCTTTTCAGTCCATTTGCACTGGCCATCTCCTGGGCCAGAGTGGCCAAAATGAACTACAAAAGCTAAACACAAAATGCCTTGCCCAAGAGGACCCTCATTGCCACCTGTTGTTTCCCGTTTCTTTGCAAAGACATTTGGGGTGATCCACCATTCTCTGGTACTCAGCAGACCCATCTTGATGTGGGAATTCCCAGGTTGCTTCCCCATATCAGGAAATGCCTCTATATTCTATTTTTTACTAATGTGCTGAAGCCCCTGACCAGGCTGACATGCTCAATCCTGTTTCTCCCCTGACCTCCTTAAGCCTCTAGGAAGAAGAAAAAAGCAGGTGCCACAGCAGGTTCAAGTTTTTCTTCCTGCTTCTTTTATCCCCAAAGGGTTTTAAAGAAGTGGCCGAGCTGTTCCTCAGCAGGGACCTGGCCTGCTGTTCAGTCCTGCTGGATTTCAAGCTCCTCTTGCCAGGCTGCCCTGGTGCTCATTCAAACACATGTCATCACATGCAATATGGACACAATACCCTCATTCCTACGGGCTCCAGGACCCAGCAGAAGAAAGCGCAGGCAGAAGATCAAACATGGATGGAACAGAAGACAGAGGAGCTGCTGTTGTCGTCTGTGTCTGGAACAGAAAAATGAACACAAGGGAAGAGACAGGGTAGGGGGATAATTACTTTCATCCCAATTTTATTCCCACAATTCCCAACCACTTTTGAAGCCAATTTTCCTTTAATAAAATATACTATTAATGACTCAAGTAGAAGCCTTTTGTGCAAGACAATACTCAGTGCTCCAGATGGAAATATTTTGTGTTCTGCACAATATAGATGTATATATATTTATATATATATACATAAATTGAGCTGTGAGCATAGCCTGTATTACCCTATTTTTCAAATTGAATAAGTTATTTCAAAATATGTTTAACATACTTCCTTTCTTTGAAACTAATTCTTTCATAGTTCTCCCTCTCTTCTAGTTCTCCTTATCCCTTAAAGAGAAACACAAGCCAAATAGCAACTAGAACTATATCCCATCATTTCTGGAAGCCATTCATTTGCTATTTCTGTTCATCACAGCTTCAGAATGAAGGAATTTAAAGAGCTACTGATGCCTTTTGTTGGCATATATATCCAATATTGTCTTTCAAGCAGTTTAGACACATCCTTCTTCTCTTTCTTCTTTAACAGCCTGTCAAAGAAATAGGCCTAATTAGTTTATTGTGGGTTTGTGTGTGAAGAAGTTATTGAGGGAGTGCCAAGTCAAAAAGTCAAACACAAACTGATTAATTTTCACAATGCACCCCTCTGAGGTGGGGAAGTTCTGACAAATCCACTGGGTGTTCACAGTTATCCTGTGCTCTGCTCACGGAGGCTGGGAGCCATATGGAGAGCAGAGCACTGGCACCACATTTCCCACTTCCCAAAGCTCACACTCCGGGTGCTGGGGCTGATGCTGAACTTTTATGCCCGCTGAGAGCTCAGCTCATCAGACCTGTCACTTCCTCTTCTCCCAAATAGAGACATCAAATAGAGACACCTCATGACAGCCCTTCCTTGAGGTCAACTTTCTGGGCACAGCAGAATATGCCCAGCTTAGGAGTGTGACACAGTAATTTATTGGCTCACAGAATAGATAGTTGGGATTTGATGATCCACAAGTGAAAAAATCAGTGTGCCCATCACCCTGATAGGGCACCCAGAGTTCTGTCTGACCAGGCAGGCACCAGTCAGGAGAGGCTGGGCTGGCCACTGAAGCTCCTGGGAACCAACTCCCTTGCTTGCTCCATTGTCATCTTCCCCTGGCTTCACTGACAGCAACAACACTTTCTCCACACAGGGACACTGCAATTTCTTACGAGCCTCCTGTGGGTTTAATTTTCTTTGCTGGTGTGTTCATTTGGGGTTTGTATTTTTCTGCCTTACAGTTTCCTAGGTTTCATGGTAGTACTTTCCCTATGAATCCTTGAGTGACATATGAACCCATCTCAACAGTGCTTTCTCTGCCAGCAATTTTACCTTTCCTCTGTCTCTATAGACTTTCTCATAACTCTTCCTCAGCAGCCTGAATCAAGGTTATGAAGCTGTGTCATATCAGAGCAGGGCTCTGCTCCTTGGTTTACAGACAGCTGAATCCAGAGAGGGTTTACAGAGGGGAGCTACAAGTTACTTGGGAAAGTCAAAAGGAAATGACTGGGTGGGCTGGTGTTAAAGTCTGGCAAGAGACTGGGCTAGATTGGTGGCTTTTAGCTCAATGAAACTTCCAGAAAAAAGTTCATGAGCCACAGTGGTTCCCATTTCCAACCAAATACAAATTAGACTGACCTTTAAGAGTTTGCTAGTGTAATGCTGCCCAATGCATTTTCTTGCTTTCTCAGATGCCAGAGAATATCAGGAAGAAGGAAGGTTTATTTCCCCCAATGGTTTTGTGAAACGTCTTGTAATGCCTTTCAGATCAGCAGTTGTTCTCCTGATCCTAAAACACTGTCCTAAATGATTTCCAAAGGTCCCTTCCAGCACTATTTTGTTTAATTCTGGAAACTCAGAGCCTCTTGAATTTCTATCACTATTCTATTGCCACCAGCTACATGTCTTCAAGCTCTCAGGACTATCTTTTGTCCCCTATTATGCTGGCCAAATAGTTTCAGTACAACAGAATATTTGTCCAGAAGGGAATTATTGTTCCTGCCACAAAAGGTTATTTGAAGTCACAGCTGCCACAGGGATGAGTTTGATGGCACTGCAACCTTCAAAGACTTCAGTTTATTTCACTTGGAACTGTTTACAGGTTACAAGTTCCATGACCTTGTGCAGGTTGCAAGACTAGATGTCCACTCACTCAAAAAAAACCATTTCAAACCCTAATTCTGTGAACGTTAAATTCTGTTTCAATAAAGCTACTCATCCCTCTATCTTTATCTCTGCTTTAAGAATTTTCTCCAATGAGGCTTTTTTCACAATTGTGTGCTTAAAACAGCTTCAAAACAGACACTGAAGCAATATTAAGAAGCAATTATAACACATTCAATTCTACCAACAGCTTTTCTGAGACAAAGTCTCACCTTTCTTTGGTATAGAATATATAAATATATATTCAAACAAATTACTAGGAGGTGAGAGAAGTTATTTCTATGTTCAAGGAACTGACAAGTGACAACTGACCTTGAGATCACCTACCTGAAGCTGTGGACCTCAGCCCATGTTTCATAGGGGGCCCATCAACATGCTGGTCTGGAATTGACCACAGGATCATTCAAGCCTGTGCTCTGGTTTAGCTTTAAAGCTCTATATGCCAGGTCAGATTTGCAAGAGTTGGTTTTTGTGGTAGGGCACGGTGCCGCAGCCCATCAGCCTCATTTGGATTCAAACAACGTAATGAGACTCGAGGGGTTTATCTGAAATATGAAAACACCATAAATATTCATTTTGAGAAAATCCTGCTCAGACAGGGAGCACAGAGCAGACTGATTTGTGCCCTGCTAATACCATCCGGCTGTGAGTGGGCAGAGAGACCCCAACACTGCCTGTTGGTCAGACCCATATCAGACCCCTGTGCTGGCTACACCTCCTCCTGCTGTCAGCAGCCCCACATTCCCCCAGGGAGCCGTGGGCTTCCACTGAGCAGCTCAGCAGGGACTTGCCCTTCAGCTTACAGCAGGGAAAGCCAGTTCCCATGCCTTTCACGTATGCTGGCTGCAATGTGTTGCACATGGGTGAGAGGCAGGCACGATAGAGATATACAACGTTGGCCTGATTTAGTGGAAATGAAAATAACTAGACATATGTTAAGCACATTAAAAGCAGTGGTGCATATTGTGCCCTGCTTACTGTTACTTCTCCCCTTTTTTTTTTTTTTTTTTTTTTTTTTTGGTGGGGGGAAGATTCTTGCAGGTCCTCCCTCCCTGCCCACACATAGCTTTATCAGCGAGAATGGAAAATTTTAGAAAAATAATGTGAATCTACTCTAGGGTCAAGATAATGTCCCTAATGATCAGAAGCCATGTCCTGAGTCAGAGGGGAGAAATTGGTGGAGGTTTCATTGAGTGCAGTGCATCCCCCTTGTCTGTGCCCCAGCATCAGCAACCCAGCGTCCCTCACCAGTCCCAGACATCTTTAGAGGAAAAGGACAGGCAGCAGCCACCTTAATCCAATTTCATCTAAGTATGTAATTAGGGCTGTACATCTGGGATCACTTTTTCTCCCCTTCAAAAGTTAAAAAGCTTTATGAACTAGAGGCAGGAAGAAGGGTTTGATCCAGCTTTGGGTGTTGAAAAATTCCTCTCATCTCAGCTCAGCAGTACAAGGCCCCAGAGGCTTGCACTCACCATTTGATGGCCCTGAGGGAAGCCAAAAACTTGTGCACTCATCCCAGGGCTGTCTCATTATAACCATTTCCTTGCTGTGTGTGCACAGAATTTCTGTTTCTCCCCAGTATAATCTTCTGGCCTTGTTTTGCCAAGGTGGGACACAGCAGTGAGCAGCTGCTCACCTGAGCATCCCACCAGGCTCTGGGGTTTTGCTTTTCCCAGACATTAGTGTTTGGAGGCACATACTTTATGGGGGATGTTTCCATGCAATGCTTTGTACAAAAAGGGCATCTCTTCCATCAATACGTGCCCCTGTTCATTCTCCACATATGACAAGGTCCAAAAGAGGCTGGATATTTTCAGAGATAGCAAAATTACTCAAAAAACATCTAACGTGAATGTGTTTTGGGCAGTTTTTCCATCCCCTGCTCCATGAGAGGACTTTTTTGGCCTGGCATTCACAGCCAGCTTGTGGTCTAGGGAAAGATATTGAACATTTCTGCCTCTTTGCTAAAATTCACACAGATAAACAGTTCCCTGAAGGTATGAAAATTTTGGAATGGAGGGAAGAGGCAAAGAGGAAGAACTGGGGAACATCATGCTGTGGATGTACTGTTGAAGAAATTCTCCAGGCAATGTAAATGACCCAGGAGGTTTACCACTTTCCTCCAATCCTTTCATAAGAGTATCTTTTGCCCCTTCCAGTGGGACAACACTCAGTCAACTTTTGTGTGGCCAGGTGTCAGCTGAGAGCCTGGAGACTGCTCAGGCAAAACACATGCAGGTGTGGATATGTGGAAGCAGCAGACACTTATCAATGGACTTGAGGGCTCAAACACACGATTTACTCCCAATAAGTAGGAGAGCACAGAGAGAAGGCAGAGGCTGTTCCATGTGGGCTCACAGGTGTCTCCTCCTGGAGAGCACAGAGGGCAGTGTGGGAGCTGAGGTGGAGCTGATCACCTGCAGGTGGTTTTGTAGGCTGACCACTTGCCCAGCACCTCCACCACCACTGGCTCGCCCTCCATTTACAGTGGGCTCCAAATAAGCTGGAAAGATCAGAACATGCTTGATTTTAAAAGATTACCAAGAAGAAAAACAACTGATTCTGACCCCCCCTCTTAGGCCTTGCTTCATCAGGTTGGCTGGGCCAGTCTCAGCGTTTATGGAGGCAAAAATACACTCCTCTAACTGCAGCTTTTGAGCCAAACCCTCAGCTGGTGTGACACTATTTTCAATGGAGCTGTGCTAATTTGCAGCAGTCTTGTGTCTGACCTTCTTCTGGGGATCAATTCAATGCGAAGAGAATGAGGATTATAGGAGAGTAACCTCAGCCTTTCTTCTAATATAAATCACAGAGGAGCAAAGTTGGCAACTGATGCTGGTCAGAGAAAGCTGATGGAATTGCACTCTGCAATAATATGCCCTTCCATCAAGATAAAACTGATACTTCTGTTGTTATGTGAAGAAGAAACCTGGGGGAAGGGAAGGAATTTCAACAATGCCAGTAAAAAACACAAGTTATTTTAATATTCTGGAACAAAGAAATCACCCTTTCCTTTTTGATAAAAAGTCTTGCTATTTTTTTCTTCTAAGTCATGCTATATTTAGGATAAGAAAATAGTTATAAAATTAGAAATACAAAATCAATCATTAATATTTCAATGGATCCCAAATATATTTTTCTGTAGAATTTTGTGTCATAGAGATCTTAACCTGGGAAGGGTTGATCAGATTTGGAGCGGAACCAAACTCCCAAATTTTGAACTATTTCATGAAACAAGCATTTCATTCACTTCACTTCACTGAACAAATCAGAAAACTTCAGTTTATTGTAGTAAAAAGGTGAATGCTTCCTTCTACTTCCTAACTGCTTTCTAGCCTTCCCAAACACTAAAGACGTCTGTTTTCATTTGAGACCCAACAATCTCAGTCTCAGAAAAGTTACAAAGAAGCTTGTCTGAGCAACTTGCGTTTACCCACTTAAAAAATAAATAAATTCAAGTGCACTAAGCAAAGGATTACAAAGTCAGATTTTAAGATAGACCCTGAAGAAACTTATTTGTAGATGGGCTTAAAGTGTGGATAATAGTACTGACTCACCATTATGAGCTGCTTTGAGGTCTAGGGATAAAAGGGTTTATGTTAGTACTAGGTATTATTACATTTTATTGTTAATTTCAAAAGCTAGAAAATTAATAACAAGCAGAAAAAAAATCTTTCAGTGAAATTAAGGACTTAACCTGATAAGAGATCCCAAATGTCAACACTCTGGCATTAGGACTGCCCCTCCAGCCCTTTTTACCTTGCTGGCCCTTTTTTAAACCCCTTCAGTGTGGAATGAGTCAAAAAACTGCAGGTACTTGGACTTGAAAATTCATAGGGTTTTTCATAACCTATGTCTTCTTCTGTAGGTGTTGTCATGTATGACTTTGTTGCTTGTCATGCTGTCAGAGAGAGTCCCTACACACACTCTCAAACACACGTTTTCCTCCCATACACACTCTATCCTTAACAGGTAGCACATACAGCACAAAAGGGGGAGAAACAAGAAAGTACTGGGAAATCAACATCTGGTTTGAATAATTCCCCTATTTAAATTTTTACTCAGAGAACTCCCATTGGTATCAAATAATTGAACTGGGTTATTTACAGCTGAAAATCCTGGTAGCACTCTTCCTCTCTGGTTTCATGTTGTGGATCGTCACACCTTGGCTCCTAAAGCCTCACTGGGGATTTGTATTGCAGGTACCACACAGCAAAGGCAGATCCACGTTCCTCCCTGCCTCCTCCTCCCATTGGCAGACATTAAAATATGTTGCCTTGCTTTCTCCTGCTCCTCTCCTTTATTAGGAGACGTTGAACTTATAACAAATACACTTCACTTTGCAAAAAGCAGTGTAATTAGCCTTGCTTTTTTTGGCCTGCATGTGTGTGGTAAAATGTCTAGTAATAGTTGGCAAGGCTTCTGCAGGGAATGAGATTCCCATGGTTAGATCTAAAGCCCAAATACTTGGAACAAATTAACACCAGCCAAGAAAGTGAGGTTAATTACTGGAACACTTGGAAAAGGAGGTCTCCCTAGCCTAGAAAACTGCAATACACTATCTGCATGTATGGTATGTGGCCAACCAGGATGTCTCCCTCTCTTTCCTTCTTTCCTTTTTGTGTCCCAACTGCAGACAAATGTCAGAGCCACTGAGAGCAAAGATTTCATTTTTCTCTGACCCACTGCTCCATCAGGCCAGTGCCATCGATGGCCCTGGAAGCTACTCAAAGCTGAGAAACGTTGCCATCAGGGGCTGGCTCTCCTTCTGTCTATGTTTTCTCATTAGTGGTTTTGCGTTGTTGAAAGGCATCTTCATTGGAGGCCCAGTATTCCAGCAACATGCTGCTTTAATCTGGGGTGGGCACTGAGGCTTTCAAAAACACAGCCTACGACCCAACAGGAGAACAGTCATCTTCCCTAATATGCTCTTTGGAGAGCAAATCTGTAAATCCTGTAGGCCCCTAAACATCTGCCTTTGGTAACGTTTTAATGGGGAAAATTTGCCTAGTAACCACATTGCCGTTGACCTTTGATGTGTGAGGAATGTATACATGCACATGTCTGGGGGGAGCTGTGCATGGGAGAAAACCTGTGAAATCGAGGTTGCAAAACCATGGAGGTGGAAGCTACGTAGTCCGGTTCAGTTACCTGTGCACCTTTAGGAGGGCTCCCTCATGTGTTTGCTTTATTCATGACACAGCCTTCTGTGGCATGAGGACAAGGCTTTTTTCCATGGGATGGCTGCCTCACTCTGTGCTCAGGAGGGATACTGTTCATTACAGGAACAGCTATTCAAGATTTTGTTTTCTCTTCATTGTTCAGCTTGTGACCTCAAGCCTTACTGACTGCGCACTATTCAAATCCTCCTCTGAAAACAACATCATTTTGTTTTCTCATGGGCTTCTCTATAGCACTCATGACAATAGTATCAAAGTGTCTCGTAAAGATTAATTCGTCTATTTTTGCTACAGCCCCAGGAGGCAAGTTGGTATTTTCTTCATTCTCCAAATGTTGAACTGAAAGCATAAACCCTGTCTATACAATCATGGGTGCAGTTTACTAAGCAGCTAAACCCGTGGTGTCCTCTGAGGCCCCATGACTGTTTCAAGCAGTGCCTGCATGGTCCGTCAGGCTACATCTGGTTTCAGCATGTGCACTGCCTGACCCCCTGGCCACGCTTGCAAACTTACAAAATTGAATCTAGTCTTGAAGGCAGCCTCAGGGCCTTTGACAGTATAGACATAGCCATATGGTCAACAGTGTGTCTACAAGATCCGTGGTAAGCATTAATTTTAAATTCTGTCATTGAGATGCCTAGGTCTTGATTTTTCCTCTTGCTTGTCATTAACCAGCATTGCAGATGTTCATAGCAGAGTTCCTGCCAACCTCAGTCCCAGCTGAGACCCCAGGGTCTCAGGCTGGGTCCCCAGAAAATGAGAACCTACATCTAGGAGCCCTCAGTGAACAATTCACTGGAGGCAGCATGGCCCAGCCTCTGCGAGGCCAAACCTTCTGGTCTCACAACTCCCTCAGGTACAGCTCATCCCATTGCCCATCCTGCTTCAGCTGTCTCTCACTTGCTGTCACCTGCAGGAGTCCAGAGCTCCTCTCTTTGCTGGAGCATGGCAGCAGACCTGTGGGAAAGAGGCTTCAAGAATGTAACACATGATCTGCCCAAAAGGGTGGGATTACCACCGTGCATAGACTTAATCCAAGTATTTCCTGACTTTTGAGTGATCAAATAGAAAACCTTGGTAATGTTCCCTTAGGACAGGGATGCCTTATTTCCTACGTTTTAAAGTAAGCTAGGGGACAGCACAGGCATGTCAAAGTAGCCGTACCATGGATGTCTACAGGGTTTGCCATCAAGATGGCAACTTCCTAGGGCACATCACTGTGCCAGGAGTTAAGCTGGCAGGAGTAACAGATCGTCTCCACGTGGTTTTTCTAAGTATTATAACTTGGCCAAATGTGAGTAGTTTTTCACAGAGACAGACAAAGCCCATCCCCAACACAAAAGCCACCTCTTCTGCCAAGTGTCCGATTGCACTTCCAAAGCACAGGGGTTCAAGGGCTTTCCAAATAAAAGGTTGTAAAAAAAAAAAAAAAAGAAAAAAGCAACAAAGCAAACAATGTATTTTTCCAGGCTTCTTCTCAGAAACACTATGTCATTTTGGCTGAAATTTCCGTAAATAATTCAGTTTGAGGCAAACACCCTGTACCTAAAATTTAAGACCAAACAGTTGAAGCTGTCAAAGTTATAAATAAGTGAAAGAGTCTATAACTAAAAATGTTAGTCAAACTTAGTAATAAGCAGTTTTGCCGCTGCATGTGATGCATTATATGGGCATTTGTGCATATTCAATATGGGCTGATACATCAGGCTGACTTTTAAAGTTGTTCCGAGAATCCTGCCCTGAAAAACAGACCCATTCTGAATGCGTGCTGTGCCATTTAGAAAAGAATATTGGAAAATGGACAGAGAGAGGAGACAAAATACACTGTAGTGACAAGAAATTAATCAGCGCAGTATATAGCCCAGAAGGGCTCTCTTCTTCTGCCAACCCAGCCTCTGGGGCTTTCCAGATTCTTAGACTAAGGAGTCAAGCAAAATATGGAAATACAGGCCTGAAAGCAAGGAATTCATCTAGCCCAGCCCTCATATCTAAACTAGGATTAAACCAACTTATTCTTGACCAAGTGACATCTAAATTTTTCCTCCAGCGCTTCAGAAAGAGGATCCCCAGTACCCCCAGCATTTCCCAGTGCTGAACTGAAAGTACTTAGAATAGCTTAATTCAATTTCAAACAGCCTATTCACTGCAAACTGAACACATTCTTTCTACCTCTGCCCAGTGTTAGCAGGGAGCATGAACGATCACTGCTCTTTCCAGAAGCAGCTTTACATACAGGATGACTTTCATATTTCCCCAACATTCTCTCTTTTCTCAACATACATGAAATTCCTTTGCTTTTTCCCAGAAGTTGTGTTTTCTAACTCTTACTATTCTGGACTGTCTTCACTACATCTTCCTGAAGTGCAATACCTCATACAAGAGAGAATGGGTGTAAAGCAAAAGTCATATCTAAGCAGCCCATCTGCTTACAGCACTTCCATGTCTCTCAGCTAATGCTGGGTCAGAAAACTGCTTGACATGTGTAGGAAAAACCCCAATTCAAGAGTAGTCAGGAGACTAATTTTACAGCTAAGGTAATACAACCCAGCATTTAGGATGGCCCAGAATAAGGTGAGACCTTAAGCCTATAAGCCTTACAAAGACTTGCCTGGTACTCTGGCCACAAAGTCAGAGTTCAACAGGGTAATTACCTTGCCTACAACATTAATTTTGCCATATTGCAAAATCAGGTTGGTGGGAGGTTTTTTGCTGTGCAACTGCATCATGTTGTTGGCTAATGATCTTGGATGTTTTTTAACCAGTTTTGTGCTGTCTTCAACCTGCTCATGCTTTTCTGTTCACACAGAAGGATATCTGAGGGCTTTCTTGATGCCAAGGTATAACATAAACATGGGTTTTATCTGAATCCACACAACCATCTACCATTTTCAAGAGAGAATTCTATTTTGTGTTTCTTTATCTGAAACGCCTTGTACAAAATTAGGACCTAATATGTTTCTCAAGCCAATATATCATAGAGTAAGGGCTCCCAGTTATCAGAAATACGTCCATAGGGGTATCTAGGTACCTGACATTCCTTCCACAGCTCACAAAGTACACCTGTGGTGCCAGAAACAGCCAACCACTAATGAGATATAGTACTTTACATTCCAGCTTAGCCAGGCTACCTCTGCTCAGCAAAGCACATACTCCTCATTAAAAGCAAGCTTGCTTACTGCCCTAGAACCTTAAATCATTTCCCTACTAAGAAGTCTGTATGTCCTCTTTGCTCTTTTGACTACTCTAAAACCACTCTTACCTTGCTAACATTTGCAGAGCACATTAAGCAGCATCAAATGCCCAGAGGATGCTTTGTGCCCTCTGTGATAATCCAGAATCTCCTAGCTGTGCAAACGTGCACATGGACATATGACCCTGCAGTCTCCTGCTAAAGAAAAAGAAATATTTCTGAGCCCTGCAAGTTTAGTGAATCCATCACACAGCACAGGAGTTTTGAAAGTTCACAGAACAGCAAAATCACTGTGTTTATGCATGGAACAAAGGGAAAGGGAGGCAGGTACAACACTACAGTTACTGTGGCCGTTTACCAACTTGTTTTCATACCCCTGTAATGAGGTGCTGAGGAAGGTGTAGGTCACATAACAGAAATCAGCATTCACATGTGTTCTTTGTAGGATCATCTCCCATGTGTTAAGGCTATGCTCCGTAGAAAAAAAGAAGAGTGGTACAAATGTGCCCAGACTTGCAATTGCTACCCATGGAGGCAGCCATCCCAGGGCCTGGGCATGCCCAGAGGCTGCAGGTTTGGGCACATCCCAGCAAGATGGGGAATTGTGCTTCCTTCCCTGCCTTTGAATGCTGTATCTGCAGTCAGCACTGTAGCGCTTGTGTGTGCTCATGGAATGTCTTGCAGTAGGGAAGGGTGAGAAAACCTCTGGCCAGTCTGCAAATGTGATCTCTTCTTGGCAAAATGAGGGCACAAGTAGGAGCTGTAAACTGGGACTATGGAGATAAGTTCACCAGGGCACACAGAGGAAATCACTGTAAGAACACAAAGCTCTCTGATACTATTGCTCCATACCTCTTAGTGGAAGGTGGTGTGTACAATAAATACATATTGCAAAATAGGACTTATTTCCTTAAAAAATCATTTCACTCCATTCTCCAAGGTGTTGCTCAAAGCAAATATAATTTTATTGCTGACAGTTTAGAGGAGCTGTTATTCCAGGGCTGGTGGGAGGCAGCTGTATTTGGCTCATTTCATCACTTGCATATGGAGAAAATTTTGTTATTAGACTCTCTCAAAGTTGAAATTTATTTCCCTGAACCCCGGCTTCCAGCTGTGAGAAACAGAGACTTCCAGCACTGGTGGCATATGAGGACCAAGACATGCATCCTTAGCTCAAGCACATGAAGGTCTTGACAGCTGTTCTTGGACGGTATTTGTGTTTTCCTGCATAAAGGCACAAAAACTGTTTCTTGTGTGTGCTTGATGACTGACTTGTATTAGGGAAGGGTGAGAAACCCTCTGGCCATGAGTGTGAGCTCTAGTTGAGCTCCCTTTCTGTAAGATAGGAAATGTCCTGGCTCTGCTTGGAATCCACTATCCACATGTTCTTTCCTTCATAAGATCTGGCAAATTCGAAAAAAGTATAACTCGGGCTTTGGTACACCTGTGAGTGACCCTTCTTTAGATAATTTTCCTTAGAATTTCCACAACCCTTCTGAGAGCCTGCAAACATCTTTTCTTAATAACTGCATTGCATCATGAGAAGCAATATGCATTATTACCAATTTATTCTTCATCCAAGATGTCAGAATAGCTTTTCAAAGATGCTTTAGTTAGGCCCCATAATCTCTCCAGCAGAGCAGTTGGTTCTGTTATCCTCTGAAGACAATGGACCCAAGGTACAGAAAAATGAAGTAACCTGCCCACAGCTGCACAATATATCTGTCACAAAGCTGCAGAGTCCAAGAAGCCCAGCTCCCAATCTTAAGTGTTAACCACTAGACTGTGATCTGTACAATACCAAAAAGAGCAGGAGGGACCAAGAAGCAGCTACATAACATGAGGAATTAATTCCACTGGAGGGATACGGGAGAAGCAGAGGAGCCAATCTCAGTCAGCACGGGCTCTGTGATGATTGCTGCCTTACTGCTCATGGGCAGCAGAATCTGTCTTCCATTCCCACATCTGCCCTGGATCTCACTGATCTTCTCTCTCTTTTTCATTTTTCCTGTCTCTCCTTGTCTTCCCACAACCTCCCCAGATGTTTGTCTATTAATGTCTTTAAAAAGAGAATCTTGTCTTTCACCCAGTTCTTTTTCTCAAAACTCATTGGGAAGAGCTCTAAAATGTCTGTGGCTCTCCAGAATCTTAAGGCAACACAGCTCATCTGGGAATGTCACAGTCTCTGGGAAGCCAACCTCTTAACCACTGTGGATTTAAATCCCAGCATAAACCCCTAGAGAATGTATCATGTAGTACCATATAATAAAACTGCACAGTATCTTGCCCATCTCAGCTGTTTTGTACAGATAATTTTCATCAGAAATTAATTTCACTTTAGATTCCTAGTCCAAAGAAATTTAGTCTCTGGCATCAGTTTTTCTCCTCTGCAGAAATCTCAGGAGGATTTCATTGTATGTCTATAAGCTTCTGGAAATTCATGTGGAGCTGTATGGCAAAGGGGAGCAACCAACACGACGTGGCACCAAGAGAAGGACACACTCTACAGGCTTTCCAAGAGACCTTTCCTAGTTACATTTCCAGGATGTGAAGCCAGAGTGCCACTAAGCAAGTAAAATTTGAATGCAAGAGAGGTGGCCAGTAAAAGTGGAAAGTGTGTTGCAAACTGTAAATCTCAATAAACCTCTGCAGCCCTGAATGAACTCTGAATTACAGAATTAAAATCCTTTTCGAGGTACACCTTATTGGCAGGAAAAGTAAGCAAAAGGCTTAGAATGGGTTTCTAGTCCATATTTTGAGTGAAAAATATAATGTGGGGTCTACCAACCTGGTTTTCTGCAAACAGAATTCTGATACAAAACATTAACTTATGCAAATAGGAATTTTCAAAATCATAGGGGAAAAAAGTCTCCCTTTACAAGGAGCAAGCATATTTTTTCATAAAATTTCACAACTTATTCTCATTACAAATAATACTAATAATAGTAAGCTATGCCATAACACAGAACAGTGTGTAGAACTCACAAACAACATTTCTCCTGAAAAACAGGACTGTCAACAGCATACAGAATGGTAAGAGAGTTTGACAAAGAGCCATACTAATATATTTATTTCCCTTATTGGTCCTACAGTGGTGAGTTTTGCACCCCTTGAAGCACTGGTGATCCCATGGAGTCAGCATTTTTTTTTTTGTTGCTTCCTGGAACAAAACAACACAGCGAGCCAGCAATTACAGAGTTAACTGACAGTGGTACCTCTGGTGACTCCAGGATGCTTAGGGGATTGAGTTCCAGGACTGGATAGTTTTGATGGTGCTCTTTCTAATGGAGCTGCTGCAGTGATGCCATTTATCAAGGGTTTTTATTTCTCAGGAGAGGAGGTATAAACTGTATGTGGCTACTAACTGCCCATACACTTCCATAGATTCAGGTGGTCAGAGATCCTACTGCCTGCTGAGTTAAGTGGAGTTTTCAACAATAGGAAAACAAAGTGTAGCCACCTGGTATTCATCAATCCTCTTACTGTTTCACGAGTGTCCACTAGAAACCTATATGCATGATCCCTGCATTTTGATTGTTAGAAAAATTAGCTGTGAACCATCAGGAAATGACCTGTTTCCTTAGCACAGTCACTCAGGCCCATTATAGGCCCTGTTCTAAGTCCTCTTCTTATTGAACACAGTTTACAAGAGGTTCACCATAATCTCTTCAAAATTAGATTTTTGTTCTTTTTCTAAGCCATTCAGATGGTTACTTAAATACAATCTTTCTGCTTGGTTGCAGAGAGAATTAGAAGCCAACTGCAGGGTGGGTGATGTGGTATCATGCATGACTCCAGGAGAGCTGGCTCATAATTTGGGGTGCAAAATAGTTTTTCATCAGAAGTGGCTAGTTTGCAAAGAACATTTCTCACATATTGGGTGACATCAAGGGAAGACAGGCCCATAGCCCCAACCATGGCAAATCTTCAAATTCACTTTGGCCTCCTTTGGATAGAGTGAGATGGGGCTCCTTTCCATACATGTGGGGCATGTGGCTACTGCCCCTGCTGCCAGGCTGCCTGAAATCTCTCCTGGAGAAGGTGTTAGATGTCAAAGAAATGCTCATTAGAAAAGTGAGAGGTGGAGCTGCAGCCCCACGATTAAACAAGGACTTAAATCCACAATATGTGAGCACTTTGCCACCAGGCTTACTGAAAATGTTTGGTTGTTTATCTCTGTTTCTGAGAGAGAGAACAAAAGGGAAGAGGTGTACAAGGGTTTTGGAAAAAAGTATTTATGTGGCTTGCTTTCCATTTGGCTGTGCAATAGCAAAGCACATTTTTTAATCTCTGAAACATTTTGGTTTCAATAAATGCTTTCAGTTTAAAGCTCCTGCCTAGTTCTTGCCTTAGGGAGGTTGTCCATGGCAGATATTCTGCCCTCAGGTACCCCTGTGCAAAACCACCTGTACCACTTGCCCTAGGGAAATTGAAGACTAGAGTTGTGCAGTCCCATTATGGGAGATAGATACATCCCACACATGAGTGCTTGTCTTCAGTTTTTAAGAAGCATTCATTGACTGGTCCTGGGCTCATCCTCAAACACTGTGGGGACAGTGGATTAAACGACTTCAAGAAGTTGTGACTGAGCTCTGCATAGAAACAGGGATTGTGTCTGGGCACTGTGTGTACAGAAGGAAAAAAAGAGTAACCAGAAAACTTGAGAACCTCAGGGGGGTCAGAAAGGTATGGTTGAAGTCCAAGACAAGTGTAGACACCGAGCTCCCACCCTCATAGCTCTTCATAACCCAGAAGATTACAATGCCTGTGAGACTGTTGCAGGTGCATTGTTTGCATTTCAAAGGAAACACTGAAAAATCCTAAAGAGTAAAGTGTCTGTTAAGAGCAAAAGCGGGTCTTCTACCCTTCTCTATCAAGTCATTGCCCTTCTGAAATGCATTTGCTATGAATTACAGCAGGAAACATCATCTTAGCAGCAGACCAATGGAAGCCAGGGTGGAAAAAAAACTTAATTGCAAACTGTAATTAGAGGATGCTAAAGGCAACACTTCAACAGTCAGATGTATCAAGCACTGGAAAGTCTCTCAGGAGAAGCAGTGGAAATAACAGGGCTCCAATCATAGTGACAAAGCTCTGGGAAATGCACACTAGGCAGAGATTTTGCCTTAGCTGGTGTTGGTTATCAAAAGGCAGGAAGCCACCTCTCATGCCAGCGACAGCACACAGCCTGTGGCAGGGGGAAATCCACTTCCCACAGAAATCCAAACCTCAGCTTGGGCTCACATACTGCAGGTGGAGATACCAACTCACTGCTCAGGGTGACGCTGGTGTGATGCTAAGCTGCCCCAGTGCTGGACACTCACTGGCTGCTCAGCCTTACACAAGCCTGGCCTTCCACCTTCAATAGAAGTTTCTCTTTTTTTTCCCAAGTAAATTTAATCAGGAGTTTAGTCGCATCCTTAACTCACTTCATGTGAACTTAATTTCCAGCTCTGATAGTTATTTTCAAAAAGGAATTTTTTAAAATGCACTGGGGTTTGAGGACGAAAGAAGGAGAAAGGAAAATTCAATTAACATCATTTCCAGTGTTTCCATATTTCTCGAGTGTATAAGCAAAGCCATTTCAGGCATTAGAGAAGTTTTTAGATTTGGACTGTACCTTGCCTGACAGATCAGGTAACCAGGCTTTTGGAATCTTGGACCTTATCCAGTAGGAAGGATGGTTTCTGCACTCCACCAGTGCAGAGCAATGCCCATGGGAGCCCCCAATGGCAGGGACAGTTTTGTAACATTGCCAGGGCTAACATGCGTGAGAACGTGTTACAGCCTGGGATTGTTAGTAGGTGTTTAAGAAAACACAGAAACAAGAATATATGAACTAAGCCTATATAAAAATTGAAAAGAACTACAGAAAATCAATAGATGCTATGGAAAATTAGCTTTTCTCCCTTGATCTCTTGAAGATTGCCCTTCAAGGATTTTGGGGTGGGGTACTTTTTTCTTGTTTTTTACATCAGAAAGCATAGCTATTTTTAACCTCCCTGCTCAATGATAAGAAATAGGAATCATCAGTAAGAACAACAGAATGTCTTAAAATAAGAATCTATAGTTTGATTTTTTAAAATTAATATGTGAAGTCTTTTAGTTTTAAAAACATAGAGCCAAAAAAACGAATTCTGAAAAAAAAACCTGATTATTTTCTGATTTCAATTGACGTTCTAGTTACAATTTGCAACAAAGTAAAAAATATTCCTTTTGTAGGCTTTTTTCTTTTAAAACGGAACAAAAGGTGAACTAAATGGTTCTTTATAAGTGTTCTTGTAGGAGAGCAATAATTTCCTTCCAATTATTTAGCCAACCAAGGGCATGAGTTCCTAACGAGTATATCATGTGATCACCAATTTAACCAATCCTTTCTTTAGCAAAGACAAACTTCTCTGGGTATGGCCGAGGAGACAGGAGGCAGAGAATTACCCATCCCACTGGATCTGCTTAATTAATCCTGAGCAGTTTCTGATGTGCTTTCCATTCATCAGCATGTCTAAATGTCCTAACCAAAAATCAAAAATAAAAATATTATGAACACCAAACACACTAATCAAACATACATCAATATTTTGGTGGCCATCCCAAGAAAATCTGTTTAAATCCCCGCTACTATATACTTTATACAATGAAGTCTCATATGTGGGGATTTATATCTTTTTCTAACTTTCAGTCTTTCAGAAAGATATTCAGTGCTTCCAGATAATCCAAACTTCAATCCTTAAAAAAAAAAAAGGCATGGTTGTTTGACCACAATTTCAAAACCATAGCTCTTGCTCTTCTCACCACTTGCTAGTGGGGAGGAGTCCAGGTACAACTTCCCAAGACCTCTCTGTCCTCAGGTGACAAAATGAAACTTTTCTCAAACATCTTTTTTGTTTGTTTTCCCTAGTTTTTCTGTATGAGTAACCAGTTCAGTAAAACTGACAAATATTTGGAAAAAACCCCACAATTTGATGCATTTCAATGATGCAAAAATGTACATGCTCAGAAGAAATAAAAGATTGCCTTCCTCTCCATGTCTGGAGATCTCTTAGTTAGACACTCAGCTGGAGGTAACCGAGCAATGATGGGTTTAGATGTAATTTTCAAGTTAGTCCCAAACATTTCTATCCTCTGAAATAGCAGAGAGCTATCAGCAAGCATGCATTTTTTTGGGGAAGGCCATGGACAATGTATTCCCCAGTAGTGCTTCTTGTCATAGCACAAACCATCCTGGTGATGTGATATGGCAGCAATTAACTTTCCTTTCCTTTCCTTTCCTTTCCTTTCCTTTCCTTTCCTTTCCTTTCCTTTCCTTTCCTTTCCTTTCCTTTCCTTTCCTTTCCTTTCCTTTCCTTTCCTTTCCTTTCCTTTCCTTTCCTTTCCTTTCCTTTCCTTTCCTTTCCTTTCCTTTCCTTTCCTTTCCTTTCCTTTCCTTTCCTTTCCTTTCCTTTCCTTCCCATTCCTTAAGGCATGTGGCATTTAATGATCCTACTCATTACTATTGAAACTTTCCTCATAAAGTCACCATTGTCATGACCACATCATGACAATCACAATATTTTTCCCTTCTCTCTCCCACCAATCTGCCTCTTGTCACAGACCTCTAGCACCTTCCTGCTGTCACCTGCAGTTGGAAGAGTAACCTGATTGATGGAAGAAGTTCTCTGTACTTTGGCATGAGACTTTCCCTGTAATCCTGAGTGGACACCTTTGCTCCTGCTGCTCAGTAACTTATCCAAATGAAGTACTTTCTGTGCAAGAATTGCTGATGCTCAGTAATTTCTTCTGTCTTCTGCTCAGAAATCTCTTTACTGAAGAGTGGTGACAGTCCAGTTTCTTCAACGAGAGCTGCCTAAAAATTGTTTTCCCTTTGCTTGTCTTCCTGTGCTAGAAAGCTTTGGAGGCTTTACCACAGCTGTAAGATACTTGGGCAATGTGTGCAAAGGAAGGGAAGAGCAGTGAAAATGCAGAGGTTGGCCTTGCAGTGTGGGAGGTGGCTTAGCAGTGCAGCTACAGCAGCATTATCAGTGTCCATTCTCCCCCTGGGCACTTGGGCCCTTAGTCATACAAAGCACTCTACAAGTAATAGTAAATTAACCTTCATAGCCTTAGCCTAAGCAGGACAGGATTTGTCCCCATAATACACTTGGAAAAACTGAGACATCCAGCAACAAAATAACTTTGCTGAGCAATCCTGTGGTAAATCAAAGAAAAAAGGAATGACAAAACTTCACTCTCAATCGAGTCATGGGCTATTATCTTCCATTACTCAAAGAAAATAAATACATTAGCTTAGATGACATCTCTACTGGTCTCCAGATTCGGTTTTACTGTCCCCTTGGCCTCCTAAGCCTCACCAAAGTCACAGGTTCTCAATGGACATTTTGAGAAAACACGGGGCAGGAGAGGAATGGAGCAGGGTGGCATTAAGTTTTATCACCCCTTAAAGTGTAATACTTTCCTTTGCGTGCTCTGTTTCTTATTCACACGGCTATAAAATCTGCCACATCCGGGCGAGAACATCCCTCCAGTGTTTACAAACTGGAAAAGGCGTTCTCTTGCTGCTCACTGCAGGGGTGAGACAGAAACCTTCACAAGTCGCTTGTGGCTTTCTCTTTCCAGGTTGGGCAATCAGACCTCTCTTAACACCGCAAGAGGGGACGTAACAATTCAGGGACATTTTATATCTCTGAAGATTTGCAATAAGTAAATTGTCTGAAACATGTTTGATTTCTCCACCCACCTCCCCTCCATGGTGTCCCACCACAGAGACTCTTGCTAGGGACATCTTGATGTTTGTGGTCTCACGGATTCCTTGCTCCAGCCAAATGCATTTCTTGTAGGGCTGGTTCTCAGCTGAGCTTGCTTTACATCATAAATGTAAAAATATTTCTTTTATAAAAACTAAAATAAATTAAACCAAAAAAAAAAAAAAAAAAACCCAAACAAAACAAGACGAAACACACAAGCAACCTATAAACAGAACATAAAAGCTGTTTAATGGAGTGCATAATGAAGCAGAGAGGAAACAGACTCACATTGATTTTCCCTGACATTTCACCTATTAAATTAAAAGCTTCTTAAGGAAAATCTGATTTTTTTTCAGTTAATTCAAGTTCTGTAATGAGTAACAAAAACATTATTGTCTCCAGCAAGCTGAGGCTGCATCACAGGAAAGTCAAGAAGAAATAAGGCCTGACTACAAAGACCCCCAGGAAAATGTCCCTCCCTGTTTCAGATACTGCTCATGCCAGTCTGGATACACTACAGAAGAGATTCTGAAGGAAAACCAGGTCACAGAAGACCATATCTTTGAGACCAAATGAGAAAGTGACACCTCAGGTCTGGTAACTGAGCTCTGAGACTTCTGCCACAGCTTTGGGCAAGCTGCTCGGACCCCCAGCTACTTAATCCTGCCCTCTGCACAACAGGAGCAGCAGTGTTGACCACTACTAACCCACCTACTGAGGTTACTGGAAAGATTAATTAATCTCTCAGGCTCTACTGAGGGCAGCGTTCACGCCAAGAATTCATCTGGAAGTCCTCATGCAGTAGTTGGGAAAAACTATAAAGCACACCACGTAGCTGGAAACTGGGGAGTAAAGGGCTGCCCACGCTGTGGCAGGGAGACACTTAACGAGGGACAAGATGAAAAAAATAGCAGCACAGCAGGAAAGTGAAAAAACAATGTAGGATTCATTCCTTCAGGCACAATGACTATTTTTAACATAAACTCAGCCTTGCAAGTCAGTGTTTGCTCCTCTCTCAGCAGGCAGGAGGGCACCCCAGCGTGAGGCTCTGTGTGGCTGAGCACAGGGATGCTTGGGGAGGTCAGGGCTAGGGTGTGAGTCCCACGTGTTGACAGTGCCAGTGCCACTGTCAGCCCCACAGATTCTGCAGTACAGACACCCCAGAGGAGGGCAAGGGGCTGGTGTCACTCGCAGAGCCATGGCACAGCAGGACCCACAGCCTGGCCACCCAGCATCTCCTTGTCATAGCGTGAGCCAGCTGGTCAGCTCTATTACACACACTTTTTTATAGCACTCCAAAATAGGGGGAAATGTTGAAGAGGCCCTTGGTTTCCATGCAGACACCAAACCAACTCCCAGGGCAGCTCAGCATGCTGGGGATTGTCTCAGGGCCCACACCACAGCATCTGCTCTGCAGTCACTTGGCATGATCCTTCCCTGGTTTGTCTCTGGTGTGAATGCTCAGGAGCAGCTGCCCTGTGCTAAAACTGAAACTTTGAATTATCAGCAGCCAGAGCAAAGCCTCGAACATAAGCAATTTCTTAAGAAAGGTGGGTTTTTTCCAAGTGAATGTTAAAAAAAAAAAAAAAAGAAAAATACTTTTTCTGCTAAATAGAGCAAAGTTCTCACTGCTGTTAGCAGTGCCATGTCCTTGAGGTGCCAATATGCCTTGGGAGCTGTGTTTGTAACTGAAGAGATTGCTTTGAGGTGATGACTTAGTGAGCTCTGTCTCCTTGGGGATGCCACTCACGTGGGTGACACAACAAAGTGCAATAAATTCCTCGTGTGAGATTTGTGATCTTCAGGCTCTGGAAGCAAGACACAAAGTCTTGCTTCGAAATGATTTACTTCAGACAGATGGAAGTTCTTCTCCAAAGTACACACAAAGCAAACCAAGGCTTATAGTACTGATGAGAACACCGGCTGAAGTAACTCTCAAATGTGTTGTGATGGCTCACACAACTGTAAGAAAACTCCTGCATGTCCCCAAAACCATCCACTGCAGTAATACTGCTCTTCTGGTTTGCCATGTACAAGCAACCAAGTAGAGTCCTTCTGACTAACTAATGTCAGAACACCGTAAATCAGTAAACTTTATGGAAAGATAAGGCAAAGAATTGTTCTGGAAAGTTTGTTATGTCACCAGACAGTACCAGACTTCCTCAAAGAAGTGTCCCTGCACTTCTGGTGACCTCAGTGGCCCAGCAGTGCAGGGCACACAGGCTGTGCCACTGCTCCTGCACAAACCCTGTGTGCCACCCCACAGGTGAGCAGGGATGCTGCTGCCAGCCTGGACCCCAGGAGCAGCACTGAGTGGGCACAAGGCAGGCACTGGTATCCCTGGGGTCTCTCTCAGCCAGCCCACCCACTGGAGCATGGGTTTCACTGCCAGACCCCACAGGCACTGCAATTGCCATCATGTCCCACAGGTTGCCAAGGGCTTGCCAGCCCTGGCAGGGAGGCACAGCATGCCACGGCTGGTACAGCACAGGGGCTGGAGTGCTCAGCTATGTGACCAGGTCACCACTTTGTTTGGTTTCACATAACTGCTTGAACTTATTAGGAGGCTGGGGAAAGGAGACATTGTTTTGCTTTGGCTGTGAGGTTTTGGATGCTTTGCTTCCAGGCCTCCATCCCAGTGATCCCGGCAATGAGGACAGATTGAGGGAAGATTAAGTCAATGCCTTAGGAAATTTAAAGTTGGAGCCTGGGAGAGAAGGCTGTCTTCTTGGGAGAGAAAAAGAAAAGTGATAGTAATGCAAATCAGAATATGCGTATATGGGTGTGTACGTATATACACACACATGCAAACATGGGTGTTTTGCATTTCAGTGTAGTTGTGTCTCTGACCATTTATTTCTGTATTTCTCTATTTTAAGTTTCAGGTAGATAGAGGCAATGGAAGAGTTTTCCTCCCACGCACACCCCGCTAGCTATAATGGGGGAATAGCACCACTGTAATTAAAGATCAAGATTTACTGTTACACAGAAAGTTTTTCTAAGTGCTTCAAAAATCCACTGCTTATTCAGACTCTTGTGTTTACCTCGAGGGCTCTTGGGGAAGAGCTCCAGCACAGCCTCCTCTGTCTTTGAATAAGCAGACACCCCAGAGACGATGCAGCAACAGCAGCAATGTTGCACACTTCTTGCAGAGTGCACTGTTCTGCACAGCTGTGGCTCATACTTCCTTTTTGGTCCTTTTCACCAGCTAACTCATTTAGGATTCAGGTGGTATTTGATCATTTCTACTACCCCTTTTGAAAAAAAGGAATCTCTTTTTCAAGAGGTTTTTTTGAGTTACAAACAGAACCACTGGACCAGGGCTGCCCTGTAAATCCAGGCAAAGGGGGAAGGTGCCTTTCACAGCTGGGTCAGGCTAGTGCAGATGCTGGATGAAGGCTGGCTTATGTGAGTGGCTGCTACTTCTCAGGAACATGTAGAAATCCCCATTGCAGGCTCTCCACTGCACTGTCTCCCCTTCCTTTCCTGTGGTAGGGGACACTCAGTCTGTCACCCCTAGATAGCAAAACTCACTTTCACCCTTGCTGAGGTGAGTCTGGGGATCCAGTGTCAAGCCAGTGAGCCCAGCCTGGGATTTTCCTGCTCTGCAGCAGAGGGCCCAGGTGGCAGAGCAAGTATGTTGTGAATATTATGGCATGGGGGACAATTTCAGGTGTCTTTCTACTCAGTGATTTTGAGAGTTTCATGTTATGCTCTTTAAAATTAGGAGATCTGCCTGTGTAATCCGGAGACCCCTGTAGAGGCTTTGCTTTAAAAGCAACGATTCTGATTCAATAGTTAAAATTTCAAAATCTGCTGAAACATATGTGCTGACTCTGATTTTAAATAATTAGCATCCAGAGGAAAATCATTAAGCAGTGAGTGATTATTTTAGAGCAATATAGCAGTGCCTTGTGCCCTTTATCCATTCGTGAGCGAGGGGAATGAGTGTCATATTAAAATAAAATTAATTACTTATCTCCAAAAACTCAACCAAGGCAACAAAAAGCAAAAGTTCACAGGAGAAAGGTCAGCCACAAAATGCTGTGATTTGGGGGAACAGGAAAAATCAGACATCATGCCAAACCTACCATGTGACCTTTCTTAGAGTGACTGTAATAAACTTCAAATGATATTTCAGGGCATACAGAAGAATGAGTGGAATGCAGACAAGAATAAACAAATGAAAAACGTTTAACCTGAAGCTCAGAGATCTGGCAGGCCCTTCTGATTTTCACTAAAAAGAAAATCCCCAGATAAACACAGTGATGGTGCCATCACATGTCTCCATTTGTACTCCTGTGCCCCATGAAGGCCCAGGGCGTTCTTTGTGATTACAGTGGTTTTACCCTTCCTCTGTGTCTTGTGGCTTTCTGGGGGTGAATTTAAATGTATTTAGCATAACAGCAAGCATGCACTACATATCTTACACCACTGCTGTAACCAAGGCCATGGATTAAAAACAGGGGCCTTATTCTCTGTTCTTTTGGGGGCGAAGTAAACTCAGATATTTCATTGAACTAATATTAAATTAAAGTGAAGTAGTGAATTAAAAATTAAATTGATAAGGCTAGACAACCAAAAGGGTGATTAAAAAGTGAAATAGTAAAAAATAGAGTAGAAGAAAGGGAAAATCCTTTTTCTTTTGCTATTCCATGTTTGTTTGACAGGAAGAACATTCCTTGTTCTGTCACTAATATTGGGATGCTCCCTTCTTTTGTGCCCTAAACTCACATGTCTCAAGTGGCATTTTCCAAACTGCATTTCCCATCCATTTCAGGTACATGTGACAGGTTCACTTTGCTTCTAGAGATGTGTTAAGTGCACTCAGATGCTTATAGTTCAACAAGTATTGCTCCTAAAGCACAGCACTGGACTTTGTGCCAGGAGACTGGCTTATTACTTCAATTATTTGCTATTATCAGCTTCCTTGCAATGGCGTCTGCATATAAATATACTGTATTTAAAGGCATTTTCCAAATGCCTTTTGGGGAACTGGATTTTATTCATGGCTGCTTAGGAGCTGAAGGTTGCTTGGATGGTTAAGGCGTAAGATAGTTCACCAGTGCTTCTATTCTCCTTAAAGCAGCTGGGCTGAATGCTGAGGCACTGGAAGCACACAGGGAAGGTGGTATCTTGAAATACTATCAGACAGCAAATTCCATTTTGGAACAATAGGTGGCTTCTCAAGAGCGCCTTTGACCTGACACAGAACTGAACCTTTAACCACTAAATTGGGAGATTTGGTCAGGGCTAAAGGTGAAGCTGAGGCACTTGAGACCTGCATGGTTTGGGAAATTATCTAATTAGGACTTTTCAGCAGTGACGTCACAAGGAGTTCCTGATTCCACAGCTGGTTTGTAACTTGGCAAGGTTTTTGTGAGGGCTCAAGAGGTCTGAAAGGTCAGCTGGTCCCTGAAAGCTGGTCTGTTCTTTCCTCTATTGTGTTCTGTGCCCCCTGCTTTGGGACCCCTAAGATGCCAGCAGCAACTAAAACAAACCCAAAAAAAAGTTTATTTATCTTTTTTCCCTAGTACACTGCTAGGAAGAAGCATTTCCAGACTATGACAATTGTGAATTGTAGGAGAGGAAGTTCAAACATAATCAAAACCACTGATGCATCCCAAACTCCCCAGGCCACAGCTGTTGGCTGAATGGGATTGCTCCTGGCCTCCCAGGCATGAACCTGGCTGGTGTCACAGCACTGACCAGGGTCCCCTTTGAGGTGGCCTGGACATGCCTCCAGCTGGTGCAGAGGTTATTATCCCTGCTGTGGTTTGCAGGAATGAATAAGGAGAAATGAATGATAAATGCCATGTGATGTGCCTGTTTAAGCTCTAAGTATCATCCCAGCTATCAGCCTTCTTAGCACTGTAATCTGTCCATCGTCCTCTGCTGGAGAGCTGCAGAGCCCCAGTGGCAACTGGCTTTCCAGAGCCTCCCTCCTGCATCTCTCTCACACACACCCACACAACCACTCTGCAGGGTGTAGGTCTCTCTATCAAAGCATCTCATTGTCAGTTTTTCCAGTCTTTACTAAAAGAAATGCTCTTGTACAGCTGTTTCTCGGCCTCTATCCCAGACTGCTAAATCCTTTTTTCTGAAATGCTTGCTGTCACTCAGCCTGAGGATTTACAAAGCACAGGTCCATTTAGGAGACTGCAGAGAAAAGGTATGTGACAACTCATCACAGGTTGAGTTAAAATTACAATAACCTGTAGTTGGAAAGGCCATCTGAGTTCTTCCTTAGAGGCCTGGTTTGCTGAGGGACCATGAGAAACCAAGAGGGACCATGAACAACCAATACCCTGTTAAGGAATCCTTAAGCCTAAAATTTTGGACAGAAGATGAAGGCTGGTTTTATAAATCTCATTTCCCCTCTCTTGTCTTCCTATTTGGTCTGTTCCCAGTATTTTATGTCCTCCCTTTACCTCTCTTTTTTAGCACTTTTGCAGCACTAGTGGCAAATGCGGAGTAAATGTTTCTTTGTGTGTTCTGCAGAGAAGGACTACTTTGTTCTTTCTCTGCCTTAATGGGCTGGGATCTCTGGTAACATGCTGCCTGCTCCCCATGACTAACACACTTTGGAAGGAACAACATGCCATCTCAAATGACTTTTTCCACAGTGGAAATGCCTGGATCTGTAACTTTGTAACTCGAAAACAGGCAGCTTGGGTATCCTTCTGAGGCCGGGCCCAGCGTTCAGTAAAGCAAGTTTTTATTAAGGGTGCAAATTTCTGTCTGAAATTCAGCCAGTTCAGAGGAGAAGCATCCAAGGCTGTGGCTTTCATGTGCAGTGAAGCATGGCACGGAGCCCCCCAACCTGCCTCAGCCCCTGGCAGAGGGCACACGGGCACGGCAGCATGGGGCCAGGACAGAGAAGCAGAGCAGTGTCCCTGCAGTTTTGCTCCAGGCCATCGTGGCCACACTCCTTCCATGCCCAGCATTTGTTTGTGCAGACCCAGCTTCTGCCTCTCCGTGCCCCAACACACATTCCTGGTCTGGTGACAGAGACACTGTTCACAAGAGTGATGTGATGAAATGCTGATGACACTCAGGTTTAGCAGTAAAAACAAACCAACCAGCCCTGTTATCTTCAGCTCATCCCCAGCATTCCCACCCATTTGAAGCCCAATCTTCCTTGGTCACACGTGTGGAAGCTTGGGCCCCGTCACACAGATTGTCATCAAAACCAACAGTCCCAAGCCTTGATGAAGAGGGGTTAAAAAATGGGCCCAGAGTGTGAATGTGCCTGCCTTTGGGTGACTGGAGAAAGCAGGAAAATTGCATATTCAGTGACAAGCCCCTTCTTTTCCAAAAGAAACAGCTCTGTGGCAGCTCATGCAACAGTTGAAGAGGACGTGTGTGTGTGTGTGTGTGTACAGGTACATGCCCACATAAACAGCCTCAGCAGACCAGTCATTCCCATCAGTCTGTGTGCACAATTCCCAGCCAAACTGAGGCAGCAAACACTAGTTAGCCTAATGATTTAACAAAATGCTTCTTTCAGGGAGGTCTCATTCTGGCAAGATTCATACTGTCAGATTATGTCCTTATTGCATGCTTTAAGATGCATAACCACATTTCTGCTCCTGCACGCTGTATCCCTGTTACCTGGAGCATCCTCATCCAGTATACCCTTCCTCAAAGGTCAGCAAAGTGGTGACATACTCTTCACAGCACTAAGTACTTATCATGCAGGGTCAGAGAGTGAATAAGATGGAGAAAACTGGTTTACATCTCTCTTTCATTCTTCCTTTCTCTCCTTTCTTCTGTTCTTCCCCAGAAGTTGTCAGTCCTTCACTTTCCAACCCAAAAGCAATCAAGCTGAAGCAAGATGGCAGGGTGCAGAGGGTGATCTGAGTCAACCCCTTTTATATCAATTTCAGTTCCTGTTGGGTGTTCTCATGACATTTCAAAAGACTGCAATCCTAATGAAAACCACACAAGCTCCTGAAATTAAGTTAACTGCTTTTGTAAAAATGCAGGGGCGGGAGGCTAGAGGGAGGGGAGAGGGGGGTGAGAGGAAAGAAAAAGGAAAGAAAATAAAAGAAAATGGATAAATTAAGGAAAAATCTCTTTCAGGTTGTATTCATGCATGTAAAGACCATATTGTTTATCAAGCCCTATTCTGCTCTCTAAACAAACACACTTGTAGTTACTGCAGAGAAGAAAACCTACAAAGATTTTCAACTTGACTATTTTTGTCTTAAGAAACCAAAGTAAAATCGTTCAGACGGCTTTTCTTTTTGGTGAAAATATCACTCTTGGGGTTTTTTTTCCATATATCTTTTTGTATTGCTTTGTCCATTAATGGACCAGCATGTTGAAAAACCTTCTCTCTTCCTAATAATGGGGTTTCCTAAGCAGCACAAATCCAGTACTTTTTCTGAATGTTGCTGACTTAGACCCTGACTTCTTCCTCTGTCTATACAGAGCTGAACACAAAAGAACTTCAAATCTTGCTACACTACTGATTATCCTAATGTAAACTGAAGTAAAATAAAGTACTTAGAGTTCTAAAGGGAAGTAGCTCAGGGGTCCCAAAATCTAGAGGTTAAAAATGATTATACAGAGAAAGTGAAAAAGACTGTAGAATCCCTAGCCAGCCCCCAGTGGAAAGAGGATGCACTCCTTAGATCCCAGAAGAAAGGTGGTTTTGTGGGGCATTATTGTTGAATACCAAAGTGTAAGGAGCACGTCTATCCAAAAAATAGATATATAGCTAAGTCTTTGCCTGTCAGAGTCCAAGAAGCATCTGGGCTATGTTCTTAGTTATATGGTTTAGTGTTTGGTAGACCTGAAAAGAGCAGAGAGATGGACTTGGTGATCCTTAAGGGTCCCTTGAGATATTCTTACTTGAGGTATTCTGTAATTCTGTGATTGAAACATTTCTTGGCTTATTTTTAAAAGAAATGTTCTTCAGTGATGTCCTCAAGACACAGAGCATGTGTAAAGTGAACTTCCAAAGCAGCATGAGCCCAGCAAAATGGTAATAGCTTAGTGCTACCCATTTCAGCAGCCCAGTTTGGCCAGATGTCAGCCCATCAATTGATGTTGGGCTGGTTAGCATTTAGTCACTTGGGTAAACACCTTCCTTAATGCAAGCAAGCGTCCTCATCCTTCCATATCTCCAGACATTTTAAAATTTCATTCCTGAATCTTGCTGCTTGGTCTCCTGCTAAAGTAGTGGGGATGTATTCTGGGAACTGAAGGCATGGTGATCAACCCTTTTCAACATCAACAAGGAATAGTTAAAAGCAAGTTTGTCTGAGAAAAGAAGCCAGAATTAGAAATCAAATCAATGCCTGATTTTCTATGCCTCTCTACTAGGCAGGTTTTTCTATGACCACTCCCAAAGTAACGTTTTGCTTTTTCAATAAGGTTTTAAGGATCTCATATTGAGCCCTCATCAAATTTTCCATTCTCTGACTCTCCTTCAAGTGCTCACTCCCCAGGTTTCTATTGAAAAAAGCTCAGACTGTGGTGGCATACAGGACAATACAGAAGCCCCCACCCTAAAGAAGTTTTAGATGCCGATGATGATTTCAGTAAATCCTCTGGTGTCAGTAAATTTGCTTAGAGTACAGAACCATGGCCTGGCTCTCTCTGAGTCACCTTGTGGTTCAGATAACCATTGACAAATGAACTGGAAAAAGCCTCATCATGCTCTTGTTTTCTAACCAGCTCGGAGAAAACAAAAGATTCTAACTACAGGATGACAGGAGACCTCTGGCAGGATTTTGGTTGCACTTCTCATAATTTCTAGTGTATACAACAGGGAAAAATATCTCATTCCTGGTTATGATGATCTTCATATATTGTGAAATCCTCAAGAGTTTCAACATGAGAATGTGGCAATTCTTAGCAGTACAGAGCTTAAACTCTTGGGCCTGAATGATAATGTCAAGAAAGCTGAAACTTGGCATTGTCCCTAATTGTATGGGAATCATTATATACATTTTCTTCTAGTCAGAGTTATCCACTCCAATGCCAAGATCAGGGAAAGCAAAGTCATTAAACACACTCAAAAGTTAACAAAGTTCACCAGAAACAATTTCAGACTACGTACCCCACCCAGAACCTGAGATGCAGAGGCCTTGGGTAGATGTGTTTTCAAGAGGTTTTTTAGAACAAAGAGGTTGAAAGAAAATATGTCACCTTGAGGATGGGAACTTCAAAACAGTCATTTTCTCTCTTTCCATCTCTCCCTCCTTCTGTCTTCACCAATATCCTCAGGCGCCTGGAAGAACCACTAGGGTGATCTCAGTGGTAAACAACGTCCAACATGTTTTTCCCCGCTTTTGATAATGAGCTGGTTTCATCAAAGCTTGGCCCATTTGGAGAGGCTCATGGGGAGTTCAGACCCACAAGGCTTCCTCCTTTGCAATGTGCTTTCAAAAGTTTCCAGGACAATGACATCATGAGAAAAATGCCTGTCTCCTGTTGCCTAGACAAGTTTTGGGAGAGGTGCGCCTCTTTACACTGCTCTGTTTTGCTTCAAGTGGGGAAGTTAGATGAGTAGGCTCAATTTTTCAGAAAATTACAGCCATAGCTCAGCTGTCCAAAGGTGCCATTGCACCTTCAAGGCCCTTAGTGGCCTGATTAGCAGACACCTCAATTAGCTCACAGCATTCCACTAGAATGCTCGCGTTTTTACAAACCTGATGATGTAAGCCAGAGGTTTTGTATGCCGAGAACTTTTGTTGATCTGACCTGTGGTTACATGACCCACACCATTGCTAGGCAGGATTTCAGTACAGAGAGGGCACTGCCCCTGCAAGGTGGCTTGTGAGCTCATGGCCATACAGTTCTTCCATTATCCCTCCACTAGGACCAGGTATTGCTTCCCTGTTACTCATTTAGGCCACACTGCTCATGCATAGCTGTCCTGTGTGGAGTTAAACTGCATGGCTCAAATACCACTCTGGGGCTGACTGGGATGAGAAGGGAGCATGGGAAGGAGGATGGGGGTCAGTGGGTAACCAACACTGAGCTCCACGGTGCTGCAGCTCATTCAAATTGCCATTCTGGTCCTCCCATTCTAACAGAGGAGCTCAAGGCTTCGTGGCAGCATAGACATAAATGCTTGTTCCTGCCCCACAGATCTGGGATGAAGCTAAACCTGGCTTTTCTGCTGGAGAAGAGTGGAGCTGAGGTGGATATGCTTTAGAGTGCAAGGCTGGCTCATTCTGCTGCCATTGGAAGAGGAGAAATGAGGGGTTAAGCACAAATGACTGGTGCTGGGATCAACGTCACTCCTACCAAAAACACACAGAGCAGCTCCTTCCATAAGTGAAAGCAGCAGTATTTTTGGCTCTCCAAACCTCTTTTTGGGCAGGCAGAGGATGTGTCAGACAGAGTGTGTTTCAGGCAGCTGCCAGCTTTGCCTAAGCCCAGAGTCTACCCTGTGCAAAACTCTCTGACACATTCCTAGCATTAGATGTGGATAGAACTCTAGCTCAGGAGAAAAGAAGTCTTCAAACCTGATGAAAGGGCATGTCACTGCAATGGCTATCAATGGTTTATTTATATATATTAAGTGGTAATTTCCCCTCTCTCATGTCTGTAGCCACAGACCCAGGACACAGCTCACAGGACTTGTGCACATGGAGCAGAAAACACGTCTGTAGCTCCAGATCCTGCAGAACTACACAGCTGTTTGCAGGCCTGGAAACCACTGATGCTACCAAGGTTCCTTCCCAGTCAGTATCTTGCAGCCAAGTTAATTCTCCTGCCAAGCAATTACCACAGTCTCTGTCCATGAAGAGAAAGGAAGAGCAATGGACATAATGAAATCCAGTACTCTGGGCCCAAAACATGAATGCAGCACTCCCACTCCATCTCATCTAAGATCACAGTCAAATCCCCTTATTTTCTGTAGTTCTGCTTTAAGGCAAGGTTAGTAATGCCCACTCCATAAGGGGAGATGGGAAGTCAGTAGTAAGTACTTCTACAGCCCTGCAGCATGTGCTCAGCTGGGTCAGATCCCATTGTATTTGGGGACCAAAATTATGGAAATAAGATTGTTGCCCTCTGAAAAGGAAAGTTTTTCTGTTTTTGCACAACATCTCCTGCCACTCTGTCCCCTCTCTTGGCCAAGCTCTCTACCTGTTCCCTGAAGCAGGAGGCTGCAGATTTGCTGTAGGGCAATCCATGCAATAGTCACTCCTTTTTCCTGACTGCCACTGCTGTTTTCAGGTAGCTCTCACATCTGACTGTCTGGTGTGGTCATAAGCCAGTTAAAGATTGCTATTGGGTCTATATATGTTACTTTTGCAACATTTAATTTCCTATTCTATAACTAATCATTTGTAGTCATGTTGCAACCCTTTCCATTTAGTTTTTGGTTTTGACTACCCAGATCAGTACTGTATCATCTGTATTTTATCAGCTCACTGTTTATGCCATTTTGTGGAGGATCATTTCTGAATACCCTGAACTGTGATCCCAGAAGGATTCTCAAAGGACACTGTGGGTAACCTCCCTCTATTGTGAAAGATGACTATTTCAGCCTATTCTGTTTCCCTGTTCCCTTCAACTTGCTATTATTCTAAGAGAGGAGCTTTCCTATTGCCCCAAGAGACTTTATTTTCATTAGTCAACCTTTGTGAATGCTCTTTTGAAAATTTGAGTGGTTTAGATCTGCTAGACTACCTTCCTCCTTGTGCTTACTGACTCTTTAAAGAGCGCTGTTAGATTTAGAATTTGCTTTCCCACTACAAAGACACGTATTATACTTATGCATATTTACTTCCATTTATTTTTATGGGACTTTGTGAAATTTGCTTGTAACCGGTCCTAAAGGATAAAGTCACAATTGCCACATTCAGGCATTTAGCTAAGTGCTGGGGTATCCCTTAAATCAGCACCTCCATTTCAGTTCATCTCAGACTACAGGGTGAACTCAAGTTCCTCTGCATCCTCCTCACTTCTGATTCTTCTCTTTCTGATACTCCCACTTGAGCAAGTGAATTTTGGCAGCATAAGAACTGGGTCTTGCATGAGAGCTGACCACAACTAAATATGTTGGTGCTGCTGCACCAAAAAGTAGTCATTTATGGGGCCTGACAATGTAATGTCCCCAAGATACCCTCTTAAAGAATTTGTCCCATTTGCATGGGGATGTACAAAATTCCCTCTGTGCTTTCTTCTTTTGCAGCTATTTAAATTCCATTAACATTTCTCCAGACACCACCAAAATTTGACAGGCTGATCAATAATACACTATAGTCCCACTAGTACCAATGGTCCCTAGTGACCCCTCATGCCTCTAGAGTTACAATAAATGGATAGATACTCTGTGGTAGGTGTTGATGTGATTAGCTTGTTTCTCTTCTTTGGCATTATGCTTTCTGTAATGTAGAGGGCCACCCCCCACATGCACGATCAGATCTGTCTTCCCAGCCCCTGGGTGGTAAATTAATGTTGTCATTCATATTTATCCATGAGTAAGTACTCTGAAATGCAGACAGCTGAGGGGCCCCCAGTGTCAGCCTAGACCATAAGCTCCCTGGGGCAGAGATGGCATCTCTACTGCGTATGTAACCAAGCTGTGCAACTTTTCAGACTTCACCATTTCTTCTGGTGAAGGGATTTGGCTGAACCACAATGCTCAAGCATTAAGTTCTGTAAATTTTTCCAGTTGTCCAGGTTTCACTCAGACATCTTCAACAAAAAGGCTCATGAACCTCTGGAAGCCTTTGGATGAACTTTTGCCAAATTTGCAGATAGTCACTAAAACACAAGCCCAGATAAATTTAACAGAGCTTCTGGGTTTGCAGCTAAAGTTTAAATGTGAGTTCTTTCATCAGAGGCACTCTTAAATCAAGCTGGGGTCTCTTAAAGCACAGTATCTTAGTGATGATTCTTATCCACATGTGAATTTTGCCGTTCAGGTCAACACTCTGTCAAAAGCAGATATCAACATATGTGGTTGTGCATCCATCTCCCACAGCGCAGTGCTACACTTCGCTAACTTTCTCCAGACCCAAAAAGATTCTCCCATGCTTGGAGACAGCCACAGCACAGCCTGGCTAGATCACTTTCAAGTGACTCCTTTATCTTTGACAATTGTTTTTTCCTAACGGTGCTTTTCCTCTGGATGAATCTGCTTATACAAAGTCAAAGCTTTGGACATGTTGTATTAGTTAACAGAAAAATTCAGCATAGCTAAACTATGCCGTAAGGTCTTTTGTACCCCTCTTCTCCTCTGCAGAGAGAGAACAAAGATTCTGCCCCTGGAAAGCAGGAGATGGAAGAAGAAGGACTTGTGGGGCTGAAAGGGAGGGAGGGAGGCAAGAAAGAAGAAGGAAGGAAGGAAGGAAGGAAGGAAGGAAGGAAGGAAGGAAGGAAGGAAGGAAGGAAGGAAGGAAGGAAGGAAGGAAGGAAGGAAGGAAGGAAGGAAGGAAGGAAGGAAGGAAGGAAGGAAGGAAGGAAGGAAGGAAGGAAGGAAGGAAGGAAGGAAGGAAGGAAGGAAGGAAGGAAGGAAGGAAGGAAGGAAGGAAGGAAGGAAGGAAGGAAGGAAGGAAGGAAGGAAGGAAGGAAGGAAGGAAGGAAGGAAATATCACACTATCCATAAGGGCTGAGAGAGTGAGAAGCAATCTGCCTGTGAAATATCTTTATGAAACCTCAAATTCACTGGAATAAAAAGATAAAATGAAAAAACTACTTAGACACAAAGTGAGTACTGTCATTAAACTCTTCCCTTTGGCATGGACTGCTGTCATTCACAGGCATTTCTCTGGTTTTCAGAAGGTCCAGGGCCTTTCATAGAAGGGGGAGAAGATCAGTCATACAGAGATTATGTGTCTCCCTAAGACATTTGGGAGAAAATATTGCCATTTTTAGATTCTGGAAATTAGTATATGGAAATTAGTGGAGAGCAAAAAGGAGGAGAGAGGCATCTTGTAAGAAGAGATAATAACAATCTCCTGTGTTTATTTCTGCTGATCATAGGAGCATTGACATCATCTTGTTTTCTAAACCTTTCGTTTAAGACGGGCTGAATACATTTTGGGGGAAGCTTCTGGTTAGGTGACAGAACAAATATGTCTATTCATAGTTCATGCTATAGTGTGTTAAAGAGTTTGAAGTATCTTGAGGACTGCCTGAAACAGCCCACAACTGTCTGTCTTGTAACAGTTCCTCTTTTATAGTCAGTTGCCTACAATGAAACAGAGCATTTATGTCACAGCCCAAATAAAGAGGCAAGTGATTCATCAACATCCAAGATTTTAAAAGGTGAAGTTGAATGCTTGTTAGATTTTCAATTATAAAGCAAAAATTAAAAAATTAAAAAATTAAAGAATGAGGTGGTAGGTTTTGATCAATACTGGAGTCTGTATTCCACAGCAGACAATGTAGAAATGATATCCCAGTACCTGTCTTGTGTTCCACTTCTTTTCTTCCTACTACGCCTTTCCCTCTGCCATCTCAAGAATCACAGCATCTTAAAGGTGGATTGCAAAACTGTCCTGTTTATCCACATTTGGATATCTTAAACAACGTGGCAAATGTCACATGAAATTGGCCAGGAGACAGCATGAGACCAGTGTGAGTATTTCAGTTTCATCTCAACCCCCAGGAAAACACAGACACAAATCAAAATGTGCAAAACACATCAACACGTCACCATCTGGGGCAGAAACTGATCAGTGAAGGTGATTTGGATTGGAAATTATGTTACTGCCCCCACCTTCAGACAGAGAGCAATAATCTTTCTTCTAAAAGCAAAAGGGAAACAAAGCAGCTCTAAAGGTATAAAAGCTCTTACAAAACCAACACAGTTATTTCTGTGCAAAGTCTACAAGCCAGCATTGCTGTGCTTTCAGATGTTCCCCTTTATCGGGTTAATGCCTCCCCATGTGGCACCTGCCTTTCCCCTTACCCTTGTAAACAAGCTATCTTCCACAAGCCAGGGCATATTTTTCTCCTGTTTTAACCCATGACCTAAAAGTTTGTGATGAAGTTGTATAAGCTTTTTAATGAAATGATCAGAGGTAAAATAACACAGTAATAATATGCCCATCCTACATTATGTGTCTTATCTAAAAAACAATCACCCACATCTTAAGGAAGCTCAAACAGATGAAAACCCAGCAGATGATAGAAGGTCTGTTCAAAGATGCTGGGCTAAGGTCTACAGAGACATCAGCATGGGAGTGAGGCCCAAAAGTGTGGGGGAAAAAAGCATTAGTGTTTCAAATACCATCAGCTTCTACCTTTTTCCCTGGCATCTTCCCTAAAGACATACAGAGAGATAGGTCATCCCAAGCCACTGCAAAGAGCTTCCATTTATCAAATTGGGCAGTTTCAGGACTACTTTAATTATCCTCAACTGACTTGTGCTCTGCTGCCCGAGGCTCAGTACCCATCCTGATGTACACACTGCACACCTGGTAGAGTAGCAGCTCTGTTCATGTCCTAGGTGCAGGCAGGGAAGGAAGGAGCTCCATGAGACCAGGAGCTGCAGAGCTGGGCTGATGGCAGCTGCCAATGCTGTGGGTGCAGAACCCACAACCAACCCAAGGTCACACATGGCCATGGTCAGTGGAGAAGAATAGTCAAAGTTTCTCATTCCCAAGTGCTGGCATCTGTCCATGTGCAGAAGTGTGTCACCGCAGGGCAGAAAACATGACCATGGAAATCGATGCAGTGTTTGGAGAACAAAATGTTCCAATGTGTTTGGCTTGTGATCCCTTGTGCCACAATCTGACTCTGCGGCTTTCTTTAGTCAATCAAGGCTGTAAAAAATACATCTGTGTCCTCCCACCACTGAGCAAAGATGTGGCCTCTCCAGCTCAAAGGGATGGAGTTTATGAAATGCCAACATTAAGCAATGCCATCCATTTGGAACAGTACCAGGCTTGAACTTCAAGTACCCTGTAGATATATTAATCAACTCTTTTAAGAAATTATTATGGCTCTATTTTCACTTCTTCTTAGGTCTCCACTGCAGATAAGTACAATTTGGTGGACACACCAGTGGGATCCTTCCCACCCATTCCAATGCCTGGTTTTATCTATCTCGCTTCTAAAGTGCAGATTTAATGTTCATAATAAGAATATCCAGATGGCACTAAGGTAATTAACAATAAGGAACAGCATGCTTCAAGACAGGCCAAATTCCAGCTGCCTGAGGTCTGGAGGAAAAAGAAATCTCTTTAGAAAATTAGCCCAAAAATTGTCCATAAATTATATTTTCCCAGTTTCTTAAGAAGAAGTAGGCAACGGCCACCACCCAGTTTGCTATCCAGCTAGTTCATCAGATCTAGCACAAGGATTTCTACAGTCAAATAAAACAGGCAAACAAGTAGAAGCAGCTCAGGACCCTGGGAAAAGGCAAAGGCAGGCATCCCTCTTCACTCTGATATTCATCATTGCCTCTGGTAGGCACTGAAGGTCAGCTCAAGGACTTTCGTTGCAGGAGAAATTCAAGATTAGATCTTTGAAATGGTGCAAGAAGGATAATTAATGTCCCCTGAATTTATTAAGAAATATTCATATGGACAAAAGGCACAGAAATCAAACTGTGCCTGAATTGCAATTAAACATTTCCCCTTTCTGCTCCATACCTCATCACCCAGCCTTCCTTCCTGTCCCATTCACCTTCTTCATTGCATTTATCATTTTTGCTTTCCAGCCAACATATCTCCTCTAGGGATGGTCTGCTGGCTGCTCTTACCTGCCCCTCAGTCCCAGGCTCTTTCTGGGTTGCCATCCCAGTGCCTGTGCTCTCATGCTGAGCACAGAGAGCTTAGAGCCACCATTCCTGCAGGTGACAGCATTGCCCTGGGTCCTCCCCACACTTGGAAGATGCTGATGTGGCTTCTGAAGCCTGGTAGCCCGTCACAGGGCTGACATCACTCTGCTGACAGCCATGGAGAAGCAGAGCCACCCTGCATCTGCTTCCCGTGACCTTCAATTCCTGCTTCAGTGGAGGGGATTTGAACAGAAGGCGATTGGTTATTGATTCACTGAGCTTTGCAGTAATACACAGCATCCTTGTCCCTTATCTTCCTTCAATAATTATCTGTCTGATTTTATTATTTCAAGAATAGGTAATTAATAATTACATTGCAAAAGGTACTAGAAGAGTAAAGCTCACATTGGTCTGAATTGTTTATTTGGTTTGTCTGTTGCAAGTAAATATGAGTAGTTTCACTAAAATATGTCACAATTTTATGTTTTAATGTTTTCATAAGATTGTAAGAATTGCCATCTCAGAGCAACCTGAAGTCCTGTCACCCTCTTGTCCTGGATCTGAAAATGATAGGTACTTCAGGAGGTGTGCTAAATGATATGTCAGATATATTCCTCAGATATTCAGATAAAAAAATTATCTCAGGCTCCAAAGCCTCCAAAGTCTAATGTCTCAGCCACAAAAGGATCACTATTGATGATCATGATAATGCATTTCCTTAGTGTCCCTTTAATGTATGATAGGAACCACATAAATTATTGGTGAGTCTGTTGGAACATCAGAAGTTAAAGCAAGACCCTAACACTGGTTATTTTTCCCTTGGTTTTGGGATTTAATTTCAGCTGGCTACTCTAGGTACTTGATCACGTTCTTTTCAAAATAGTTACTTTGAAATTTTAAAAAAAGAATAAAAACTCGAGGTAAAATGTAATAAGAACTTTTCCAAATTAGATTATTAAGTGGTTTTGATAAGTTTAGCTACCTTGAGCTGATCTAATGCTGCTGCAGAAGAGGCCCTCTGCCGATGGCAGTTGTCATGTTTCCCTGGGCAGCACGGTGTGGAAGCAGGTGCTCTGCAGAGGGAGCAGGCAGTGCCTGTGTCAGCAGGGCTGCTCCTCTCACACAGCTCTGAGTGCAGCTCAGGATGGCCCATTTTGGGATGGCCTGCACCCCATAGCCCACCTGCCAGCTCTGCCCCAGCAGGCTGTTCTGTACAGGGGGATGCACAGCAGGCTCCCTCTGATCAGTGGCTCAGAGGGGACAGGCTGATGTGCTGCAGCAAGCCCCAGGATCTCATGGCCTCTCTGGCTGGTGGCTATCAGTTTCAAGGGCCTTCTCAAGGGAAGAGGAAAGTGCAGCAATTTCATGTGGATTGTGGCCAAAGCATGAATTTCCCTGCTCTGTCCCTGGAGGAGTGAAATACATCAGCCATGAAGAACAGAGCTGTAGATGCTTCACTGGAGATGAGGGTGCAGTTAAGCAAGGCTTTATCATTCTCAGACCTGAGAGCTCGTTGTGGTCCTCACCATTTTTTATTCTATTCTTCATCCCCAAAGAACAAACCTTATTTTAACCTGGATTGTTCCTAATTTTGCCAGGCTACAGCAGTCAGCAAGGCATTAAAAGGCACTCACCTTACCCTGAAGACTCTAACCTAGCTGCATCTCCCAAGTCTCCAAGCAGGCCATAGGGATTTGTACAAGACCAGGGAAATAATGTGACTTTCACATTTAAAACTTTGTCTTCTCTGTTGGGAAATATTAGTGCTTTCCATCATGTCAGGGCACTGTAGTTACACCCCCATGTCCCATTTCCATATGTGGAACAAGGACAGTAGGTCTTGCCCCACTGTGGTCAGTGTGCAGAAGAGGCAAAGCAGGAAGCTCTGACAGGTGCCAATACCTGACCAAGGGAGAATGATTATTCATTAGCATGAGGAGTAAGTTTCACATGGTAAAACTTCAGGAAGAATTTTATTTAGAGAGGTGAGTTCTAGGTCTGAGTAAGTCAGGGCAGATCGTTTGGCTCAGTAATAAAAATGCACTAGTGAGGTTGTTTGTTTTTATTAAAAATTCAGATGCCAAGCTGAAATTTGGGCTAGGTTTGAATTGATGGCTTGGCATCAAGCTGAAATTTTAAGTTTTGAGGGAACAACGGAAAAAATGCCTGTCTTTTGTTTTGTTCCAGCACAAAATAATGCTTCTTCCAACTCAAAGCAATTGGAAACGATTTAATTTTTTTCTCTCACTTTTATTTTACCTTGTGGTTTTTTTGTTGTTTTTTTTTTTTTTTGTTAAACAGCATTAGTTTTACACTTCTAAAATATTTTCTACCATTGCTAACAAAGAAAAGCATAAATCTCTATTAAACAGTCCATACCTAAGACCCTTTTCTAATTGATTTACCATTTTTCCAGGTTCTCTCCACTAGAAAGAGCACATGCCATTTTTCCTGAGACAATGGCAGACAATCTCTGTTTGTCAAACAATTCCTGCTTTTTAGAAGAGTGGGATGCCCTTCTGGTGTGAGGCACATCTAACCTGATACCCATATGAGATCATTGAGCCAGAAGAGCACCAAAGCAACTGGCAACACCATCAGGACTAAGAGGGAAATGCAAAGAAGGCAAATTGTTGAATCAGTTTAATTCACTGCTGCCTGCAAGGATGGCACAAGGCAAGGCAAAGATCATGCTTAAACGACTGCCTATACCCGTTGTAAATAGTCACTTCTTTTTTGTCCAGTGGTTATACCCACTGTGTGTCTCTGTTTGCCCCAGCCTTTTCCTGAGCTGAAGCCGAGGGATTTTTCCATGTCCCTGAGGAGTGTGTTAGAAAAGCAGTGTTTATGTTAAGGGACTTCATTAACATTACTAGTCAGGCTGCAGTACCCAGAGACCATCACAGCGAAAACGAGACCTTGTTCCTTTGCGTCATTGGCCCAAGCAACCACCAGGCTGAAACCTAACCCTGGCTGCTTGCCTTCAGGGGAAAAAATAAGAAGGGTAAAGTAAACAAGGCCCCTGTTCAGCTTTCCTGAGCCTGGATGAGAATTGCTAGCAATTATATATCAAAACTCAGAGCTGACTCTGAGCAGGCTCAGCTCTGCTCCTCTGCAGCCACAACCATGGGAAGAAAATCCATGCCCACAGCTTGCAGCTGCTCTGACCAGCCACCTCCACCCTGAGCCACCAATCCAGGAAACTCCTAAGTACATGCTTAAATTTACCATTCCTCAGGACAGCACTGATTTGATACCAGTGGGGCTTAAAAGCAAGCATGAGGTTACAGGCTTTCCTGAACATGCTTGCTTTACCGAGCCTGGTTTTCAGTCATTCATTATTTTATCCTGATGACAGCTGAGGTTTGGGGTTTTTTGGCTGCTGAGCTCAATCCCCCCACTCTCCTCTCCATCATGGCAAGCTCAGCTGTGCCTTCCCCACTGCATGCCTGTCCCTGCCAGTTCATCCCACTCAGCGAGCTCCATCGCACACACCTCCTGCTCCTGCAGCTGACCCCTCCTGCAGCACAGGCTGCTCAGCTGCCTCTGCTCTGCTGGAGATGCCTGGGGGTCATGACTGGGCACCTGCCTGCAGCTAAACCTCCCCAAGCACCAGGTGCAGGTGCACCAGGGTCCCCTGCATCACCCTGTCCCCTCTCATCCCCTCCTGTCCCACTGGCAGAGAGCAAGGGCTCCCACTGCCTCTGCAGCCCGTCCTGCTCAACAGACACAGAGCCCTAAATATACCCATCTAAGGTCCTAGAGTCCTTCCTACACTAATGCAGCCTATTTTCTAGCCTGTTCCTCATTCTTGAGACAAGACAATTGGTTTCAACCTTCCCTGTGAGCTTTAAAATTCCCCCACCTCCCAACAAATCAACTGCATGGAAGCAGAGGAAGGGTGTCAAGTAAAATCAGTGCTGCCCTCATCTTGTAGTCTCTGACGCTATGTTATGTGAGAATAAAGAAATTCTCCAAACAGACTTGCAGAATATAGAGATAGTTGTGCTGGGTAAATTTTATATAACTGACAGGAAAATTTAAGCTTTGGATTTGAAGTGACAGCTGAAGCAATACAGCCTTATCTCACCATTAATCTCCCCTGCTTCCCCATACAGTGTAAGCTAACGAGGCTTCTGACCAGACTGCATTCCATGTGTTCTCTTCTCTTCTCTTCTCTTCTCTTCTCTTCTCTTCTCTTCTCTTCTCTTCTCTTCTCTTCTCTTCTCTTCTCTTCTCTTCTCTTCTCTGTCCCTTCTCTCCACTTTTCTCAATTCATAATGATGCATTTAATTAACAGTAAATGTGCATAGAAGTTTTCTGGGCAGCCATATGACAGCCACATTAACACCATATGAGCCTAAAATTGTTTATTGTTATTACAGTAAATACCAAAGTGAATTAAGAATGATTGATCAGGCATTTATTGTGACTTGACCAAATATATACATATTTAATAATAGGATGTTTCAAAAGAAGAAAGAGAAACGCTGGCAGAAGAGAAATTCAAACATATATGCCTCTTTCTTGTTTGTTTGTTTAAAAAAAGCTAATTAGCTGAGCTGTGTGGCCATATTTGAAAGGAACAGAAGTATTCACTATGTTTAATGCCACTACGCTAACCCAAGGTGACACCTACAGAAATAACTTGGAAGTGTCACTTGACAATCAATCAATTCCTTATGGTCACAAACCCATTTTAAAAACCGTAGCACCGAAGGTATTAAAACCATTAACAGGGCATTTAAAATCCCTCAGAAAGACAGAAATGTGTCAGGCTGGGAGGAAGGCAGGAGCAGGAGGGCTGCCCAGTATCCCTGTGCTTCCCGCAGGGAAGAGCACGGAGATCGGGGAGAGCCCCTGCGCTGCGCTCACCCAGGGAAAACAGAAAAAGCAGCAAGCCTTATTGAAAAGATTATCTTTCCCATCAATAATCCCCCTCTAAGAGTTCTTTATTAGTAAACCCCGTGGCAAAACCTGACATATTTACAGCTCGCAGTAAACTTTATGTATCTGAAACAATATTAATAATAAGGAGCCGGTGACCAGAGCAAATCATTCCGGCCTGTGAAATGATCAAGTGAAAGCTTAATTGTACTGAAAAGAGAGAGTCCTGACAAGTTGAAAATCCTTCCCACACACCCTTTCCAAAAAGCAAACTTTACTAAGATGAAAAAAGTGTGTTGGAGGATTGGAAACATAAGAATACATATTTAAAAAAAAAAAAAAAAAAGCGCCCAAGTCTGATATCACAGGCTGAGCTGAGACAGAAACCTGATCTTTTACATGGAATGGGCAACATTTGGGTCTGTTTTATGTGAATTGCTCCAAGCTGTTTTGGTTAGAAATGTATAGATTTTAAGGTAAGGAGTACCCTATAGGCAGTGCAGGTCATTCTCAGTATTGGAAGACGTTCCCCATTACTTTTCAGCTGACAAAGGTAGGGTCCAAACTTTTCTTTCTTTGCTGAGTAACTTATTTGCTTTAACGCTGAGCTGGATTTGGCAAGAGAGACACTTGTATTTTGCTGCCTGATTGTGCTTTTCAACACTCTCATTCCCTCTCTCCCTCCCTTCTAAGGATTATCTTATTTTAGTCACCAACCTGCAGAAAATTTTTTTTCCTTGTTCTTTCTAATGTTAAAAAAAATAATTGTTATTTCTCAATAATTCTGCAAACTTGTCTCTGATGGTAAAAATGGGGGAAATTATGCTGTTTAGAATAATATTTTGGAGAGGATAAATCTGAAGAGCTCCAACAATTTTTCAAGTAGGATTTGTTTCTTATTAGACAACAATTATGTGTTCTTATTATGATTTTTTCTCTAAAAATACTGAAAAATACCTTCACATTTTACCAGTCAAAAATATTTCCTTGCCTTTATTTTACTTGACATAATAGCTCATGAGCATCTTTGTACTGACTAAAGAAGAGAACTATTCATGAACTAGAAATGCCAAAAACAGCTTAAGAATTTTTGTGAGAATTGTAAAATCTTCCAGGATGTTTTCTAAAGTCTGTTTCTGCTACCAAAAAAAAAAAAAATTAAAAATCAAACTTAATTTTATTATTTTAATTATTTAAAACGATATTTTGACAGCATCATATTTCTTATACATGCACATTAAAACAAGGGGGACAAATATTGCAATTTATTTTTGAATGTCTCATACGTGCCGTTTGTTGATTTAAAATTTACCAATGAAAAACACAACAAGAAAGCTGTAAAACTCTCTTTAATATGTTACATATTTAAGTAGTGCTTACTTGTCACATTTTAGCTAATACTTATGTAGCCTTTAAAAATGAAAATAAAATATCTTGACCATGATGTTGTAATTATGCACAGCGCATTCGTTCCCTTTCCAGAATGACTCCCCTCTTTATTCTTCTCTGATAATCACAGAGCAATAGCTTTCCTACGTGGCATTTTATTTTTTATCTTCAACATGTTTCTGCTCTCAGAAGAGTTTGCATTTGTATGGCAGCACGTCCAGACAACAAGCTGCAAATATATATTTCTCTGCCCCCATGTATGTATGTGCACAGATGGATGGGCAGCGGGTGTAGTTAAGTTTTAAAATTAAAAGAAATTCTACAGGAACCCTCTCCATTATTTCCCTGCCTTCCAGCCGTACTGGTTCACCGTTGGGGCTTGTGTGTTTGGCACACAAGTTTCCTCTGAGTTTGTCCTTTAGATTTTTATCTGCTTAAAACGTGAAGTTTTTTTCCTCACAGCATGAGGTCAGATCTTATTTGTTTGTTCGCTTCGTGTCATCAATTGTCAGAAGCCATATTTTCATTAAATTCATTTTGCTGCTCTACAATAGTTATAAATGAAGTGAGATGTGGAAGGGTGACTGCTGAGTGACTTGTTTTTTCCTCAACTATCTTCATAAAAATAGACAGAGATTTCATGAAAAGAATGAGGGAATCATTTTGTCTGAAAAAAAATTGAAAGCAGCAAAGATGTCCTGCCTACTGCCCTCAAGAAATTACTAGAAAAGACTTGAGAAAAACATCAGTTATTTTTGCCTTGTGATTCTCTTTAATTTATTTTTATAGTCTATTATTATGTAGAGATACATCTGTCCATAAATAGATTGCATTACTTGCTTTCCTAATATAGCTCAGCTAATTAAATCAACCTCAAAAAAGAAATATTTTCTCATCACATTTTCAGTTTAATTGCCTCAAACTTGGAATAAAAATTTGTTTTCATTTCAGTACACTAGGAAGACTCTTATTTAAAAAGAATAAAGTAGCATTCCCTAAACTTATAGTGATTTTCCTTTAGCCTGTTAAACTTTCTAATAATCTTGACTTGCCTATTTGGAAATTTTAAAGACAATACCACTATAAACTCAGCTCTTTCTGGATTCCCAGGTACATGCACATGCATATATATTCCAAAGGCAGGTTATAAACTGCACCCAGTTGGCAGCTGTCGGGAAGGTTATTTGTGGAGCGAGTGCTTTAGCCTAGGGACGTAGTGGGCTCTTAATAATAAGCAAGGGGGGGAAAAAAATTTAATGTTTTCTTTAAATTAAGACTCGAACAGAATTGCTTTAATGAATATTGGAGAAACTCACAGGCTTCAGTTTGCTCCTACTCTAACAAAATTTCCTTTGTGGTTTTCACTGTAAGATCAAAAGGAGCCAATTAACTTTTCTGTAAGGTAAACAAACGGGGAACGAGAAATACACCCGCGAACGATCCGGCTGGAGGGGTCCGGCCTTTTGTTGTTTCCCCTTTATTTTCTGTGCCATTTCCCGCACCACCAGGGCAGGGGCAGAGGAGGTGTCCCCACACTGGGCTCAGAGGGGACCTGAGCAGGGGCTGGGGACGCAGCCCAGCCCTGTGGGGCTCACAGGAGCATCCAGGAAAGGCTGACAGCACCCACGAAGGGCAGCCCAGGGCCGGGCCAAAGATTGCCCTTGGTGCATCACAGCTTTTGAGATGCAAGATGTTTCTCAGCACTGAGGAGGATGACATAAATTGAGACCACCATATAGTGGGGGAGTGGGAGCGTTTCCTCACCATCACAAACTGCAGTCCCTCCCCTACTGCTGGCTTCAACAGCATCCCCCGCAGCTTGAAAAGTCCCACACGGGCATGGGAACCCACCGGGCTGAGGGACCCGGGCACAGCTTGGCCGTGCTGCGTGGCCCAGGGAGAGGTGAGAGGGCACACTCTGGGGTTGCTCTGGAGAAATCTGGGGTAGGAAAGAAGCAACGAGTTCACGTAGAGACACAGAGACAAGAGTGGTGGCCGGGGCTGGATAAACAGAAATGCACGAGAAAAACTCTCAGCTAAACACTCCTCAGTTCTCTTCTCACAATGTGAAGAAAACCAAAACAAAACAACATAAAAATATGCAGGTCCTCACCCTCACCTTGCACATAACCAGGAAACTTGCTCTTTTTAACTTTTTCCTTGCTGGATATTTGCTTGGCTCCCTAAGATAGCCAGCACTTGCAGGGTTAGCCATGGAACAGCTGCACTGCTCTCCCAGTGGGGAAACAGAGTCCTCAGGACGGTGCTTCTCCATTGCTCCTCATCCACACTGATCCCCTAAACTATCCCCAGCTCCAGGGAGCAGCCACTGATCCCCACCATCACCCAGACAGGAGAGCCCAGGTGGCTCCTTGCATCTCAGCAAAGTCACTCTAGTTTTAGGGAGCACCAGCTATATTTATAAATGCAGATAATGGAATAAAATCATCTACCCTAGGGGGGAAAAAAGCTTTCTGGAGTTCCAGTTATGTTTATTTGAAATGGACATTTTATCTTTGAAAGAGCCACTGAAATTGCATGTACCACAGGTAGGATAGAAAAAGGCTCATTCTTTACTCATTTTCTGATTTTCCACAGAAAAGTAGATCATTCAGGAAGGTGTCAGGCCATGCAGATGCTTATGCTTTGCCTCCGAGGTAGCTCTGTCTGAATTAACTGGAGTACCTCTGATCCACACCACCTCACGGGTGGGGCTCAGTCAGAGGTGCTGCTCTGGAAGCAGCGAGGCTGTGTCTCCACACCCCCAGCCCCAGCAGTATTGCTGTGGAGGACAGCAGCTGTCACATCAGCCAGCAAAATACCAGGGTGCAAAAACCCCCCAAAAGCTTCAGAGGGCACAATGTCTTGCCTGTAGCCGTGGGGTCAGAGAGCTCGGGTTTGCAAGGCCAAGCAGGTCTTGGTCATCCACGCAATGTGAAGTCCATCAGCATTAATTGCTCTGCAGGGTCACATCTAGAGGTAGGAGTAAACTCAGCAATAGTGACACCAAACTCTTTATAGCTCTTGGGTCAGGTGCTGCGGTCACCAGCACCATGGAAATACTGCAGATTGACAGGCTCAAAGACACCAGGATGCAGATGTGAGTCACACACTTTATCGCTGTATAAATATCTCAAAATACTTCCAAACCTCTGAATAACAGAGAAATGCAGCCAGATCAGGGATGGAGGGCAGCAGATAGCGAACTGCAGCATTAGGGATTAATGGCAGGAAGGAAGGAAGGATTTGGCAGGCTCCACTCACACCAAAAGGCATCCATGGCGTTTGATGTCTATGCAAAAATATCTCCTCCCTCCCAACAGCACCAAAGAACTTCAAAGCCATCTCACCTGCATGCCCATGCTCAGCAGTTCCAGCCCCAGATCTCCCCCCAGGTGTCTGGGAGCAGAAAGGCACATTTGCACTCTCACCAGCCATGGGGTTTTGCTGGCTCTCATTCCAGTGCCACAGCCTCGCTGGAGATAGGCAGAGAGGAAAGTGCTGCTCCAAGGGTTCTCCTTGTGCTGCCTCGCGCTGGCTCCTACACATGCTGTTCAGGAGCACAGAAAGTTTCTGCCCCTGGAAAGTGTGCAGGGGTGACCTGAGCAGAGTGCTCCGGGTCCATGGGGCAAAGCATCACACTGTCCTTATGCACCAAATAATTTGAGGAGAGGGGGAAGCAGAGTGATGACTGCAACTGCGTGAATAGATTGTTATTTTAACCCTCAAATGGGTTTAATTACTAGGAATTTTTTTTCCTTTATTGCAAGGGGCAGCTAACAGTTTCTTGGGTTTTTTAGAACAGGCTTTCCTCGTCATGTCACCAGTACATGAAATTAAGAATTTCTCTACTCTCACTCCCAACCCCCACATTTTCCTGTTAGATCCCTTTGGTGGGGAAGGAGAGTTAGCAATATTCACAGATCCCAGTCATTAGGCCTTTCCTGCATAATTTCTAAAATGCACTAAGAGAAAAGTAAGGGGCAGGGATGGGGGGGGCAAAGAAAAACTCCTTTATTGTGCTGAGGCTCATAAATTCACTGCAGGACAATTTATAGCAGCAGAGCGTAGCACCTAACTCAAGTCAATGCAAGAGGTTAATATGAAAGGTTAAGGAACTCGGTTCTGGCTGATTTATGGTTGGACTGTCGGCTTTTATCCTGACCACAGCTCTGCAACTGTAGCTTGGGACTCTACAAAGCACAAGAGGGGGTGGTGGTGTTAAAAAAATAATGTGTATTTAGACATTATCCCTGACCATAAAATAAAGACCCCAAAATTTTTAAATGACCAAGAAGCTTTCGTACCACCACATGCCACTGGAAAAGCAAAGCACCTCCACTCTTCTGTTCCCAGGCTCCCAGAGCAGAAGGGATTGCTGTGATCGTCTTGTTTGCTTCCTGCATTACACAAGCAATAGGTTTTTCCCACAAGCTGGGTTAAAGCATGTCTTTCTGAAAGCTGCCCAAGCTTAAAATTTCCACGTGCCAGGAATTTACAGGACAGAGCCCAGGATAGGCAGAGGTGACTTTGTGACAATAAAATGATACCTTGCTCCAAGGATGAATTTGCCTGACTCCAGAATCCAGCCACTGCATCATAAAAAGCATTTTTGCTTACAGGATGGAAAAGCCACGTGTAGGTGGATATTTCTGTTGCAAGTGCACACAGCCAGTGATCTCCCAACATTTTGTCTCCAATAAAATGACTGGATTATGTTCTACACAGCCTCATTCTATGAAATTGATTAGATTGCCTTGCCAAAAATCTTTTCAACTTCCCCCAGCACTTGTCCAGCCAGAGAAGAGCAGAACTGGGTGCAACATTTGAGTAGCAACCTTATCAAGTGTCATACAAGCTCTACTCCCAGAAATATGCATTCCTACTGGTGTCACACTGGCAGTATTTTCATTAAAACACATGAACAAATTTTCTTTCAGTTTATAAAGTTCCATCTTAATTCCACATACTAGAATTTTTTAATCTGGCAGTATTAAGACAGGCATCATCAAGAAATATGAGTAGATGGATTTAATGTAAGTTGACTTTACCAAGCAAGCTGTATTCCTGTTTCAAAAGGACAAGCAGCTCCTCTCAAAAGACCCATTCCTGTGAAATGGTGTATAGCAAAAGACTTTTATCTTTGCTGTTTACTAAAACTATTTCACTTTTCATGCATGACCAGTATCAGACTGCTCTGTCTATAGATTGTTGAATCATCTTTCAGTCCCAGAGTTAGCATTGTTTATTCACAAAGTCTTGTGGATTGGCCCTAGATTTACCTCTGTGTAACTGAGAGCCCAGTCTGGGCACTCAGGAGCAGTTCTATCTAACCATCCAGGCTGGAGAAGGGACATAGCAAGGATACTTTCACAGTAACATTTTGCAACAATGATCCAAACCCACAAGAAATTCCTGTGCCTGCAGGTCTATTACTATGTTAGAGAAAAATTACATTTGTCCTTTGATTTTTTTGTATAAGAGCATCTGTCTGTCAAAGTTTTGGGGAGCTGGGCTGTGTTAAGGCTCCAGCCTGGAACTGGACATGAAGTTTTCCTCCTCAGGAGGGAGGAAGGACCGAGAGCCAGAGGCAACCCTCAGGCACTCGGTTTTCCTTTCTCTGCTTGAAGAACAGGGTGTAACTCGGCTGCCCCTGCCAGGACACAGTGTCCCCTCAGTCAGTCCCTGCCAGAGCCCTTGGCCACCCTGGTCTTTGCCCATGAGGTGCAAAACCCCACTCCCACAGCTGCCCTTCCTAAGCTGCCCTTCCAGCTGCTGCCCCCAGCATGGCACACAAAGGATGCTCACGTCCCAGCTGGGCAGCAGCACAGAGGGGACAGTGTCCCTGTCTGTTTGCAGATGCTCCCTGCACCAAGGATACACTCCTGGCCAAAAACAGCCTTTGGGTTCACATGTGTTGGTTAAACAAATCATAAAGCTTTTAACCCCCCTTGAAACCCAAATCTCCTGAGGATTTCTAATCGAAGGGAGAGAAACGTACCCTTATGTGTTCAGGAAATACATTTTTTTTTTTTCTTAGCTGTGTAACTAAGCTTTTTGTTTTCACTTCATTTTCTTTTTGGTCAATTATGGTTGAATAAGCTCAAATTTTAATATCTGCATGTTTGTGCTACTAGCCACTGTTCCTGCTGCTTCTGGAGAATAGAGGATATTGGTTTATGGCCCATATGAGGCAGAGAGAGACAGAGACAGCAAGAAACAGAGAGAGAGGAAAGAAGTTAACTTTAACTTTAGATTCTTCTTTACCCAATTTTTGAAGAACAACTCATGGGCATATTCCTGCTCTTGGCTCTTAAATGATTTACGTAATACTCCAAGTGTGTGTGATGCAGAAGTATCTTTAAGAGCCAGTATGCAAAGGTGAAGTACAGAGTAACTTTGCCAAGTTATTGTAATCTGGGAAGGCAGGCATTTGCATAGATCTGTAAGTTTTGTACACAACTAGTATGATGCTTAAACACTCAGTGTATAGTATTTCAAGTAAAAAACAAATCGTCTCTCCCTCTCCTCTTGCTTCCCCTATCATCAGTTGACATCAATGGTTAAAGGCTTGGCAGAAAATCTAAATCACAGATAAAGGAATAATACAAACAGAAAGCCTAATCCTTCTGCCAAGAAGTTGAACAGCAAAAATTTTATTGACGTTAGCACAGGCCAGATTGGGCCCAGGCACAGAGAAATTAGGAAAAGTTGATATCTAGATTGTATGAACCAACATAATGCAGTCTCAAGAGGTTAGGGAGATTTCCCTTTGGAAACACATCCATCCAAATGCTTGAAATGCTGAAGCTTCATATGACTAAGAGAAGGAGATAGGTCCCAAAATTCAACTTCCCTCACAGACCTGGATGTACTCTTCTTGGACAGTTCCAAAAAAGATTATATTTCTCTTTTTAGTAAATAAGAAAGCAAACTTTGTAGTCCACATACATGTACTAGCAGAACATACGTGTAGATGTTCTTTTTGTGTAAAGGTGGGCTGAAGAAATGAATATTTTTAACATTTCTCCAGCCTGTAGCATGTTGTTGCACTCTTCAAGCTCTTTTTATGGGTTTAACACTGTGAGAAACCACAGCTGCAGGGAGTCCACGCTGCTCTATGTATGTGGTCCTTCATATTCTGACCAGAGGAATCTCTCAGGTGATGGAAATATCAGTACAACAGCCAACAATTGGCCTCTGCTTCTATAAGGAGACTATGAAAGAGGTGTAGACCTGAATAGCAACATCACTGCAGCAAACTTTACTGGAGGGCTTTTCCTCCAGGGGATTAATTTAATCTCCAGGTAAATTCAGTTCCCCATGACCACACTTGCCTCTCAAAGAAGGACATAACCTTGCAGACTCGATCACAACCACACCAGTTTTCTTTTCCTGCTATAGTTATTTGGGGATTTCAGAGGGCAGTCCAGAAGGATCAGCTTGGCAAAATCCATCTAGCTTTGGACAGCAAACCAAGACAGTGCCTGGCAGCTTGTCACATGTAGGTATGAAACAGAGGTCAGGGTCAAGTGTCCAAGACCACCAAATCATCCCCACTGCCTCTTGCACCAGTTTCCTGGGTTGCCAAAGCCAGGGCACTGGCTCCACCTGCCAGCCTTGTACCCAGGGTCACACAGAAATTATGCCCCAGGAGAGGAGGAACTGGAGGAGGCAATGGATGGAGTTCCATTTCATCCTCAGCCACAGAAGTAACCGGATCCATGTTTCTTTGGTATCTGTGAGGTCTCTGTTCATCTGTGCAGTTCAGTGATCTCATCCTTGCTGCTTGTCCCAAGGTAAAATAAATTTATGGATTTAAGGTGACTGAAGGTTTTTAAAACAAATCTCTTCTTGTCCCTCAAGGAACCTTAAAAAATCATATTTCAGCTTTCTGTTTTGTTTAAATGGCATCACACAACTCCATTGCCCTCCCGGAAATATCACCGAAAAACTGCTTCAAATATGACCTGGGAGAGTGCTGATGCAGTTGAAGTAAATCATGCCAGTCATCCAGAGTGAACTTTTATTCCCATTCTCCTTATAAAAATAATATTAACCAAGGTAAAAAGGAAAAAAATGCTGACTTTCTTGGAACTGGCTATCAGTTGAGTGGGTCAATTTAAGGTTTTTAGTGAATATATTTCCCTCATGCTGCTTGAGGCCTTGAAGAGGAACTACTATATCTCTTCCAATATTTTTCAGTACCGTGTGTTGTATAAAAAAAATGAAATCAGATAGACACACCACTGAACTCTCTCCTTTTGTCCAGGTTGGCGGAAAGTTTTGCTGATTCTGACTGTTGAAATACAATCAACCCAAACACAAGCTGCCCTCCTTCTGAACAGCATTATTTTTTTTAAACATAAGTAAACTTTTTTTTTTTTAATTGAGACAAATACTGAAGAGTCAAATGCCTTGTGTGAATTGCCACAATGCCATCAGAGCCATGTCAATTTCTGTGAGGTAAAAAACCATCCTGGGTATTCAGTACACTAAGACTGCTGTAGACGGTTCTGCTGAGAAGGAAGATGGGAAAATATAAGAGGTAAAAAATGTGCCTTAACCCCTCTAGAAACAGCAGGTTCGTATTTCAGACCTGTGGGGTCACAGACTGGTGTGTTTCTTAAAAGGAGTCAAAAAGTCACAAAAGCTGTTCACTGAGAAGATGTTCTCCAGGTAATAGCAAAGGTGTGTTTAATTAATACTGTTTTGCCAGCATATTTAAAATGTGCCCCACAGAGCTGTAGGCTGCTTAATTAAATTTCTGTTCAAAAGGAGAGTGAAAAGAAAGCAAAGGACCGACTTCTAACTGTACAACGAGCGTTATCCTCATTGAAATCAATCTGAAACCAATAGAGCAAACAACCTGAAGTAAGGGAAAATCTGACATTTTCTAGATATGTTCTGGCAGTAAATATATTTTTGACAATCACTGGCAAGGAGCTGACAGTTGTTCCCATTCCCATCAGCAGAGTGCTTGCTGGTGGGCAGCTCACCATTGCCATGAGCCTTTTGTTTCCAGTAAAGTAGACATGAGTTCACAATCATGTGCATGCCTCATGCACTCATGACGTATGTGTGTGACTAGGAGTAATTCAAATAGAAATAATCACATTAGCTCAAAGATGGAGATTAAAAACCTTTTTGACCTTTACAGGCAGTAAAGGTCTGACCAGTGTGCTCAGGACCAAGTCTTGATGTTGATTTCATACCACTGAAAAATACAGAGGCACACTGCAAGATGCCGTAGGTAGGAATGATATATTTTGTCTCTCTATGATTTGGGCTTTTTTGCCTTTGATGACAGGATTCAATGCAGAGGTTCACTCAGATGGCTTGGAAATTCCAGAGAGTCACAGACAGCATGCAGTCCCTTTTAGGAGAATCCCAGTATTGTGAACACTTACAAATTGGTCATTTATGTCAAAATACAAGAATTAGTGTGAGATAACAGATTCCTCCACATATGGAAGTCGTGACCACAATATCTAATTTATTATATGCCACTTGCCCAATGAGTCTAGTATCACAAGCCAAAAAACAGACAGTCATTTTGTCCGTAGAAACCTTGAGTGGTGGATGTGAACTCAAGAGACACATGGCCTAAACACACAAATGGGTTGAAGTCACTCTGTGCCACCATAGCAGAACTGTTTGGTGGATTTGGTGCCCTTGACCCTGATTTCACTATTGAAAAATGGGGAGAAGTGAATGTCATGTATCTCAGAGATCAGAGATACTCCATGGAAAAGGGAGAGTTGGTTGAGCTGGTGGCACCTTCATGAACCAATGGAATTCGTTCTAAGGGAGTGTGTACAGGCAGTGGTGGTTCAGTGAAACATCACAGTATGGTCAGTTTCTGAATCCACTTGAGGTCTAGAGTGTTCTGAGGAGAGAAGGAAATCTGAAAAATTCAGGTCTATCCACAGCTGGATTAATACACACCTCAAGGCAGAGACACAGCCATACCAGCATGTGTCTGAATTACTGGACAGGGAATGCAAGGTGAAGTGTGCCTTGGACAACGGGAAATCCAAAAGCTTTCACGACATTTAAATCTGGTAATTCCTTAAAGCCATTGGCTTCTCCTGGTCTGATGCACAAAGATGTGTTTCATGTGCTCTGGATGTGCAGTTCTCCACGATTAGCCCATGCATCATTCACACACAGGTCTAGCTGTGGGCCTGGGACACATCTCTCAGTAGTGAATAACCTGGTTCCATAGTGCTGCTGCTCTCAGCACATTTTTGTTAATCACATCTGAATGAGGGTTACTACTCCTGGGTAAGCAATCAGAAGTTTAAACTGCATCTGCGTAAATATTCACCATCACATGAGGGTTTAAGCTGCTCTCAGCAGAGTCAGGAGTCATCAAGCAAATGCCCATGGCTTGTCTGGGTGTATCACCATCTGTCTGCATGGTTTTGTCCTTTTTCAGTGGCAAATGCAGGCTTAGTGCTGGTGCACGTGAAGGACTGGTGGCTTCACAGAAAAGCAGGTGCTCTGAAAGCTTTAAATAGCTCTGCCACATACTTCAAACATGACTGGCAGCACTCCTAGTATTCTGCCCTGCATTATTTGGCCAAGAAGCCTCAGCCTTTAACTTCCAGACTTGGCCATTTCAACCTTAAACCTCCATATGTCTCAGTCCTTCAGAGCATCCCACCACTGAACCTTGCTTAACACAGGTATGGCTCCCTGGGGTGCTGTTCAAACATGCCAAGGGAGTAGAACATAATGAGAACCCATGGCATGGCATCTGTAATTTAAGCCAGGATTTGAGCCCAGGCCTTGGCAGATGTCTAGGAGAATTTTGCCCAAGTGTGCTTGTTTTCCTCCTCTCTTTTTCCAAGTGTTTGTTTCCCAGTTTGCACTAAATTTTATTGAAAACATCAGGCTAATAGCAATGGGGAGAGTGGTTGAGTAGATTTTGCCTCTTTTTCCCTTTTCTTTCTGGAATGCAGCCATCAAAATAAACATTAAATGCAAAATGCTGGGGCTTGAGTTATTACTTGTGAGGGTGCTGGGAGGGAAATTTATAGCAACATTACTGTGTTTTGCTAGAAATCTCTTAATGCACCAAAGTGGAGAGGTGTGTGTGTTTTTTATTAAAATGTTACACTCTATAAATCTGAGCAGCAGGGAGGACACAGGTGGCCCCAGGGCTCAGCTGACTGGACTGTCATTTTAAACTTGAGGAAGGTCTCTCTGACTGTCCTCCCACCCCATCCCAGCATCAGCACAGCCACATGCTGTCTCCATCACAGACTGCAACGACTGTGGAGGCTCTGCCTTTGCTCCATTACAGCAGCCTTCCAGTACCTAAAGTGAAAAGAGGGAGAGGGACTTTTTCCAAGAGCATGTAATGATAGGACAAAGGGGAATGGCTTTAGGTTAGATTAGACTTTAGGGAGAAGTTCTTCACTGAGAGGATGGTGAGGCACTGGAACTGGTTGCCCAGAAGTGTTCATGTTTCATCCCTGGAAGTGTTCCAGGCCAGGTGTAACCTTTGAGTAACCTGTTCGAGTGGAAGCTGTCCCTGCCCATGGTGAGGGGATTGGAACTGGGTGATCTTTAAGGTCTTTTCCAACACTAACCATTCTATGATTCTTTGCTGTTATTGCTGTTGTTGTTGGGTTTATTCCCTCTTTTTGTCCTGTTTTTTAAGCTACCGAAAATGACCAGGCAGACTGAGTCATTGCTCCTGCTTTGATAGCAAATTTCCTAATGGTGTCATTCAAACACTGTTCCTTTTTGGACTTTCTCAGTGACCTTCTTCTGTGCCCTGGCAGCAGTGTGTCCTGTTGAGAAGTTTTCATGAGTAGATGACCCCTAAAAGCTGAGGGTGGCAGCTGGGCAGAATCTGTTACTGTGACTGGACAAGGTGGTCACCATGCAAATTGGAGACTTGGGTGCACTTCACCAAGGTTGCTAACTTTCTGGGTGCTAACTTTCTGGGTGAGCTGCTGCAGCTTTCTCAGGCTCCAGAAAAAGCTGAAGAAGCTCAAGACCTAGAGAAATACCCATCATTTTTGTGCCTGTGTCTGTCAGTAGATAAGGTACTTTTGCCTGCAATTCAGAGGCTGGCCGAACTGCTCACCTGGGCAGGTGGCTGCCACTGCTGAGCTGCTCACTGGAGGAAGGGGCAGAGACACACAGGACTCCTGGGCTCTTTCCCAGCTTCCAATGGACAGCAGATATTGTGGCTGAGTGTGAGTTCGGAAAATCATTGTCTGAGACTCATTTTCTCTGCCTTAGATAAAGGGTGCTTCCCTCAGTGTGAGACTTTAAAGTAAAGATGTGACATCCTCTTGGGGTGCCTGTGCAGGCATCTCCTCAGCCTGCTCCACTGTTTACAAAATATCTTAGATGCTTTCTGTAAAACCAATCCTGGACCATCCTGTGGAGGGAATTTGCAGACCCTGTGAACCGCGTCTCCCTTAATTAGACATGGCTCTGACACAATAAGCCCTGATAGGATTTTTTGCACTTAAAAAAAAAAAAAAAAAAAAAAAAAAAAAAAAAAAAAAAAAGAATAGCAGTGTTCCTGTGAGGCTTAAAGAAATAAACGAGCAAAGGGGTAACAGGAAAGAAGGGGGTCATATCTATGGTCCAGGAGACTGGAAGAGCAGCATGAAGCCCCTGCTAGGAATCACATCTACTCAGAGATCCGGCCGCTGCGGCTGCGAGACCCGGCCGTGGCGGAAAGCTGAGCCCCCGGGGAGCCGCGGCGGGGCCGGGCATCCCTCGGGCCGGGCGCTGTGTGCCCGCGGCCGCCAAGGGCGAGTGCGGATTGTCCCGAGAGAGAACACGGTGCGAAGAAGCCGAACATTTTATTTGCAAATCCCCTTTGCTCCCCTCCCTCTTCGGGACAGTTCAGGAAGGGACTTTTCCAGGACTTGCATAAGCCCCCCAAAAAGCACAGGTTTCCTTTCCTGTATTCTTCCTCGAATGAACCTGCTGATAAAAGGGGATTTTCTCCGGCGCCAGTGCCTTGGAAACCAGGGCTCTGAGCAGCGGAATGGGAGAAATCCGCTGCCGTGGCCCCGGAGCAAGCGTGGGAGCCCAGCGCGGGCACTCCTCGCCCGGGCCAGGAGCTCAAGAACTCCAGAGCTCCGCGGCGCATTGAGCCATCGCCCTGAGCACTTAAAGCTTCCTAGGGCAGCAGATTTTGACGCAAATCACAAGGAAAATAAGTTGTGCGCGGTGCACTATCCGCCTAACATTGTTCTGTGATATCTGTAATTGGCAGGCGATTGTTATCAGGAAAAAAATTGTCACGATTATAATTCCTAGCACTGGGTCAGGAGTTGCTTTATTTGGGAAAATCTGGTTTTGTTTGGTTTGGAGATGGTTTGCTTGGAGATTGCAACGAGAAAGGTGCATTTTTTACAAACAACCCGGGAAATATCTACCGGAGAGTAAGGCAAGGAGAGGAGTAAACGAAATTCAAGGACCAGGCAGGACCGGGGACGGGGCTAAGCCGGCCGCTCCACCGCGGCAGCACGAAGGTTCGGGGGTGCCGAGCAGAGCACTGCAGAGTGCGGGAACGGGCGCGATCTGCCTCCCCTCTCCCAGACCTGGAGTCGCCTTGCCCTGAGAGCCTCATTTTTGTAATAAAAAGTATCCACGCTTCTCTGGGAGGCCTTTTCATCCTCCCTTGGCAGCAGGCACCAGCTGCTGTTCGCCGAGGGGTGCTGGAGGTTGGTCTCCGGTTTGGGCCAGCGTCGTCCCCGCCGCCTGGGAGGCGAGGCCGGGTCTCAGCACCAGGCGTGACGGACCAGGGGCGAGCTCCCTTTCGCTCAACCTTCCCCCCCTGCCCCAGCGTGTCCCCGTCTCTTCTCCCTCGCCCCCGCCGCCGCGGGCTGTCCCAGCTCTGCCCTGCTCATAAAGGTCAGGGGGAGCCGCTCTCGCCGCACTGACAGGTGCACCAGCTGCCACTGGATGCCTTCGGCTCGGAGCTCCCTCCTCCCCGACCTCTTTGTTTCAAGCGTAGGGCAAGGAGGACATTCCCAGGCCGAAGCACCCCAAGGGGAAATGCCTATCCCGCAGCGCACCGCGGTCCCGGCCCCAAAAGGTCGCCAGTGTTGGGGGCTGTCCTTGTCCTGTTCCTGGGACCAGAGCCAGGATGCTTGGGCAAGTGGGTCCGCCTGGTCCCGTAGAACATTCCCAGGACAGGCGGGCGGTACCCAGAGCGCGGTGCCGCATCCCTAGGGCTCCGCTGCCCCTCCGAGCCGCCCGGCCCTCCGCCTCCCTCATCTCCCGTGGCTGCCGCCGTGCACCCTCTCGCAGAGCCCTCGGCAGGAGCTCGGCCGCTGTCTCGGCGTTAATGCCCGGAGGACCACCGCTTCCCCTGAAGGCACAGCCGCCCTGCCTTCCCTACGCCCGAACCTCTGACTTAAGCAAAAAATAGCCCCTGATTTCAGAGCCAGTGCTGGCAGGGTCACATGCAAAAGGAAAGTATCGAGCAAATTATTAGCAAGTGCCTATTTCCCCGTGTGAAGGAATTTACAGACATCCACCAGGGATGACATAATAAATATAGGCATTCTGCCCCCCTCTCTCCATCCCAAATCTGTTCGGGGTGCTTGGAAGCCGGACGAAGTGAGCAGCACGGCTTTAGCTCAGCCCGGCTTTACCGTCTAAGCCTGTCTGTGGTCCTCAGACCCAGCTCAGCCCGGGCCGGGACACGGTGCCGGAGTGGGGTGCGGAGCGGGGTGCGGGGGGCGCGGGGGCCGCCCCTGCTCCATCTTCCCATTGGCTCTCACATACTGGCGTCACCCGGGGCCCCGCGAGCGCCATGCCAAAAGAGGTGATTTTCCATGTTTTTCTGGGAGCACTGGGGAAAGGACGGGATCGAGAGGTTTGTGCTGCTTCAGGGGACCCCGCTGACCACCTGGACAGCGCAGGGCACAGCTGCGGAATGGGCCCAGCCGCCCTTCTCCGGCCGCGACAGCCTCGGGGTCCGCGATCAGGACCAGGTACATAAATGCCCTTCGCTGCCCGCGGCTGGGAGCGAGTTCCACACTGTCTGAAAAAGAAAACAAAATTTAAAAACTAAAAAAAAAAAAAAAACCAAAAAAACCCTAAGGTAACACAGTTCTCGTCTGGAAAGCCCTTGCGGCCCGCAGCAGCTCCCTAAAGCACCTTAGGGACCCTGGCGTCGTGCGAGAGGAGCCATGGCCATGATGGCTCTGTCCCCTTCTGCCGCCTCCCCTCGTGCCCGGCGCGGAGAGGGCTGGGGACCCCCGCCTCGGCCCCTGCTCCCGAGCGCGCACCGGGGCCCCACCAAGATAAAACCCAAGGCATCACCATGAGCTGCTCAGCCCTCAGCGGAGGCAGCCGGCGGGTCCCTCACCCAGCGTCCCAGCGACCAAGCAGGTGCCTTCTTTGGTGGCAACATACAGATACACAGGCACAAGTGGCCATGTGCATCCTCATGGAGCCCTGCGTCCCCGGAGCAGCAGGACGGGCTGAGCGGGGCCGAGAGCCGCGGACAGCGCTGCTGCGGGACCACGGCCGGAAAGCAGCAGCGCTGAGAGGTGAGAGCCTGCGGGAAGCGGAGCTCTCTCGCTGAGGTGGCGGTAAGAGGCAGCGGGGCAGCTCTAAGGAGGTGAATGTAAAAGCTCTGCCCGCACGAGCCCAGAGAGGCAGGGGCTAGCCTGGCCAGCATGGGAGCCTGGTCCTTCCTTTTTCCCGGAAAGGAGGGGCGCGGGTCAGCTTCAGTTCTCTGCAAGTGCTTTCGTTACACGAGGAACGTGTTTTAACAACATTCGGTATTTATTCCCAAGGTAAGGCTCAAAAGGCAGGACAGCAAAGCCCCCGCAGCGTGCAGTTCAGGCCTCAGCCGGTGTCCAGCAGGAAGCAGGAGCCAGAGCTCAAGGCGGCAGGTACCGGCCGGACGGTCACTAAGCAAGCTCCACTCCCTAAATAAAGACTGAGTCTTCCTCCCACTGGAAAAAAAAAAAAAAAAAAGTTGGGGGAGATTAGCAGGAGTACTTTTTTCCCTCACTCCCCCCTTGCAGTGGTGTTATAAATAGGTCGCCTTCAGATCTTGGTGCAGTACAAAAGGAGCCCGAAGCTCTGAAGTGACCACACAAACCAATCCGTTGGGGAAACAAATTCGAAACAGTTTCCAAGAGCAGGGCTCTGCCAAAGTGCCAGGAGGGAATGGTGTGAAAGGTTCCCCCACCCTCCGTCCCCCTCTCCAGTGAAACGACCCCGCTCCCTGAACAGAGATATTTACTCTCCCACGGCTTAGAGGTGGGGGCAGGACCTGGGGTCCTGGATCCGGCACCCCGGAGTCCTGTCGTGACTCTCCTCAGCCATCCCGCCGCCGCTCTGGCTGCAACCATTGGGAATACCAGGAGGACGGTTTGAGGGGACATCGCGAGTTTCCCTCGGCGGTGTCTGGGAAACTGGGGAAGAGCATTCTTGCCTCCTCCCCCTGGCCTCCTGCGAGAGCCGGGTTCGTCCCAGCAGCCGTCCCGCCTGCCCGCTCTCCGCAGCCCTGCGCTGCCGCGCCCGGTGTGCAGGGACCAGCGGAAACCTCTGCCTTTTCCCTGGACTTGACACAAGCCTGAGTGTTTAAATCACACGGGAATAAAGATTTATTTTTCTTCCAGAAATCGAAATGCAGGATATGCCCGCCATCGCCTGCGCCTCGCTCCGGGTCCTCACCCGGGAGTGACGCCCGCCCTTGCCTCGGCGGAAAGGAAACAGCTCCTCGGAAACAAGCCAGTCGGGGTTGCCCGGGGCTGTTTCTTCCCCCTGGGGTGTCGCCGGCAGGCGACACCTGAAACGCCCAAAACTGCAGGTTCCTGACCATTCCCCCATCTATTACTCTGTCGGTGTGAGCTGCCGTCCATAAAGGCGGGACCGGTTGGCTCTCGCATGGGCTCCTGCAGCTCTGGGGGAGAAGGAACCCTCGCGAGTGACCCCTTCCAAAACCAACAGCGACTGTACCTGAAAATTATATCGATATAAAGCCCACATACACATGGAAATGGCAACCGGTTGCTACGGAGCGGACACCTTTCGGCCGCTCTTTCTCCCTTTCCTTTTGGATGCATTTGATGCAGGGGCAGGGCAGGTTTGGGGTCATTCGGAGGAAAAATGATGAGATCGTGTTTCAAATAGTGCGCGTCCCCTGGTGCCCTTGCTCTGCGGATCCTGGGTCCCGCAGTCGGGAATGCGGGGATGCCGGGCGGGCAGAACGCCGCGGCCGGATGGACACGGCCGTCCCGGCTGCGCCGCCACACGCAGCTCCGTCTCCTCGTTTAACAGGAGGGCGGCCACAGGCTCCGTGTGCTTTGGTATTCCAAGGCTCCGCTCCCGGCTAACGGGGGCTGAGGGGAATCCCCCGTCACACTTGCTGAGAGAACTGCACGCCAAACCTAGTCCAGCTAAACGAAAACAGTCAGGAAAAATGATTTCCCGGTTATTCCCCCCCATCGCCTGCTAGATCGCCAGGTATTTGCGCACATCCTTTCCCCCGGTAACGATTCCCGAATTAACCTTCCGCTTCTAGGGACGCAAACTGGTTCTCAGACAGAGGGTTCTATTGCTGTCCTTTCTGAGCTCAGAGGATTAGCCCCGATTTGAAATTAATGGATTTTTCGTTATAATTTAATGTAAGGAAGGTCTAGCCGAGCTTTCTGACCGAAGGGACCCTGGGCAGCCCTCCTTCGGGTCGGCCACATTGCACTGCCTTTCCGAGCCAGTGCATTGCAGCGTTTCTTTAAAAAAAAAATATATATATGTGTGTGTGTATGTATACATATGTGTGTGTGTGTGTGTGTGTGTGTGTTTATAATCTCCTGCCCGATTCCCAAATCTCTCCCTTTAGTTTTTTTGCTCTTGCTGTTGTTTAACTTTGCCGAAGAGAAATTCCGAGGCCGAATATAATGCTGTAGCATCGAGAACTGCCCTCACACCATTTCTTTCAGACTTCTTTTTCGCTCCCCCAAAAAATCGCTGGGGAATGAACTGGGAAACACGTATTCAAAGCGTCCCTCCGCCGTAAGCGACGCTGAGGGTCTGCTGCGGAGGAGCTGAGGATGCGGGAGCTGAGCTGCTACCGGTACCCAGGGCAGCTGCCCTTCGGCGGAGCCGCTCGCAGGCTGCCGGTACCGGCAGTACCCAGGCTCTCTTGGCCGCCCCGAAGCGGATTTTAGAAATGCTTTCATGCATTGAGTTGGTTTGGTTTTTATTATGTGGTGGACGAGGGAAAGAAAGGGGCCTACAGTGGGGTGGGTAAGTTTGGGAGGGGAAAAAGAAAGGACGAGAAAATAATTAAGTAGAGGTAATAAAGAGAATAAGGAAGGCAAATCCGCTGAAAGCTTTCTTGGACTAGAAAACTCAGCGAGCCCGGCCCTGCTCTGAGGGAAACTCGCAAAATGGTTTAAAATCTCGTAAATGAATCCGTCTCTGGCTGTTTTTAACGACGACGTCGCTAGAAACCCCTTCTGCATCTGGGGGGCGAGGGGTGGGCGCCTATTCTTGTCAGATCCAAGCTAATGAAAACGGCGGTGCCGCTCTTGCTCGTGGAGCAAAGGCCTGGAGGGTGGCGGTGGCCACGAGCCCCTCCCGAGCCGCCGTCTCGGGGGTCGCATTCCCATTCTGCCGTCCCGCTCCCCCTTGAGCGGCGTCCCGCTCCCCCCCGCACACACAGATATACACTCACACTGATGAAAGCCACGAGTCCCCCCGCTCTGCGCGGGGTGGGGGAAGCTACGCGGGAGAAGGGAGGACACATGGTCCGGGCCTCGGGGGGAGCCCGCTGGGAGCCCAGAGCAGCCTCCGGTGCCCCCGCTCCCCGCCCGCAGCCTCCTCCGCTGCGGCCCGCGCTCCCGAAGGGGTTAAGGTTCTTCTTGTCTTCCCTTTCCATTACTCTTTTTTTCTTTTATTTCTTTAAACTTTACTTTTCTTTCCTTCTGAAGAACTGTGGATTTAGTTTGCGTAATATCTTTATTACTGAAAACTTCAAGGTAAGTGAGCAATAGAAACCAGATGTGGGGATGGGAGGAAGGCAGGGTAAGAGTAAGTAAGGGGTAGCAGGAGTTAACTGGGGGAGGAGGGGAATCAGGTTGAATGGGGCGGGGGGGGAGGGAAGGACGACGAAAGGTGAGTATTGATTTATTTTTAAGCTCTTTCTGGGTTGTAATTGACCCCTCAAACCAAAAAGGGCTCATGCCAGCCTCTGTCCCTTTGCAAGTCACCTCTGGCTATCCCAGAAGCTTGGTCCAATTCTGTGTGCTTGGTGACCCTGTTAAAATCCGTCCCTGCTGCCCTCCCGTTTGGATCCGATAGTTTTAGACCTGAAGAGAGCACGTTTTTAGAGGTAAATAAATAATGACCAACATAAACGTGTGGCCAGACCCGACGGAGAGCTCGCCCGGCTCTGTGCGGGGCGACCGCGGCACCGCCGTACCACTGTAGGGAAACTGCTCACTGCAGCGATGGGAGACCTGTCGGCCCTGAAGGGGTTAACGGCAGGGGGGAAGCTTAAAGGCAGATAGCTGCGGGGAAAATCCGTATTGCCTTTAGTAGAGAGGAGGGGGTCGCAGAGGCGAGGGTCCCCACAGCTGGGGCAGTGAGCAGAGGAGAGAGCCGGAGTGAACAGAGCATGTCACGACCATTAAATCGTCCCCGGCGCTTCCGCCGGCGCCGATCCCGCACTCATCCCTTCGTGGTGTTTATGTCATCTGCTTGATTTTCTGCTTTTTAATCATAAAAATGTTGGGGCTGGTTTGTTTTTGTGGTATGGTTTATTTTTTATTTTTTTAAGGCAAAAGATATGACGTCCACCTTCCCTCTGCTTCCACACACTCTCATACACACACACACAGCCCCCCCTTCCTGGGCCCCCTCCCCTCTACTGTCATCATCTACATATTAATTGGGGGAGAGGTCTCCCTCTCTCTCTTTTTTTTTTCCCCCCCTATGTGGTGGGGGGGAAAGTGCAGAGAAGAGCCTCTTTACAGTGTAGTTTAGAGGGAGACACGGAGGGCAAGCGTATGTGAGAGAGGGAGGGAGGGAAAGAAAAAGACCCCTTTTACTGTGTGAGAACTTAAGGGGGTTTGGAGATCTGGTCAGCTTTCACGAACATCTGAATCCTCTTAGAGCTCCCCGGCCCAGCTGTGAGTGTGTGTCTATGCGAGAGGGAGAGAGAAAGAGTGGTTCCTGGTGCCCCTCCAAGCGCATTAAGGACACTCGGGCCTTTTAATTTTAGGAATGAATGCTGATACTTGTGTTTCTTATTGTGATCCGGCTGCCATGGATTCCTACTACAACGCAGCCTCCCAGGACACAGAAGGCTCCTCGCCTTTTAGGGCATTTCAAGCAAGTGACAAGTTCAGCCCTACTTTCCTGGCCAGCAAAGGACAAGGCTTTGGTGACAGCAGCACTAAGTGCCGGAGCCGCTACAGCCAGCAGGAATGTCAGTCCCTGGATGGCAGCGTGCAGGCTCCCGGCTCTGCCGGGTCTCCGGCCTCTTTTAACAAATACCCTCCGCAGCAGCAGCCGCCGCACCTCTACATGCAGCGAGGCCCCTGCAAAACCCCCCCGGACAGCAACATCAAGCTGCAAGAGAGTAGCGGCCACAACGGAGCCCTGCAGGTCTCCTGTTACGGTGAGTCCTTGGCGTGCGGCGGGGAAGCACTGGAGGCGAAAGCGGAGAGAGACTCCCGGGCCTGGGAAGGGCCTCCCGGGAACGTGGGGGGTGGCTGCCCGGCAGGACAAACCCTACCGGGGTCAAGGAGACTTTGCCCGGCTCCGGCGCGCAGCCCCCTCTCGCCGCAGCGGGGGCCGCTGTGCCCCACGAATATCTGTCTTCATTCCCAGCCGGGTCTGGAGCCCGCGATGCCCGCGGGAAGCCGCCCTTCCCCCGTGTCCCGCTTAGCCGTGATCTGAATCGTAATTTCGGAATGCGGGCGATGGGCTCCCGCCAAGCGTTAGCTCTTGAGCAGTGCGGGGAACTCCGCGGAAACCGGGGCAGAAACAGAAAGAGCGGAGCGTCAGGCTGTGCAATGTACTCCCCGCGGGGATCGTTTTCCACAGAAAGAATTTATGAAAAATTTATCCGAAATCATCGCTTTTCGCGGTAACGACCTCTCCTGTCTCTCACTTTCTCCCCTAATTGCCACTCCCCTAATTGATTTCTGCCCGGCTGCAGATAAGCCCCTCGCATCTCCTCCGTGGGTCATTAGCGGCAATTAAGACACTCCCTCGCTCTGGTGCTCGACAGTACAGCCGGCAACGGGGGCGCTTCTCATGTCGTTTCCGACCGTGGCTTTAAAAGGCTTCTTCGGGAGGTTTCTGCTGTATCGGGGCGGTTAGGAAAAAGCAAAACAAACAAACAATCAGCCCCCTAAAAACAAACAGAAAAATTCAACGATGAAACAAATAAACACTCCTACGTTTTCCCAGGAAGAGAAGGTGGAAATGAAAGCTCTCCCTTTCCCTCCCCGTGATCTCTTTGCGGGCAGAGGTTCTAGATTCAGAGCGCGTCTCCTCTGACCGGGTCCCATTCTTGATGCGTTAGTCTCAAATGCAAGGACAGCTATAGTTCCTTGTCTCCAGGGAGACCCTAAGACGGGTAGTGACTACGGACTGGGGGCACAGAGGAGGTGGAAGAGGTCCGGGTCAGGCCAGCAATCCCACTTCTAGGCTCTCGCCGTCATTTGAGCGCTCTTTGCCCTCTTTACCCTTTTCCCCCATCTCTAGACTTAAAAGAGGGTAGAGGCGCTTTACTTCTGCCTGTCTCCCAAACCCCGGCTTGCCAGGTCGCCTTCAGGCGCCGTCCCTCGCCCCCTGCTTGCAGCTGAAGTGTCTCCGGCCACAGCCCCAGTTCCCCACGCACAGGTAACTCCACAGCAAAAGGACACGAAGTCCTCTCCATACAGACGTGCCCGGGAGCCACAGGCATAGCCCAGCCACGCTGCGCCCGGACGGGTTCCAGCCCGGACCCGCACGGATGCTTCCCACACCCGGTGGCACAACCATCCTCCCGCGGGTATCTCCTGACCGGGCCGCGGAGTGGCAAGAGGCCTCTTTTTATGGGCTGCTTACACACTTTTTCTGGCCAGAACTGGGGCTTTGACCCTCTCCTACGCTCCCTCTCTTCCCTTGCCCTTTCCCTGTGGGCGGACAACCCCCACCAGCGTCAGGGCCGCTCCTCATCCGCGGGGGCCTTCTGAGACCAGCCCGGGCTCCGCGGGGAAGGACGCACGGTGGGACCGGGGAGACCTGCGGGGCTGCGGCCCGTGCAGGAGGTAACCGGTCCCCGCTCCCTCCGGGAATGGGATCGCAGGGCAGCTCCCCGTGCCTTCCCCGCCGCCCTGACATCCTCTCTCTGTTAACCGGCTCTCTTGTTTTTGTAGGTTGCAAAGCCCAGGGCGCCGGCATAGCCTGTGATGACACATTACAACCCCCCGGTAGATTCACGCGAGTTTATTGCCCTCCTAACGCCGCCGGGGTTCCCCTGATTTATTTTCAAGCGAGGCTCGGGGTTCTCCTTCAGTGGGAGCCCGGCGGCGGGTGGCCCGGCCCGGCCCAGACCGCGCTCGTTGTGAGCCCCTTGTGATGTGGCTGGGGACGGTGGGCTATAATGAGAGACACATGGTTCGGCAAGGATAATTAATAGCAATAGTGATAATAATAGTGCTTAATGGTTGAAGAGAGAGAGACTCGCTAATAACAGATCGGGGTTTCGCGGAGCGGGCAACATCCATAGGCGCCTCTCCGCCTTTTCCCAAACCACGAGACCACCGCGCCGGGCGCGGAGTTGTGCCCGAGGAACCCCGCGAGGGCTAAAGGGACGGGGAAACCTCCGAGTCGGGGCAGACCCCTCTGCGCGGGTGAGCGCGGGGGAAGAGAGAGCGGTCCTTGTTCTCTGCAGCGGGCACAGCCAGCGCGCACACGGCACTCGAGGCGGGTGAGGAAAGCTGTCCGGAGAGGTTTGCTCGGGAAGCCGGGGACAGGCGGCTGTTCCGCTGCTTCGCGCAGACACCCCGCTGCAGCTCCGCAGCCGTACTGGTACTGCCGCTGCCGTGCGCGCTGCGCAGAGGTGAAGGAGCGCGGCGGGGACCACTGGCTCCCTCGTCCCCTCTTGTCCCGGCCTGAGCAGGATGCTGGATACCGCGACTGTAAACCCCTCAATTTTAAAAGCAACAAAACCCCAAAAGAAGAAGGGAAAAAACCCAATTAAGCGAAACACAAAGCAACCAGCAGGCAAGCTCTCGTGCCAGGCGATACACAGGCGGCCGGCTTTGCCCGCGCCTGTCGTTGCGGCCGGCCCACGGCCCGGCCCGGTCCGGTCCCCTCCTGCAGGGTGCTGCTCCCCGCACGGCGGCCCCGGAGCCCTCGCCTCCGCCTTTGCCCCGGTCGCTTCGAGGCCCGGGGGAGCCCGGAGCACGGGGGCCGGGCCGGCGGGGCACGGCGGGCATGGCACGCACTCCGCGTGCCGGAGGGACAGGGTGTCCCCTCCTTTTTTTAGTTGTTTAATTCCGTTTTATTTCTTTAATAAACAAGTCTTTTTTTGAGTTATAAAAAGCCCGAGCCTGCCATCTATTGCTCTCGGCTTCTATTTCTAGATCTAAGACCTTCCACTGCATTGTACAGATAAATATAGGCCAGGGAGAGCTGCGGCCGTAAATACTCGGAGGACACGGACGGCAATCGTCGGAGCGCTTCCAGCCCGGCTTCTGGCAGGGATAGTGGCACTGGGCGGCCCTGGCTCTCGGCCGGGCTCCCTGCGGTCCCCTCCCAGTGGTGGCTGCCAGCCTGTCCCTATGGGGTTCCCGGCACGGCTCCTCCTGTACCTACCTGGAGCCTGCTGCCTCTGCACTGCTACAGGCCGGCAGCCTCGCACTGCTTACCCCGTGTTCCCTGCCTCGAATAGGGGTACGGGTTATTCCGCAAACCGGCACGGGCAGTGAAAGCCGAATTCTTAACTAAAAGTCATAGAATCAGAGAATCTTCAAGGTTGGAAGAGACTTTCAAGATCACCTAGTCCTGAGAGCAGGTTATATATCTTGGCTTAGGAGGGGAAGAAACTTTCGGATGATTTATGTGCTGTAGTAATCTGACTTGCTATTTCTACTGTGTGGAGCTGAAGTAAGTTATATTTCTTGAAATATATGCATTCACATACCCCTATACATACAGAAATGTATATGTATATTGCTGTCTAGAAATACCGGCTGGAACAAAATCCTTTTGTGAGTGAAGGCGAATATGATGGGGATATTTGCTCAAAGGAAACAGTAGAAAGGAAACGGCTTTCTCTAGCAGAGGAAATTCTTTAAGTACCGTGTTATGCAAATAACGACCTTTTTTTTTCATTCAGCTCGCAAATAAAAAGTGCGGCCGTATGTTAATATTACAAGTACAGAAAGCCACCGCTGTAGGAATCGGAGGCTCGTTGAGTGCTTTTTAAATTGACACTTTTAATGGATTTCTCCTCCTCCTCCTTCCCTGATGTAACGTAAGCTGCAGGCACGGCAGGAACGAGCTCGCTGGCGGTCCCTCTCCGCCTCCCGCGAGAGACCGCTCGCTGCCAGGCGCTCGGGGCTCCCCGCGGCGCCGCGCCGAGCCCCCGCCGACGTCCAAGGGCTCTGCGGAGCTCGCCGTGCTCCGGGGAGGGCCGGCGGTGTCTGCCCCTTCCCGCTGCCCCTTCTGCCGCAGCCCCACGCCCGGAGCCGGACGGGGTAACGGGGCCGTGCGCTCGCTCCCCTTGGCACTCCCGCAGGGCTCCCCCGCCTCGGGTGATGCCGTGTCCCCGCACCGCCGTCCGGGCACCCCTGCTAAGGATCTCCGCAGGACCGGCTCTGCCGGGAGGGGGCTGGCGGTCCCTGCCCCTCGCCCGCCGACAGCCCGGGGTGCAGAGGACTTGGGAAGGGGTGTCCTAAGCTGCGGCGGCCCTTCGGTCGTGCGTCCCTTCCCTCGCCGTGGGGCTTTGATCTGGGCTCCTCCGCCGCGGCTAAGAGCGCAGGCGGGGCGGCAGGAGGGGTGCGCGGCCTCCCCCGCACCTCTGTCGGCCGGGGTGGCGAGATGCTGCTGCCCTGAGCCCCGCGGGGAGCAGCGAGCGGCTATAAAGGGGAGAAGTGCGCGGGAGGCAGGCGCGAGTGGGGAAGCGGGGGAAGGGGACACGGAGGGGACGTGATCCAAGCTGGCATCAGGGAGCAGGAGCCGGCGAGCGGAGGCAGGAGGGCGGGGAGGCGAGGCGAGCTTCAGGGAGCAGGGCGGCAGAGCCGGCCCTTCCCTCCCGCTGATGTGGGACCGGCTGCCCGGCGAGGCTCGGCCGCCGGCTCCCGGCGTGCTGCTGACGCCGCCCTGGCAATAGCCCTCTCTTTTCCACAATAGGGCCACCAGATCTGCCATTCAAGGGTTCCGGCACCCTCCCAGGGAGGGGAGGGAGCTCTCGCCAGGAGTTTGGCTAAGCCTGTGTTTGAACAGACACTCGGAGGTGCGGGATCTCCTCCGCGGAAACCTGCGGGATTTCCTCAGGGAGCCAGACGCGAAGGTAGGGCTCACGCTCCTTACCCCTAGGGCCGCGCAGGAACGTTTATTCGCTGCTCTTTCCAAAAGGTGTTTTGCGCTTCTCTTGAATTGGTCGGTAGATCTGGCTGGAGGCTTTTATAGGATTCCTGACCCGAGCTGTTTATAACATTTATGTGTCAAAGGACCGGGAGACTCCCTCCCTCTGTATCCCTGCCGCTCCCTCCTTGCAGGAAGATTTCTTTTTGCACTAGAGCTGTTTATTTTCGACTTGTCCGCTGCTGATTGGAATTAACTCCGCTTTAGCCCTACACTTCAGCAGCGCACGCCTGTAAACCCAGCAGGACGTTACTAGCAGCAAGAAGGTGCAGAAAGAGAAAGAGTCTTAAAACTTTTACTAGTGTTAATTATTTTGAAAGCAAGACAGAGCGAAACAGACGAGAAAAATACTGATGGAGAGAGAGATTTGGAGATGCTTATTTGAGTGCGTTTTTTTCCTAAGGGTTTGGTGTAGGAGTCCTATTAACAATATATGCTGATGCCAGATAGCGCAAATGAGCTGTATGTGTGTTATCTGGAGCTGCAGGCTGTTTATTTTGTGCAGCCTTTTGAGTGTACATTCAGTGTGGTTGCATGACTAACTGGCTGGAGTGATTCACTGGCTGCTTTATGGGTGACTGCTCAAAACAAGTTGTGAATCAAAAGAAATTTCTTTGGCTGTAGTTTCTAACCTCCCAAGTTAAATGCACCCACGGTTTAAGGGGAGCTAATGTGCAGACTTCAATCCCTCAGATCGTGAGGATTTATTCATTTTCCAAGCCCTGCGTTCAAAGCCATGATGAGTTTCCCTTGTAAGAGGGAGGTGGTGTCTGAAAGGCTCGGAGCCAAGGTCTGCTGCTAAAGGACATCTCCAGACCTGTCCATTCGGTCACCCTTGTTCCCGGCCCTTTAGCCAGTTTTGCTCCCTGGAGTCCTTAAGACGCTTTATTATTTTTTCAGGGCATTTTTGTAGCTTAGCAATTCTCAGGTAAAAAGTGTGAATGTGTCTCGGGGCAGTTAGAGGCTTTTATTCTCATTTTACCGTTGGAAAAACTGACGCTTGTAATACCCGAGTGGCTTGTGCAAGGTGAAGCTGTGGCCACTCAGTGGCATCAGTGTGACCTTCGCAGGGCCGTGGCTCAGCAGAAAGAGGCACTCAGCCGGTTTGGGAAGGAGCCACGGCTGGAGTCAGAAACTCACGGAGCAGAGGTCCCGCGTGTGATTTTGTAGGGGCTTTAACTTAGGTTTCTTGACAGCCATGTCCTTACTCTGTGCAAAAAGCTGTAAGCAATCGGTGTGCTCTCATATCCTTAGGTTTCTCAGTGTGTAGAATAGGCTCAACCTGCCAATCCACGTTAATGGTCTAATCTTTAAATAGCAACTCATCAGCGTAGGCAACCTATACTGGCCAACACAAGATATGAATTGTGCTTTTCAGAAAATGCTGAGCAATCCCTGCCCCAAAAGTAATATGTTTCTGAGGTACTCCTCCTACACATCTGAAAAAAAATCCCATCTCAATTGTTAATCATGTTGGAAAGCACAGATCTCTATAATATCTTTATATAGATATATTTTCAAACGGAAAAAAGAGATAGTTCTGGATTAGGAGAAGCCCGAGTGGCAGTATAGCTGATATAGGACCCCTGTGACTTGAGAAACATTTACTAAGAGATGGATGGGAATATTTCATATTAATAAAATGTCAGAGCAATTTATCATAGTTACATGTGTCTCAGCAGCCCCAACTTGTAACGGAAAGTTCATAAGTAAAGGAGGAGAGTACTTAACATATAATAAATAAATGACCTCCACTTTATTTTCTCTGTAAGTTCAGATGATTCAATGTTATTATACATACTGGTGAATCTGCTTGGCTATATTTTTCATTCATGCTTGCAAATCATCTTCATATTTTGACTGTCACATAAGTAGACACAATGTGAAAGAGCAGTTGTGATCCCCATGATAATTTTAAGGTCATGTTTTGGTCAAAGAGAGGAATCAGTGAGAAATAGAGTAAATGGATGGAGAGAGGAAGGAGAAGAGATGAATGAGGAGAGGCAGGGGAAGAAGAAGAAGAGGAGATATCTTGGATGGGTAATAAGCAGTGACAGACTCAGCACTATTACGGAACTATTATGGAAGTTAGTCTGCAACTGATTTTATGACCCATCTAAGTATGAACCCACCAGTATCAAATTCTTTATATCTCACTTGAGAATAGCTGTGATTCTATGTTTTGTAGCTGTTGTCTTCAGGTCCCAGCAGGACTTAGTCATGACAAGTTGGTATATCATGAGCTATGGTCTCTCATCTGCACGAACTGAAGACTGTTGCATTATCCAACTCAGTATCAAATGTTTATTTAAGTATGTTTCTATCTAATATTTTTTTTTTAATGAAGATGCAGTTTAAGTGTTATTCTTTTTACATTTAATCTGCCTATTGAAAACAAATGGTTGAATCAGTATTATTTCTAAAGATATTCTTTATTAGCAAGAACAGGGTTCATTAGCTGTTAGGCAGTGGGTGAGCTGGTGGTGGAGCCTGAGAGGTAAGCTGATTTATTCACCAACTGTGTGCTGTATGCTGAGCCCGGGTGCAAACTCTGTGGGACTTAAGATAACAGCCACCTTTATTCAGTGGAAGTCTGAAAAACCCTACAAAACCAAAGGGCAAGGAGTCAACAGCTTCAAGGCCCATCAGAGAAGTGCTATCAATGGGGAATGAGGAAACCGAGGAAGAGAACAAACGCTTTGGGCAGACTGGTGTCAGGGGGAAATAAAATAAATTTGTAAGGTCTCAGTATAACTCCTATCTGATTGCTGTTGTTCCCCATCTGGGCTCTAGGGCAAGCACTGCTGCTTAAAAGAAATATCTCACGTTGCATCAGTTCCTCCCTGTAGTGGAAGCAGTCCCCTTGGGACCTTGGATATTGACTGACTGCTTCACTTGGGAGCTGTAACATCGGTTTTAGGGTAGGATGCTGTTTCCAAAAAGGGAAATGGGGAACTCTATTCATTATTTTGAAGCAAGAGAGATCAGATAACAAAAGTGCTTACAGATATCTAATCTATTCAGGAGCAGTGGGAAGTGAAAGAAATTCACACCAGAACTAAATCAAAACAAAAGTTGTAGAGTATGCACAGGGAAAGAGTGCAATATCGAGAATTTTCCCAGAAAGGATCAAAAGCAATCAGGCAATGACTCTGTTCCAGGACAGTGCTCAGAGAGATCTGAAGGCCCATCTGCAAGACCATGACTCTTCAAGGTGTTGAGGAATTTGTGTAACACTGGTCAGAAGTTGTTTTACAAAACAGGAGAAACAGAAACATATTGCTCAGCCCAAAACTTAATACAAGACCTGTGCCACAGCAAGGTTTCTGAAAGAAAAGAAAAGAAAAGCATTTCAAAAATTATACCACAGGCTCACAGGGGTATGAGCCTGCTGGGCATGGAGCTGGTCTCAGGCTGTTGGGTCTGCCAGGTGGGGATGGGTCACCTATGAGACTGGTCCTTTCCAGTGTGTGTGCACAAGCCCACAGCATCACATTTTCCCTGTCCCAGAGATGCCACTCAAGAAGTACTGCACGGGAGGCTGATGCTTGTCTGCTCCCACTGTGCAACTGGCTGGAAAGAGGAACTGGGCAGAGCCTTGCTCTGCAGAGCTTGTTCCCAGAGGAGAGCCTGAGGCCAAACGGTGGGGCAAGGTATGCCCTAGAGCCTGGACCACAGTGCTGGTCTACAGTTCACTGGAGCACTGTGTGGTTCTTTTCCAGCCTTCCCTGGGATGGTGCATGCCCAGACCTCTTCCTGGAGTAGAGTCAGGAGCAGAGCTGTGGCAAGGACCCATAGCTGAGAGCTGAGAAGCACTGTACTATAGACATAACCTGGCTTATCAAGATTTGGTCTGAACCTGGTAAGCAGATTGGAGCCAGATATCACTCTAAACTAGACGGGACATAGCCAGATGCTAGAAGGCAAGAGGAAGAAGAACCTACCTAAATTGGCAGAGGACCTGCAGACATTTTGTGTTTCTCACATCTCCAGTGGGGACTTCCAAGATAAATAGCCGATGGACCAACTGCTAGACAGTTAGACAGATTGTGCAGAGGGCCAGAAACACTCTATGAAGCTGTGGGATTTATAACAGAGCTTAAATATTGCATTTCAGCTCTTGAGCAGAAGTTGGAAAGCTGCTACTGGAAGAGAGGAAAGCTGGTTGCTTTATACAGGTATGAGGTCTTGTGCTAGAGAAATGAGTATTTCCATCCAGTTCATACCCCTTCAAGCTATTAGAAAAATAGACTTATGAAAGATAGAAAGCAATGGGGTATTGGCTGCAACATCAAACATGAGCGCAGTGACTTAGTTAACTGCAGCTCTGCTGAGGATGGGAAATATCCACAGAGACCTGTTATAAATATAGGACTGGTCAGGACAGAGCCACATAAAAATCTACTGAAAGGCCCAAAGTCAGTGCAGGAAACAGAAGGACTTGTAGCTGCACATGCAAAGTTGGGTGATGCTGGTTTTAAGTCAGAGCTGAAGCTATGATAAAGTTTGTTTGTGCCTAGGCTTGGAAATTATGTTGGTATCTATATAATCCTGCTGTTCCCTTGTGATCTTTAATTAGTTTAGTTTTGTGATTGGTTGTCCTGGAAATCCCCTTTTCCTTGGCTTGGGTGGTAAAAACTGGACTTCTTGGTTGAACAACCTTTTTCTCCATTTGTCAGCAGTCCACCTCAGAGAGTGGGCAATGGGAGTAGCCAAGCAGCACAAGAGGAGTTTATCACCTGTGTAATTCAAAGGCATCACAGGGGCTCATTCAGGTGTGGAATTTAAAGATGAAATGTTGTATAGAAGATGGGAAAATAGCACAATGTATGACAAGCACCCGTGAGAGCTCATTATCACCAAAGCACTCAAAAAAGAGGTTCTGATGTTTTGCTATGATGTCTTGAAGTTATAAAGTCTTTAGTCATGCCATGAGAGAGCTGCTTCTCAGGAAAATGCAGACAGATGATGGAAAATTGCTACAAGGAGGTGTGATGCTTTTCTTGCATGTCTTGTATTCCTGAAGTGGGTTCCCAAAGATGGGGAGAAACCCTACTGCAGCTGGTCATGGAAACTAGAGAGGGAAATGATGGGATAGTCAGCACGTAGCCCTCCTCCTCACATGGATCTGAGGGAAGGCAGGGACTGAGGAAAATGTCCTTGCTGGCAAAAACTGCGTGTAGCACCTAGGACTGCTGGGATCCAGGAAATTGCTCAGCATAGCCAAGGTGGGAGATGAGCTAACACTGAGCATACACATCACTGTGGCTGGGACCTGGTCAGCTGGCACCAGGGTTTTCAGCCTGCGGTGTTTTACTTCAAAACATGGTTCATGTGAAAGAAAGAGGTTTGGGCAATCTGCTTGTGGCTCCTGCCTCTGTGGGCAGGCCCTGAGCTGTCTCTTTGAGCTTCTACACAGTTTTGGGACCTCATCAGCTGTCCTGGTTAGAAAAGAAGGCCAGCAAGTGCTTTGCTGTGTGATACATTAACCAGAGGGTGCTTGTGTCTTACCATTACCAGATAATATCTGGGATGTGCCTTACTAGGTTCATTTTCATTTCCACAGTGAATATCTAGAGGTGAAAATTGCTTTCATGTTAGCACAAGTCCACAAAATACTGTAGTGTGGGTCTTCCATCCCCTGTGTACAGCAGCCCTCCCTCAAGAGACCAAGACAGCAGGTACTGCACGGGCAGCCACCCAGCCCCTGTGGTGCAGCTGGGATGTCTTGGTGTGGGGTGAGCCCTTTAATAAACCAATGATGTTTTATAAACAGCCTGTCATGAGCTCCAGGCTGCCAAGCTGAATTGAACCCAGAGCAAGGTGAGCTGCTGAAGAGAGGCATAACATGCACCCTGGGTAAACTCAGCTAGGAGCAAAGAGGCAGTGCTTCCCCAATGCCAGGGAAGGGAGCACAGAACTGCCAGCCTGTCTGGCCTTGCAGGGCACTGATCCTACTCCTGGAGGCTCAGCTGCAGACTTGCCAGGATTACAAAAGCTCCACATGCCCCTTGTGAGAAGAGAAAGCTACCCTGACAGTGAAAGGAGAGCAGCCAGGCATTTTCAGGGCTGAAGCAGTTTCCATTGAACACAGCTGGGGGTGCCTGTGGGGTCGGAACAGCACTGACACAAGAGCACAGTCACCAAAGACTAGTTCTGCCAGTGCCTTGTTCAAAGGCATATTTTGTGCAGATACTTCCCTCAGCAGGGCAGCAAGAAAAAACTGAGACTGCATCCTTTTTTACCTCTTTCTTCCACAGTGTGCAGGAATGAAAACTCTCCTATTTCATCCATAGATGTAAGTTTGCAAGAGCAGAGTTCATGGAACTGAAAGGGAGTGTTCCTCAAAAAGGCTCCTAGTGTCAAATAAGATGTGATTAAAAAAACCAAACCCTTACTTGCCACCCTTGTCTGCTTTTTGACTCTTTTCAGACCAGCAAGGCCCTCTGGTCATGATGGGAGAGCTGGGAATTTAAAGATGAAATGTTGTACAGGAGATGGGAAAATAATACAACAAATGATGAGCACTCGTGAGAGCTCAATATCACCAAAACACTAAAAAAAGAGGTTCTCGTGTTTTGCTACGGTGTCCTGAATTTGTAAAGTCTTTAGTCACGCCATGAGAGAACCGCTTTTGAGGAAAATGCAGACAGATGATGGAAAATTACTACAAGGAGGTGTGAGGCTCTTCTTGCATGTGTTGTATTTCTAAAGTGGGTCCCCAAAGATGGGGAGAAACCCTACTGAGCAGTGTTTCCTGGGGACCTTACTCGATTCATTTTTGTTGATGTTGTTGGGCCTTTGCCTGAGACAGAATCTGCCAGACAATATTTGTTGGTAGCTATGGATTTCTTTAGAAAATGACCTGAAGTTTACCCAAAAAGGAACCATGAGGCTGTGATAGCAACCAAGCTTCTAAGGGCTGAATTTTTCACCATATTTGGGGACCTAGACACAAAGAGCATGCAACAAGGCAGAGGTTTTGATGCCGAAGTATTTCAACAGGTTTGTCAGATGCTAGTAGAGAGTGACAAAAGGACCAGGACTGATCCAGCCCTTTGTCTATTCTGTTGGGTTTTAATGACTTTTGGTGTAAAGGCAAAGCACTGCCTGGCCCCAGTTCTCCTCTTCAGACATTAGCCAGGAAACATAGCCCAGTCCTTGTGAGAAATTAATAAATCTGGTCTATATAAATCCAGCCTATCTGGAATCTGCAAAAATAAAGTGGAACAGCCGAGGTTTTTCTAGAGAAAATCTGGTGCAAATATTGCCTCAGGCAATGTGAATGTGGTGTAGGCTTTTGTGTGGAAATCTGGCTGATTGCACACCCCGCAGAGATGGAGATATTAGGAGCCTGCAGCAGATAAACCATGGTCTGTAGCACTGACCACATACATGCATTAACACATAAGAGGCCAGTGGGTCCTGGCCAAGGAGAAGTTATGAGGGTAACTGAGTGGGTCCTGAAAGCCAAGAATACAGCTAAGGGTGTTGAGTCTGGTTGAAATTAGTTCCCCACTGGGGAAAAACAGGGAATGGCCTCATTTAGCCCACAGATTTCATTAAAACCAAGAACTTTGCTGAGAACTCCTCCTCAGGATTTCAAAAGAAAAGGGAGCAGCAGCTGAAAGCCTGTGGTGGCATCCCAGTGGGAGTAAAGTCAATCCAAGCTCTATGAAAATGTCCCAATAGGAAAATGTGATATGAGTGTGTAAATAGCTACACTGGTTGCTCTTCCTCCCTGTATCCCTGGCATGAGGTAGGTCCATGGGTCTGGGTTCTTCTGGAAGGAGGCCGAGCAGGGCATTTTTTTGCAGGGATTTCTGACAGCAGTGAGTAAATCAGTTCCCTTTTGTTCAGTCCTGTGCCAGGAGTATTAACACAGAGCATGGGCACTGAAAACTGCCCAAAGCACATCTCAGAGCATGCCTGGCCCAGGTGGCAGGGGAAAGCAGGGGAGCTGGCAGCATGGCAGTGATAGCAGTGTGGCACCATGGTTGAGGTGGCCTGTTCCTCGTCCTGGTGTGTTCTGCTCAAAGGGATGTCAGACCACCCCTTCTCCAGGCAGGCAGTTCTGCTCCACAGCCTTCAGCTCTCCTGGCCCAGCTTTCTACTGGGGCAAAAACCTTTAAACAAGAAGATGGTACAATGGGTTCCAGACTCTCACTGCCTGGTAATAATCGATGAAGCTTTCTACTATAGCATCCAAACACCAGAGTTCATCGGCTGACAGGAGAAAAAGTAACCTTTTATTTTCTGTTTCTTAGATCATGTTCTTGACAAAGTTTCAAACTCATGTTATGTAGTCCACAGTGTACTAGAGTTTGAAGCAGATTGGACTGTATAGCAGTTTATAAGCCTCAGCTTCATAAGCTGTAGGAGGTGTCAGTGGAAAGAACAATGTGGTTTAAGCAAATTCAGGAAGCAGCATCTTTGCTTTGGAAAACTGAGGACATAAGCCACAAGTACTCAGAGGGTCCCTGATTCCAGGCAAGTCTCTCGTTACCAGCAGGCACAGCCCAGGGCTGTGCTCCCTTCTTTGGAATGGAGAGTTTCCTCTAGCACTAAAACCTTGGCTTTAGATCCCTGGCTTCTTGGAAGCTACATACTCATAACTCTGTTCACTGAAGGGGTTTTGGAGTTTGGAGTCCCATTATTTACATCCGACTGTATATTTTCTCCTGAAAGCCCTATAAACCAAACGAATTGCAGAAGAAATCACACATTCCCACACAGGCATGTTTGCCTCTCATGAATCTGAAAAACCATGACCCAAATGTACTGTGAGACAGTAAATCTGTGAAGGCAGTGTGTGGGAAGCCTAGTCTGAGATGAGAAGGAAGGAGAAAGCAACCCACTGCAGCCCCCAGTATCTTTCCCTGCAAGCACTCTGAGCCCATGAGCTGGAAATGCTTTGGGGAAAGAGAGGCCAGCCAGTGCCTGTCACCCCATTAATTCCAGGAGCCCTCAGACATTGGAAACTGAAGTGTTTATCTGTTCTGCCTAAATTTCAACCTTTCCAGACCCTTGCAGACAGGCTTGTTTCTGAAGAGAACAGAAAGACAGCTGGTGAAAAGGGATCTTGCTTGCTCTCATCTAGGAAACTGAAACAGCACATACCTTTCCAACCAGTGCTTTCCAGGTGCACTGATTCTAGCCCATGTTTTCTGATTGTGTATTTTATTCTCCTCTCTAGGCCGTCCTGCCTGCAGTCACTCTTTCCACCTGCTTTTAAGCACCTCCTGGTGCTTCCCATCCTGCTAGGAAAGGCAGCTTTTAAGCACTGAAGCTCTCCTTGTGGTACTGATGTCATGATGTCTCTAGGCAGAGACTTTCTGAGTTATGGTCCATGTAAACACACAGCCACCCTCATGGAGATCAGCCATCTCCCAGAGTAAGGGCTCCCCTAAGGAAGTATTTTGGGAGTCAGGGAGCAGGAAGGATGTATACCCCATGTTTTATTTGCAAATTGTGAGCAAGGTATGAGTTTTTGCGGTCTGTCTGGGACACAAAATTGTTGTTGGGATGATGCTTGTGAGTAATCTTTGGTCAGCAGATTGTGTGTGTGTGTGTGAACTGATGCAAGGAGCAGGGGGCTGAAAGGGCATCTGTGGTGGAGTGGAAGGTGGGTACATGGTGGACACAAACGATGAGTCCTTGTCCCCTGATTGGAGGAGCACCTCTGGCAGAAGCAGGTTTCTGGGACAAATATTCCTTTTCACAAGTTTCTAAAGATGATTTATGTAAATGCTTGCTAATGTTTACTTCACATTTGTAGCCACTCATGTCAATATGATCCCATTCTGGAATGTTAACTGGAAGCAAACACAAAAGTGGGCATGAATTCCACTTTTTAATTTAGGCTGATTTTCATGGTCATTATCTTTCACGTAATCATCCAGTTAGGTTGAGAACTAGTGGAGCTCCAGGAGTTCCCCTCCTTCCAAGAGTCATGATTTTTTTGTTTTCTGTTAGGAAAATGTGTTACCAGAGTCAGTGTTGTTTGTGTCTACTGTCTGACACTTCATACCACAATCCTGCATCCAGTTCCTTCTAACTTAATCAAAACTTAACAATCTTGCCTAAAAGCTCCCACAGCAGTTGTTTGCCTCTGGCTGTTTTTATAATACTTTTTTTTTTTTTTTTTTAAGTTCTTCTGAATCAATTAAGCCATTTCCAAGAATGTAACTAAAACTAAGCACATTTTTGTTTTCTCCACGTCAGGAAAAAAAATCTGATGATGATTTTTTCATAAGTTCTGCTGCACTGTGCAGCAAGATCATCAGATTTACAGTGGAGCTGGGCTTTGGGTAGGAAATGTGCTTTGTGCCTTTCCTCTGAAAAATTATCAAACAACTAGCCATAAGGAGTTGTGGTTTGAACTGTCTCAGTAGTGACACCTTTGATTTTCACACCTGAAGACACTGCAGATTTCTCATGTTCTTGGAGTGTTTTCAGGCAGGTCTGAACTTACTCTTATTGCAGTGGCCATTTACCACAGTAGTTTGTCCACCCTTGCCTGGACCCAGGCAAAGAAGGGGAGCAAAGGCTGGGATAAGAACAAGGAATTTTGATGTGGCAGAAACTTGTTCTGAAGACTGAGGAGTGTGTTGGATTGAATGGGGGCTTAGATCTACTTGGCCAAGATACAAAGGTATTGCATGATTCAGGACATCTGAGGGGCACACGACCTTCATCTCCAGGCTGCAAAAATATTAGACAGTGTTAAGTACTGTTTAAAACTCAGGCTTCACCTCACTGGGCTCATTGTGACTCGAGTGTGACCCTCTGGCACAGTTTGGTGGATGCTGTGGGAAGCCCAGAGGACACTGCTGAATAGGGTGTGGATGCCATGCAGTAAATAATGATTGCCTTCAAACACTGGATGATGATAATGATGAGAAAACAGAGAAGTGTTCACCACAGAGAGGGTTCCAGTGTCTGTGATCCGAAGACCCAGAAAGCAAGAAGTATTTAGGAAAAAAAGTAAGAGGAATGGCACAAAAGTCCTTCAGAATGTGCTCTCACTGCTCATCTTCTGGGGTCCAGTAGACATGTTTGGTCCTGGCATCATGTCTAAATGTGGTGCCAAGCAGCCAGGGACCATTCCAGCTGGCAGAGGCTTCACACAGTGTAACCATCAGCAGCCACAACAGTACCAGGAGTGGCTTTATAAATTAATAAAGTTATAAATTCTATTATAATTTATAAATAATAATACATAATATATAATAAATTATTATAATTTATAATTTAATTTATAAATTAATTTCGTGGTGCAGGTGATGGTCAGAGATCCACATCTTGGCCTGATTTGGTCACCACCAAGTACAACAAGTGGCCAGACTCTGGTAGCTTTGGCCACCTGGGTCAGGCAGCTGGAGAGCATGCACAGGATGGGCAGACACTGTGGGAATGTGGCTCACCAGGCACAGTCTGGGAAAACAACTGAAACACAGATATGGAGTAGAAAGTAAAGGTCAAATGCTCTTGGCTTATGCAAATCTACTTCTGAGTTTTTTTGGTTGTTTTGGTTTTTTGTTTTTTTTATTTAATTTCCCCCCCCACCCCGGTGATAATTATATGTGTTGCAAGGTGAAGTAGTTCTCAAGCGAAATGAAATCTTTCTCTGACCTCAGAGTGCATAGCTCTCTGAATTAGCTGACAAGCACAGTTTACCCTTTGAGCAATTCATGACTCCCCTTTCACAAGTAAGAGCACACTTTTGTGGATGTTTTCCTTGTTCAGTACTACCTAATGGATTTTTTCCTTAATAACTGTCATTTGACCTGTATCTTGGGTTCAATCCCCATATGGGCCATTCACTTCAGACTTGGACTCAATGACCCTTGTGAGTCCCTTCTAACTCAGAATAATCTGTGAGTCTGTGAATGTTGCTATTCTCAGCTCAAAATTAAAAATGTAAGTTGCTGATTGTGAATATTATTTGTTGTTCGTTTGCTAGATGAATCTTAGGCACATTTCATCCCATTTCCTCTTAGTGCCTCATTATCAACAAACCTTTGCCTCACTGCTTCTGTAAATCATTTCCATCCCTTTCCTTTGGGAACCATGTGTTTGGGCTCTTGCACAAGAATCTCATGAGAGTAATTGGTCAAGTCATGCAGTATCATTTTTACTCCTTGATGAATTGGCAAAACTTCATTAAAGGGGGATTATTGAACAATACATAAGTATTTTTTTGGATGAGGAAAGCATTGTATTTAAACCATGATGAAAGCAGGGTTTCCCAGTATTTTACCAAGCACAGTGGCTTGCATCAGCTATTGGTATCATTCAAAAGACTTAGATTATCCTGGCTCCCATAGTCAACATATGCCTTCTCTCTTCTGGGATATGAAGGATGTGGAGCTAAAGCTCCAGAGGAGTCCTAAGTGGGTATATATGCTTCAGAGCTGATGACAAAGGAGGGAGTGTTTCAAACATTCTTTCCCTACTCCTCTCAGCCTCAGCAGAAAAAAAACATGAGGTGCAAGAGCATAGCACTCACAACTTCTGGTAGTATCCCATCAGAGGCTGCAGCAGTGTTGGTTTGCAGCTCATGGCAAACACCAGTGGTGGACACAGAGCCAGAGCCAGACTGAGGCAGGGGAGAACTGTTTGCTGAGAGGCTGGAGGGAACCTACAGAGGCCAAGGGTTTATTAAACTTCGGTTTGACTGGAGCTGAAATATGTGCCTCTAGAGCAGGGCAGCAGAGGTTCACAGAGTCCTTTCTGTAGACATTTTATGACAGTCTTTAGGGATACATATAAGAAGACTGGGGCATTCTGAGTAATTTAAAAAAATATTTGTTTAGACTGTGTCAGGGTCAACTGGAGTTTCCAAGCAAGGCAGTCTTAGATGGATTTTTCTGTCTTTTGCCTTTCTCCACAGCTATAGTGTAGATATACTATGGTTCATGGCCAGGCCATGCAGTGCAGCCATATCCCCTCAATACCTCAAAACAAATCTCAACCTCAGAGAGAACTTGAGGTCACTGTGTACCCCTGCACTGCATGTGGGGTGCAGGAGACCACCTGCATCTCATGGAGAGCAGGGATGAGAGTCGCTGGTACCAGGCTTTGCTGTTGCACCTTCAGACACTGTCAGGGGTCTGGGCTTTCCCATCCCACTTGGCATCCTCTGCAGGAAACCCCTGTGGGGCTGCAGCACTGCCCCCACCTCATGACCAGGGTGTAAAGGTCAGGAGAAACAACCTGTTGCTCTCAGATTTGCTGTAGGTTATTGTGTCTTGCTTCTTGGCTGGCAAGTTCCCAGTTTGGTTGTGTTGCCTCTTGCTTCAGTTTGGGATTTTGCTGCCCTATTACTCTCTGCCAGTAAAAGCTGATGCCAGTCTGTTGCCCAGGCCCAGTGGCTGTGAATTAGTGGGTTTGGTAGCCAGAAACCTAATTTCTTTCTGGAATGCTTCTAAAAGCCTAGTGCTTGTAGGAATTTTCCCAGACCTGGCCAGCCTTGAGTTTTGCAATGTGCAGTTGGAATGGAAATGAATTATAGATGTTCTTCCAAGAACAGGCAGGTTTGGGGAAGGCTGAAGGTTTTTCTTCCCTCGTCTGGGCCTTTCTTTACTAATCAGCTGTATAAAACTGAAGAACAACAGAACTGTTTTGCTAAGAAATCTTGCCCAAACTTTGTCTCAATGTTTAAACTCAACCCTTTCTGTGGTTCTGTGAGGCTCAGTCAATTTTGGTTGTTTTCTGCTTTTATGCCAGCTTTCCATCACTCCTGCTTTCCAATTTCCAAGTGTAACTGGTAGCACCCAATTCCCCCTGAGATGTGCATTGGCTTCCAATGGGGTTGCCCCAGTATCTCATCCAGACTCAGGAGTTCCCAGTTCTTCCCCATGGGGGCATCTGGAGGCCCAAACTGAGAAGCAGAAGGAGTGCCATGGGAGTGGCGTTGGGAAGATTTGTTTGGGACTGCCTGACTGCCCATCTGAAGTACACAACACTGCACTTAAGGGCAGTGCAGGGACACACATGTGGGGCAGTGCCTTGCTGGACTAGGGCTGCAGGCTGGCTGCTTCAGATGGGCACAACCTGCTTGGCCACCGCCCTGGCCACTGAAGTTTGTCTGTCATTAATTTGAACCAGGACTTCATAATGCAGATGCAGCTGAGCTCTTGCCCAGCCCATTACAAAATGGCCTGAACCTCCCTCCTCCTGCCCCTCTTCTCAGCCAGCAATTTCAGGTTGCAGGTCCAGCACTGCTACCAGCAGCACAGAACAGGCAACTAGAAGTCACCTCTGGGAGGCAGCTAAACTTCAGCAATGCATGGCTGTCTCTGCTGCAGAGAGGTTGCTTTTGCAAAGCAGACAGACAGAAGAACGCAGAGAGAGGCAGACAGACCAACCAACCAATGATGTGAACAGCGTCCAGGCAGGCACCGACTCACAGGATGGGGTGAATCACTCTGCAAGCTGGCAGCAGGGAATTAAACTGTGCCATAGCCAGACATCAGAGCAAGGATCAACTCCCTTCAGGCAGCTTTGTCTCCCCAGCACGAAGTAGCATCCCCCACTCCCTTCTTAACTAGACGGCTGATTTATACCTTCTGTCACAGGTGATGGCTGGTGGTGCCTCACTTGGCATGTGGTTAGCATGGAAGGCAACACACACATTGAGATGTAGAAGGCTGCATGACTCCCTCTCACCCTGACAGAGCAGAGGTCCTGCTCATCCAGAACACAGCCTAGGATGGAAATTGTAAGGAAAATGTCCGGGCCATGCTGTGGGGAAGAGAGAGGCACTGACTGGTTGCAGGGGAAACCTCTGGAGAAGATGATAGCTAGCAGAGAAGAGCCTCTTTTTCTCTTGCAGTGCTCAGGTGAGGGATCTTTTCAGATCCTTGCAGTGGCCAAACAGCATGGATGAGGTTAAGATGAATACATAAATCTGCATCTGATGGGAGTTCTTATGCTCTTCCTTTCAGAGTGAGAGCTTAGCCCTAGGCCCTGCATCTACCTCATCTACCACTGACATCTGAACTGCAGGCACCGAGTGGCACTGCCTGCTGTCAGCCCCAGAGCTCCACAGCACTTGCCTTTCCCTGCTCCAGGTGCAGGGTCTGACTTCACAGGGCCCCAGCACAGGGAGGGGGTTGAATCCTGGCTTCCTAAGGTGCCACTGTCACTAACTCGGCCTGAGACAGCATCCAAGCAGAGGAGGGGCAACCTTGACAGATCTAGATATTTCTAAAAACAACACAACAGAGGGATAACTGAATGATCCCAAAGTAAGGCAGACCAGGTGGATTGGGCAGATGTTGCTCCAGATGCTGACAGCCAGTAAGGATGTCCCAATAGGAGAACTCAGCTCAGAACAGAGTTCTCACATCAGGACAGAGCATCAAGGTGTGCAAAACCCTACAGTGCCTGTCTGTGAAGAACATAAGCCTTCAGCAAACAGCACTGAGGATCTGTCTTTTCTGTCTTTCACTTGCCCAAGGATCTGTGAACTCTTCTGGACTGAAATCCCAATCAATAGTTACTAGTCCGTGTGTAGGTATGAGTCTATGACTGAGATGACCATTCAATACTTCGTCCAATATTAGTGATACTGATTTTTTTCTTAATGAAATCACATATTTCATCTATTCAGCATTGAGCCAAGGCTTCAGAGCAGTTAGGTGCTTACATCTAGCTCTGAGGAGCTTAGGAAAAACCAATAGCCTCAGGCAATCACTATCATGGCAAAGCATGCAGGACTGCTTGGGAAGGAGGAGACTACTTATCCAAAAGGTATCAAAAACCAGAGCCAAGAGGAAACTGAAAGCCCTTTCAAGTCCCTTTCCCATCCTTGCCTGCTTTGTCCATCTTCCTTGGCTGGTACTCACTGGGGATATATCAGTTCTGAGATTCTAGATGGCTTTTGGTTCACATGCACTGCTTTAGGCAGAGACACAAGTAGGATGGACAAAAATCTAAAATTTTTTTTCTAGCTGTTTGTGACATGCCTACAGTGGGAAATGAGACATTTTAAAATGCAGTAGCCCACCCATCTTGTCTGTCATACTTTCAAACTTTGCACATAGCCCGGCATGCTGCAAACTTGTTGATCACCCCCAGCTCTGTGCCTGGGAGCATCTTTGTGGGATCTAATGAGGCTCTCTAATGAGCCACACTGAGGTGGCTGTCACTTCCATCTGCTGTCCCTTAAAAAGTCATCTTGTGGCTGATCCTGGCATATTCCCAAGGCACTGTGTCACCCCCTGCAACACTGAAGACCTTCAGGTGTCTGAGAGGACAAAACCATGTCACTGGGAAATTAATAGGCTCATCAGAGAGAACTGAGATGCCCAGCTCCAGAATATTGGCATAAGCAATAATCTCCTTTCATATTCAGTAGTGAGGAAGCCATGGTATGCAATGGAGCAGTTTTATTTTCTCTCCATGGAGGCAATGGCAGTACATTTTCTTGCTCTTTCCTTATATTATGTTCTGGGAACCAGAAAGTCAACTGCAATTGCAGCAGGTTGCTAGAAGCATTTTTGTGCCTTCAAAATTTGCTAGTCAGCACTTTGCTCCTTTTCAGATGAATGTGCCACATGAAAAAGGACTTGGGGAATGAGCTGTGCCTTTTTCTCTAGCCACAGCTTCTATGCAGAGTTTTCAGAGTTGATTTGTTTATGTAAAAGCCAGTTTTGTTAGCGTCCTTTAAAAAACATGAAAGAGGAGCAAGCAGCACATGTTGCATTTGAACAGACAATGCTGAGGTCTCTCCAAGTAGCCACAGGGTGTGTGAATCCAGCTAATCAAGCAATAAAGCAACACATGCCCTCAAAAACAGATGTTTTTATTGGGGGGGTGAAGCTAGTTCAGAATAAAAGTGAGAGGAACAGCAATTTTCCCAAGTAAATTGTGCATATTCCCCAGGCTTGCTGTGATGTAAACTCCTCAGCAGCACTAGAGTTAATGTTTATCAAGCTGTCTGTCCCCAAACTCATACAGTGATTTACTCCAGGACAACTAGCCAGCCAGGAACAAGAGGGCTTAAGTGCAGCCAGGGCTGAGGTGAATTTGACTCACAGAGAAACATCTCCCAGGCACACAGTGGAGGTAGAGCCAGTGACTCAAGTTATACACTGGCTTCAGGGCCACCAAAAAACCACCCATGGACATACTGTGTGGGATCTTCAACAGTCTCCAGACTGCTTTTCAGAAATAGAAGGAAGTTTTTAGACCTTTCTGCTCCAGGCCTTAGTATTGTTCCTGCTGATCAGAAAAATAAGTTTCTTCTCAAAGAGGGGAGCCCCAGGTATGGTCAGGAGGAGCACACTCCTTTCCCCCTTTCATTCTTGTACAAGTAGAATTTTCTGTAGGACTTTGCTCTGTCTGTAATTAGCTCCCCAAGGTGATCAGACATTTCACAGGTATTTTTAGTCTGTGAGTAATCACTGAGTGTGTCCCCCCCTTTGCTCTAGAGCCTCGGGAGGCTGCAGGCAGCAGAGCAGAAGTGCCAGCAGCTTTGACAAGCTCAGCAGAGATGGATGGTGTCCATGCAGATGAGAACATTCATGCAGTGGTCTCCTGAGCACAATGGGAAGCCAGTGAATGCTGTACCATGAGCAGAGGAACAGCTTCATAGACCATTTTAGAACATAAACCATATTCAGACTTCCTTCAGGTTCTGCAGAATCAACCAAAGGAGGTCCCTGTATGGGAGGGATGGATGGGCCATATATTCATCCTTATCCAAACTTGAAATGGAGTTGATTAGCAGGAAACAGTAACTGCAGCTTCCAGAATGAAGCCAATGGTTTGTGTCCTATGCAAAATTATACCACCTGCATTTAAGAGACGAATGCTGCCCCATTTTACACTTCAGTTGGACACAAGAGTGAAAGTATGATTAAGCATCTGATCATTGCTAATAAAATCGGTGATGCCACATATGACTAAAAAAGTGCTAAAAGTTTTTCTACATGTGCAGACTGCAAGAGCACTGACTTCCTGAACAGAAATAAACCTAAATATTTGGCTCTTTATAAATCTAAAATTCAGTCACTTTGGTTTTTCCTATATAACCGAAAACGTGGATGTTCTTTAAATCATAGTTTTGTGCTGGCTTCTAGACTTTAATGATAAATAGGAGGCAGAAGACTGCAACAGACAGCTTAGAAACAAGTATCATGGTTTCAGCACGTGTTAAGGTAAGATCTCACGAGTTGCAGAAGGTTCCTGTGGTTGGCCAAGTCCTTGAGGTGTGCTGGCTCAGTGTGGTGCAAATCTGCCTTGGTAAGAAGTGTAAAATACACTCCATGAACCTTCTCTAGCCAAAATTTTAGCACTGATATTTAAGCAAGAGTTGAGAGAATGACTTTTTTTTTTTTTAAAGCCTCATTGCTATGAAGAGTCAGATCACTCCTGTGCAGGCAAGGAGAGGCACCCTGAAGTGGCCAGCAGTGGAGGCCATAGAATTTGGGGGTGGGCAGGGGGGAACACTCTTATGCCCACACTTGGACAGGAAGGCAGAAGACCCCGGTGTCACTTAGTGTGGGAGCAGAGGGGCAGGCTGGGGAAGCCCCATGCCACCTGCACCATGCTCTTTGGACATGAACTGTCCACAGACAGACAATGTCTGTGAGCTGCCACATGCCAGTAGGTGTTCCAGGCTACCCTTGTAGCCTCCCAGGACTGGGATGGCATCAGCTCTTTGCTGAAACTGTAATAGCTTGGACAAGATGTCACCAGAGCAGTACAATAGCAGTGCCAAGACCCAGCAGGCTGCTTTGCCTGGAGCCCAGGGGAAGCTGCCCTGTGCTGGCTGTGTCCCTGGTAATGTTGGCCATGTGGCTCTCTTGCAGCCTTATGGGCTGTGGGGCTGCTGCCACAGGCTCTGTGTGAAGGAGCCTATCGTGCAGGAGCTGTGATTTGTCATGCATGTGCTGTGCAAAGCAAACCTACCATTTCAAGTTGGGCCTGAAGCTGTGTGTTGGAAATAACCCAGTCTCCATCCCCGTGGATGCACCAAGCTGAACTTTGCTCTAAATTAAATTCCATGGATAAGATTGTACATAGTGAAGATTTTACTTCATCATCCTCTCAGAATAGCACACCTGAGGAACAAAACAGATCCAAATTATGAATCCCAACATTCTGACAGCATGATAAAGATGACTGCTCCCTTCAGGAGCATGGCAGCAGAGCAGCACAATGCCTGGCTGTCTCAGTGTTTTACCTCATTGTCACAGGTGAACATGGTCTTGTGTCTCTTGCATCCTCTTTCTCCTCTGTAGGGTTCCCAGGACAGATGTGGTGAGATTTGAAAGGCATATTCCCTGCAGAAGAAGTGGGAATGCCTGCATCCCTCCTGCCCAAAAGGAGCTGCAGGATGCTTGGGACCCATATGCCCAGTTATCCTGGACTGTCCCTCGGCAGCTGACACAGGGTGACTCAGGGAAGGTCTTGGGAGTGCTGATGGTCTAGCAGGCATCCAAGGCACTGGGAGTGCAGGGTATAATTTGGGAAGACAGAAAATATCCTCCTTCTACAGCTACAAGGGCAAGGATGGATTGGCAAGCAGAGAAGGAGGCACCAAGCTGTCCTGTCGGGCTTGTAAGGGTGCAGTGATGCTCACATTAACTCCTTCCATGGAGATCTTCACAATATGTAACTCAAGGTCTCCCTAGGTTTGATTAGAAACAGACACCCCAAACTTTGCACTGAAACTTTGAGGCCATCTCCAGTTACAGGAAGTCTGGGCATATCCATATGCAGATGTATGCAATTTGTTTCACTTCAGCAGCTAGCGTGACTGTTTCGAGGTCAGGGAGCCTGTTTCTAGGGAATGACAGTTACTTCTTGGGATGCTCAGCTGAGGGTGGGTGCTCACCATGCCCTCCCTGTGCTGCCATCCTGTCCCTTCCATGGAAACAGTTCATCCCTACCAGGGTCCCCAGGGGCTAGAGGTGAAGAAGCCCATGTCTGCTGCAGTGCAGGAGCATGAGAGCAGCGTGGCTGAGCTGCAAGGAGGGCTCTGGGCTGGCAGAGCAGGCACAGGAACACCCACTGTGTGTGCAGCAGGGACAGTCCTTGCTCCTTGGGGCTGATGGTTTGTGACAGAGATAACTTATCACTGCCGAAAGTCCCAGCTCTCAGCTGCAGTTTGAGCTGTGCTGTCAATGAAATTAGAACAGACACAGATCTTCTCTCTCTCTCTCTATGTGTGTGTCTTTGTGCTGATCCTTCCCCAGCTAACTGAGCTTCTGAAGCACATAAAAACCAGCAGAGGAGTTCCCAAGTAAGGCTTCAGGTCTTGTTTTTGGTGCTGCTGGAGCTGCAGGGGTCTTAGGAGTTAGGGAGGCAGCCAACACAAAGCCGTGGGGGAAAAGGTACTGAGCTTCCCAGCATCATAAATAATAAAAGAAAGAGAGAAAGAGAAAAAAACTCCAACCTCTTGGAATACTTTATTTATTACTCTGTCTCTACTGAGTCCCATAGGTGGTAGTCTATTGCTGCAGACTTTCTGGAACTGTTTTATTTTCAGTTGTAAAAATTATAAATACCATGTCCATAGCATATGATTTACCAAGGCTGCGGGGCAGGGCACTCTCCCAGCCCATTTTGGGCAGGTCTGTCCACCTGCATCCCCCAGGAGCAATGGGAGAGGTCAGCCAGTTGGAGAAGGCAGGTTCAAAGAGGAGGCAATGTGTCAGACACTGGCCTAGACACTGGTCCTGGAACCCAGGGAGCATAAGTTTTGGCAAAATGTTCCCAAGAATCAAAGCAAGGAGCGCTGAGATAGACATCAAGCTTTGGTAAATTTTATAGGGAGCTTCTTAAAAGTCTGAAGGAACAATATTAGAGAAAGCAATAAATGTGAAATCACAGTAGGGTGAAAGTGGCAGGTAATTCCATTGCCTTCATCCAAGGTCTGCCTACAAGCCCTCTGTACCACCTGAGCAATTTTCTTCTCAAATCCCTCTCGTACCTCATACCCCAAGGGTTAAATCTGGGCCACCCTTGCTCTCATGCCTGAGGGTGACAGCTACATTTCATCCTCCTGGTTTCATCCCAATCATCTCAGTGCAGTCTTTCAGCTGGGAGAGTGAGAGATGGGCACGGACTTGTACATTGTACACCTTCTCACAACATTTTTCATGGGCTTTTGGCTGTGAAGATGTGACAGAGCTGTTCACAGAAGGGCTAAACTGTAAATATAGTGTGAATTAGCAAAAGGATTTTGTAACAAGAGATGAGTATTGCCAAAGACACAGGCTAAGATGCCTAAGCTGGCATTAATGACCCTGGCTATCACATTGCCTGGGAAAAGCTCCCAGTGGGGACATCACTAAATAGTGGAGCTGTTTCTCAGAAAGACTGATCCTGGCCTGGAAACTTTTAAAAATAGATTAAAGTGAAATTTCAAAAAAAAATGAGACACTTGATGTGCTCTTGGCTTGGTAAGGAGAGTATGCAAAATACCACAGTATCACTCCCCACACATTTAGGAACTGAGCATAGCAGCTCAAGGTTAAAACCTGCAGTAGGGCTACCATGTTTTTGCCCAAAGATCTCAGTCAGAAATGCAGCCAGGTGTGACATTTGGCTGTGCACTATATGCCAGGTGACCAGTCACTCACACAGCTCTCTTTTGTGTCCTGGGTTCAGCCCGCCATGCAGAGCAGCAGTGGCATCAGATGAGGCAGAGCCATGGGTCCCCACCAGGGTCCTGCTGGCCGAGCATCACTCTTGCCAGTGAAGGGGACACCACTGTCACTGGAGACAGGAGGTGTGCAGGAGAGGACACACAGGATGCATATACCCTGTTACAAAGCTCAAAGGTGGTTTTACTGTAGCTCTTAAGCCTTAGAAAGGAAATAGTTCACTGGTTCAGTGGTTGAAATGTCTTCTTCCTGTGCTGCCATACTGCTCTCATATGTCATGTCTCATTAATTATTAATTGTTGAGACCAACCAGGTGGGAACAGCCCCCAGACTGCTGTCACACTCCTCTCATTTCCCTCTGCCCTGCACACAGGGGATGTTGTTCCTGCAGGTGTCTCATACTGTCCTTTTCCATGCCAAAAGCAGTGCAAGTCCTGGCAGAAGGCTGTGGGAGTGACTGGGGGTGCCAGACAGGAGCACCTCTGCTGACACACCACTGCTGCCTGAGGATGCAGGAGCAGAAAACAAACCCCACTGCACCTGCTGTGTACTGGTTTTCTTCTGTGTTATGCAGCAGGATAGCACAGATGGGCTGGTGACAGAGGACCTGTATGGTGCAAGGAGCAGATGGATGCCTCTCAGAGACCTTCCCTGTGGCCAGGACCAAGGAATGTAGTGCTCCATGTTCAACCCTGATGTGGCTATTGAGAGGTTGAAGGAGGGCCTTGCCAGGGTGTGTGCACCTGAGTGTGCAGGGCTGATCCTCTAACCTAGGTCTCTGAGAAGGAGCAGGAGCTGAGAGAGCTTGCCCCAACCTCTTCTTGCCCATCTGTGCTGGGCAAAATTGGTCAAAAGATTTATATCTGTTTCCTTTTCTCTCTCTCCCTGCCCCTTACCCCTGGTCAAATCTGCCCTCCTCTTCCCTTCCCTCCCCTCCCCTACCTCCCTAGGTAAGGAAAGCAGTTTGGGAGAGCCTGACTTGCAGCCAAACTCCGACCCTTCAGCAATGGACAGCAGCTACCTCAGCGTGAAGGAAGCCGGGGTGAAAGTGCCCCAGGACCGGGCCAGCACAGACCTCCCCAGCCCCATGGACAAGACTGACTCGGAGAGCAACAAGGGCAAAAAGCGGAGGAACCGCACCACCTTCACAAGCTACCAGCTGGAGGAGCTGGAGAAGGTCTTCCAGAAGACCCACTATCCCGATGTCTATGCCAGGGAGCAGCTAGCCATGAGGACAGACCTCACTGAGGCTCGTGTGCAGGTATGGGGGGAAATCCTGGGGCTGGGTGAGGGCTGGATGAGCTGCAAAAAACCTCTGAGGTTCCTTTGCAGCCCCACCGTAAGGTGCAGGCAGCCAAGCCCTAATTAGAGCCTGTGGCACAGGGAAAGCACAAGGAGGTACATCCACATCTGGCACTGGTGCCAGCTCCTTTATTTGGTCTGGTGCCCTGCAATCCAGTGTTCACAGAAACACCTCTTGCCCTTGAGCTAATGGGACAGAGGGTGGGAAAGCCTCACCACCACCCTGAACAAAGCTTGCACAAAACCTGCTCTCTTCAGGAGGCTTGCAGAGGACACAGGTTCCTTAATCCAAGTGAGAGCAAGCTTTTCCACAGGATGGGCTTTTTCAGGCAGATGGGGCTGCAGAGGTGACTGAGAGCTCAGTACCAGAGAATATGAGGTGATACAAGAGAGGCAGCTCTTGTCACCTGCTTGGCAGGCACTGAGACTGCATGAAAGCTGGAGATCTGGAGGCAAAAGGTGCACCCACCACCTTAGGAGGAGCAGGAGAGTCAAATAGCCATACTCTTTTGACAGACTCAATCACCTCCACCTACACAGGTGCCAGGTCTCATGAACTAGCTCCCTCGAACTAACCTGGGGGCCCAGCAAACCCAAAATCCACATCAAAGCAGGGAATGATTCTCTGACTACTGCTCTTTCCTCTGAGTCAAGGTTAAACAGGAGGCCTGTCAGGGCTCAGAAGCATGTGCAAAAAGGAGCACACTGCATGGAGTGGACATCCCCAGCTCACACTGTGGTGGCCAGCTCCTTCTCCAGCACAGCTAATCCTGTAACTTCCATCTGCATGCATTTGTCAGCTCACCACCTCCAGAACATGCATAAGCATCAAGAATAATTGGCCCATGGAGACACCTGATTCTATCTTTTATACCAGGAATATTCCCAGCTGTCTGGCAGCCTCTGCTTTAACCTTTACAAGTAGTTGTTGCAAATAAGGCCCACATCCCTGCTTAAGTCCATTTTAGTTTGTACATTCACTACTGGATTCAGCCAGAAGCAAGAATTTTCTTGTCTGCTTTCCTTAATTGGTTTGCAGGGCCGGTGTGCTCTTCTTCCCCACAGCTGTTTCTCTTCAGGCTGGACATGGCTGCGTTTCAGTAGGCAGCAGTGCGATTCCCACTGGTGCTGATCACTGCAGGATGGGCAGAGCCAGGCAGTGCTGCAAACATCAGCTCTCTACTTGTGCCACTGGATGCAGCTCTTGATTTCCCAAGAACACACCACAAGTGCTAATGGGGTCTCCTGGGAGGCCAGGCATGGCATCGGGTTACTGGCTGCACAGTGCATGAAATTCCTTTAGCTCAGGAATGAGAATGAGGTGCTGGAGGGTGGCGAGCTCCTCCTGCTCGCTTCAGAGCCAGGGTTTGCAGCTACTGTGTCTTCCCAGGCAGCGTGCAGGGCTGGCCATCAGACCCAGGGCAGGCAAGACAGATGCAATTTACACATTCCTTACCTGTGACCCCTCATTTCAGGGTTTTTTCCCCACTTTACCACTGGATCACACTTCAGCTGAGGGCAGAAGAACTCCCTAGGTCGCCAGGAGTATATTTGGCAAAGAGGGGTCTCAGCTTGCTCTGGGATAAGCGTGCCAGTAGCCTGCTGCCACGGGCAGCCAAGAACAGCCTCCCTGCTCCTGCTCCTGCCAGTGCACACCTCTCACTTGGGATGGCGATGACAGGGCTCGTGTGACAGAGCTGCTGAAGGGCTGGTCTAAGTGGCCTGGCTGCTCGAGCACTTACCCCATGGTGAAAGGGGTAAGCCCTTGAATCTCAGTCATTCCCCAGCTCTGCCGGGAAGGGCCCGGTGACTCGGGCCATGGGCTGGCACCAGGCCATGACCTCATGATGAAGGACTGCCAGGCTGTCAGAGCAGTGCAGACTCCATCAGTGCAGAGCAAGAGCCAGCAGGTTTGTGCCCAGTGCTGCTGGTGCTGGCTGGGCCGGCCCAGAGGCTGCCCAGGTATCTCAAATGTGCTCCCAGGGCCGAGGCTGCTGGTTAGAGAGCTGTTTAGTCCTGGCATGGCAGTGGCAGCCCCTGGGAGGCACAGTCTGTGGTGGCACAGGGCTCTTCTGCTGATCCTGAGAGTGAGGCTTTTGGAGACAAAGCCTTAGAGAATCACCCTAGTGCCTGTCTCCACCTCTGGGTTGTGCTATAGCTTGCTTAGCCTTGACTTTGGTCTCCCATCCCGTGGGCAGTTCTGCTCTGTGGGGTCTTTCAACACCAGTAGTGTGGCATCAAGGGCTATTAGCTCACAGCCCAAGAGTGGGTATGGGCATGGGGCTGCAGCTCAGGAGGCTGATGGCAAAGCACATGCCTGCTGCAAGGGCCAAGAACCAATGGCTAGAGGGTGGAAATCACAAATGAGGCATGAGCCCCTCATTACTTTTCACCTGCAAGCCAGAGAGCTGCTAGGTACTCAGACACTCCACAACACTGGGAGAGGCTCTAGCTGCTGTGGGGTGCTTGGGCGCACACCTACTGCAGCCCCATGGGCTTTGAGGGAAGCACAGTAGTCCCTCACCCAAGGAAGATATGGTCATGTAAGGGATAATCCTGCCCTGGAATGATGTTTTGGAGGTCAGCTTCAGCTGCCTGCAAAGCTGAACTAAGCAAAGCAAGATGGCAGAAATGTGAGGCACAGGTTCAAGGTGTGATGCGCCCTCCCACAGCTTTTGGCTGAAGGTCATCCCCTCTGGCCAAGCTTGGCTTCCTGGGGAGAATAACCAGCTGCACTGCAGGCAGGAGCAGATGTGGAGCCCAGACAGGCTCTGCAGCCCTGATGTTTCTATCCCTTTCCCAAGCTCACGCTTCATTAGTGAAGTAGCTGTTCTTGGTGCCTGGAGAAGAGCCCATGCCAGCAGCACACGTGATGTGGACCATACAGTCTGTGAAGCAGTGACATCCCATGGCCTGGCCCCTCTCCTGCTCCATTTCCCTGCCTGCCTCAGTTTCCAGCCATCTGTACTGGTGTCTGACAATGTCAAAGCTAATTCCCCCTGTAATGCAATGCAACGTTTTCCTATCTACTCCCCACAATCTTGCCCCTTGTTTCCACTGCACTTCCTTGCCCCATTCAACTGCACATTGCAGTTGAAGTATTAAGATACTTCACATTCCTGTTTTCCAAAGTGGGAGCCATGCATAAGCCCTGTGCAGAGGCACAGCCAGGAAGAGGCAGCTACGGCTCAGGTACAAACCTGCAAGGGTGCACAGGGGGTGCTGTGTTCATGTAGGTCCTATGCAACATGTATATCCCATTCCTTTCTTCTCCTCTTCCATGTCTGGGGCTGCAGAGCCCCAGAAAGACCTTCTGCTTGGTATCAGTTTCTGCTTGAGGCTCTTCCAGCTCATTCAGGTCAGGAGCAGAAGTCTGAGGCAGTGGCACTAGAAAAACAAGGTAGACACATGTATTCACCCATTATTCCTTCCCCTTGCATAGAAACACATACGGGCACATCCCAAGCCCATGCCAGCCTGGCCCTGGCTACTTATCTCTCTTGGGTTATCAGTATCTGCCTCCTGGATTGCTCTCTGGGAGAGGAGAAAGGGATGGGACTGGAAGAAGGTTTCACTGCCAGGGAATATAACCCCCCAGCCAGCCCCCCTCAGAGCCAGCTTTATCATTGCTGGGACCATTAATGAAATGTTTTTGGCAGTGACCCTGTGATGCGGCGGGGGCTTGAAAGTGAGAGGGAAATGTCAAACTCCGCTGTAGCAAAATCACCGCCTTGGAAAAAAAAAGAAAAGAAAAAAAGCAAAGCAAAGCAAGAAGTAATATATCTTGATCCCTTTTCCCCCATAAAACCCTGGGAGGCTGGTGGAAGGAGCGGAAAGACTGAGCTAAGCCTGCAGGAAATTAAACATGAAATGAAAACAAGCTCAAGTTATTCAATTCTCTCATCCTAGGCTCCAATTTCCCATTCCAGGCCACTGATAAAATGGTGTCCAGTTTCAGCACTCAAGGATGAATTCTGGCTCTGTTCTTGTAGTCTGAAAAGCAAAGGGCTGGTGGCCATCTCTGGCAAGAGGGGAGATGGCCTGGCCTTTGATGGAGGGATGGGATTCCGAACACAGACAGATGGAGGCTGAGCAAAGAGAGGGTAGCAGGGTGAGAGGACAGTAATGGGGAGAATGGATGCTGTGAGGCTGCCAGAAGAGAGCAAAAACACAAGAGACTTGAACGTGGTGGGTAGGTCTTACCTGCAGTGAGGGATGCTGAGCACCAGGCATGAGCACAACCCCACAGCTGCCACCAGCCCACCACCACATGTGCAGATGTCAGCCTCACCCACCACTGCCATGGTGGGGGTAGGAGAGAGGGGAAAACACCTTTTTCTTTAACTTGGAGGAATGACAAATCAGTGATGCAGCCCCCAACTATCCAGAAATGGTCAGTGGCCTAGGTTAAGTCCCAACAGGGCCCATCCACCTGTGCCCTGTGCAGGGCACATGGGGCTTGGTGGCAGGGCCAGAGTGGCATTGCCCACTGGGTGCAAGGGAAGAAGCAGCAAGAGAGTGAGCAGGAGCCTCCTTGCTTTTTCTCAGGCCACTTCAGGCCTCTCCAGCCCCAACAACACATCAGCTGTGCTTGCATATGGATTTAGGTACCAGCATATGGCTGAATGTTGATGGAGACATGAAACATTCTCTGTTCCTTCGATTTTTACAGGGCTGATTTGGTACATCAGGGCTTACCAAAGCATTGTCTGCAGGAGTCAGATACATGACATTACCATACACTCCTACTGTAATTGTTAACACTGAGATTCAGCCCACAGCGACTCCTGGCCCCTGCACAAAGTAGCCCATCCTGACCCCAGAGGAATGCTGCACTAGCCACTGCAGCCTCCAATGTCACATTCCCATCCCACAACAGTCGCTCTTGACAAGGAGTGACAGGCAATGAAAGGAAAATGAACTTCTGTTTGGGTTTAGATTTGCTTTTTAAAAGCAGGTGTCTTCTAAGACTGTGGAAATACTAAGGATTAGTTGGGGTTTTTTGCTGACATTTTCACATTATACATTGACATGCCTGTCTTGTTTTCCCCGGAGCACTGTGGAGGTCTGGAGAAACCCAACTGCAAGATACTAAGAAGCCTATAAGGATTTGGACCAGAGGAGAAAGGAGAACTTTAAAAAGCAGTCCAAACCTTGCCACAAGTGCTTGAGAGCTCCCTGTCAGCTCCCTGTGTGACACCAACACTTGGACTGAAGACACTCTTCTTCTTCAGCCTAAAGCGATGACTTGCCATATCCTCCCAGCCCACTAGCCACATGGCAATTTGGGAACTGCCAGTTTAAATCACTCTGCTCTGTTCAATCCAATGCATAAATGTGTTAGAGCAGAGGCTGAGACCTCACTCTGCTTTGTCAAGGCAGCTGTTGTGCTGTCCTGGGAAGAAGAGGGCACAAACCCTGCACTGATGGCTTGGAAGGTCACACTGCAGAGCCACACACTGCTCCCAAGTCCCAGGTGGGATGCTCAGGCAGGCAAGGAAGCCTTCAGCACACAGGGAATGGCCACGTATGCCTGGCATATGTTCATCCCAGCCTCATGCAGAGCCAGCACTCTGCTCCCTACCTGTTCTCCACCCCGCTGTGCACAGCGGGGCCTCCTCCGCCCGAGGAGGAACCAGGTCACCACTGCTAACTTTGAATCTGCAGATCAAAGCAGTGTGATCCAGGCCAGCCCTGGGACTGGCCTGCAGCTGGGCTGGAGTGGCTGTGCCAAGAAGAGGTAGAAGAAAAACAGACAGATGCCTGAGGCATCAAACCTGCTCCAGTAGGACACTCTGCATGTGCAGCGTGTGCACAGCTGGGATAACGTTAGGATGCTTCTCCTGATGCTTTTTACTCCTACTGAAAACTCTCACAGGGTTTTTGATTTGGGATAGGGCGTTGATAGCAGGTCGCTGCTTTGTCCAGCTTATGGATGTCCCACACCAGTGGCATTGCCATGGCCATGGGGCCGGGCACTAAGCCCTATGCTATCCACAGCCCACATGTGGAGCACATGCCTGGCAGCTGCATCATCGGCTCCCTGTCCCAACACAGAACACAGACCCTCAGCTGCCCACTCATACCACAGCCCTGGCTGCGAGAGACCAGCACGAGGCTGCCTGTGTGGTGGAAGGCAGAAACTAAAGCAGGAGAGCCTGAAACAACTCTTCCAGCACAAGCAGAAGGTCAGCTCAGACCAGAAGCCTAAACCTCTTATCCCTCCCTGTGGCAGCTTCTGGCTGCATTGATTCAGGCTGCAGGTGCCACAGCTCTCCTGCTTCTGCAAAAATTGTCCTGCCATCCCACCCTGTGCCAAGCAGCTGGCTTTTCCTGCTATCCTCCGAAGACACGAGCTTCCTACCTGGCGTCTGCTTTCCCCAGGTGCCTGGCAGGCAGCAAAGCTGCCCCACGGCCAGGCGTGGGAAGGGCCAAGCTGCTTGTCAGCAATACCCCCTCTGGTCCCCCGCAGCGAGTCACCGTGTAAAACTCGAAGCAGAGCTGAGAGGCTCTAGCAGTGCTCCTTTCATGCACTGGCGTGACCTGCACAACCCAGCCCCTGGTGATCACCCTCATCTCTCAGTGCCTTCAAAGCAGCTCTTGATTGATGTGTTACCCTGACTCACGAGCTTCAAGAGGCTTTGAAGACACTGGGCCAGGCTCTGATCTCTCTTAGGTTGATGCAAATCAGGAGCAGTGGTGCTGACAACAGTGCAATAATCCACACTGATGTCAAGCCAGTAAAAATAAGAGCAGAAACAGAGTTTTGGTCTTTGCCTTGAAGGGATCTGAGCAGCCCTGTGAAGCAAAGAGTAGCAAACCCTGCAAAGAAAACTCAGTGTAAACCAAAGGATGCTATAGAAGGGCACCTGTCCTTTCCTGCAGCTAAGGAGGGAAGGAGTGCTCAGCTTTGTATTTCTTGTTGCGGTTAAGAAAAATGAGAGAGTTGGTGAGAAATGCAAGCCGCAGACAACGGCATCACCATAGCCAGGATCAGTCTTAGGGAAAGCCCCATCACTGCAGTTTTCAGCCTGGCAGCAGCACACACGGAATACATTCACACTTCTCGTCTGAGACTGGCTGACAGCAGGGGAGCCGCAGGCAGAGCCTGGGTAACACAGATTTAGGGGTGAGAGGAAGATGGGCTATCCCAGGGCAAATCAGGCTGTGGGAGGCAAGAGCTGGGAATGACGCCAGAGGGGTTGTGCACCAGAAGATGGGCAACCCCTTTTGCTTGGAGTGCTCCCTTTCTAGGAGCACAGGCTGGCCCCAGACCCTCAGGAGAAGCAGGGAAGGACTGTCCCTCTCCTGCAGAGCACCTGTGTGGAGCAGTGCCCTTCTGTGTGCCATACAAAACCACCCACCTGGTGAGGCCCTGCCCTCTGGTGGGCTCTTCAGGGCTGCCGGGCTACCAGCCACTGCCGGGCTCCGCTTGCTCACAGCCCTGCTGTCGCCTCTCCCCAGGTGTGGTTTCAGAACCGGCGAGCAAAGTGGCGCAAGCGGGAGCGGTTCGGTCAGATGCAGCAGGTCCGGACCCACTTCTCCACCGCCTATGAGCTGCCTCTGCTCACCCGTGCTGAGAACTACGCCCAGGTGAGTGCATTCCCCTGCCTGGGCACAGTGCTTGCTGGACACGCTGCTTCTGCTCTCAGTCCTCCCCAAGCCGTGCTTCACTTCTCAGGTACATCCACCTGCCCTTAGGCAAGGCTGCAAGGACGCTGGGGCTACACTGTCTGGCACTGAAGGGCTGGCAGTTTTCAGTCAGGTGTCCTGCTTGTCTCCCTCATGCCCTGGCCCAGAGGACGTCTTTAAAACAGGTACCAAGCCCAGCACTGTGTGACACAGAGCAGCACCCTTGGGCAGAGGTCATCCTGCTCAGCACTATCACATGTGCTGCTGCCCACTAACTTTCCACTGGTTTGAAAAAGATCCAAAAGACTAATTCATGCCTGAAGAATAGCAGATCCCAGGCTTCCTGTTACCATGTCTGGTTTCCATGCCCCTTGGACATGGTGGTTGGATAAAAGCACTTTTCCCCTGGCAAATTCCCATAGCCAGTGATGGGCTGTGGTACACACAGCACACTTGGTGACATCTGGGGATGCTTCCCAAGAGAGTTGTAGATTTATGCTCCAAGGGAAGGGAGGGAGCAGCCTTGTTGGGGTACCTAAGGCTGCTTTTGTGTCCTATTGAAACCGTTCCTTCCCTGACCCTGGAAGCAAGTCACAGGGCTGCATCCCCTCCTTAGCTTCCTGTCTTGGAAAACCTGTCAGCACAATAGCCTCCTAAACATTGGGTCAGCCCCAGTTTCACAACACTTCAGATTATGCCAGGCAGACTGAGGTTTGCTAGCTCCAGGGCTAGGCTATGCCCCAGAAAGCACTCCCTCTATCCTCCACTCCTCTTCCCACCACCCAGAATTGGCTCGAGGGCGCAATTCTGCAGGCATGATGCTCTGAACCTGACTGTCCTCACAGATCTGCTGGAAGTCCTCCCTCCCTGGCACCCTGTCCGTCTCCACAGCTGCCTCCCCAGCCAGCGCTGTACCAAAGCTACCCCGCAGCCAAGCTGGGAGTGTTTGACCTCTCTCCTGCTTGGCGTCTCCCATAAACTGAACAAGAAACCCTTTTGAAACAGCTGAGATGCCAAAGCAGCTTTTCAAGCAGAGAACACTCTCAGCAGCCTTTTCAGCATGTCCTTCTCTTGCCTTTGTAACTTACACTGCTCTCTCCCTCAATACTGCCCTCCTCTCCCAGCACAAAAGATCAAAAATTTGAAAAGCAATTTGCAGGAGGTAAGAGATCAGGGAGGGCCCAAGGGTGAGCAGTGCAAAGGGGCAGTGGGATGAAGGGCCCTTTGCTCTCTTGCTCCAGCCAGCTGCTCACGTCCTCCCTGCTTTCATCCTGCATGTCCACATCCCCTGCTGCAGCACACCTATTCCCACTGCCAAATACTGAGTCCTCCACCCTTCTTCTACACTGTCATTTTATGAGTGACACGGCAGGGTCCCAGATGGTCCCTCGAGGTGGCCCTGCAGGGCTCTGCTCTGCAGCAAGGTGGGTGATGCTGCCTCGATGGGCACTGCTGGGTCAGAGGGGCAATGAAGCCGCCTGTGCTGGGGGCTGTGGGCAGCTCAGCTCCGGCAGGCACGTCTGTGTGGTACAATATTGCCCTTGCTAGGGAAAGATGCCCTGAGCTGGAGAAGGAAGGTGGATGAGCAGCCTCACAGCACTGCTTTCTTCCTGATCCCTCTGTAATGAGTAGGACAACAGAAACACCATGGATGACACAAAGTTTCCTGCGCTGAGAAAACTGCTCATAGTATTAAAAAAGTAAGAGAAGTGTCTGGGAGAGGAATAAATAAACAGATGCTGTGGCAGAGAAGGAGCACAATCCTGCTCCCTGTGAGTAATCCTGCTGCACTCCCTGCCCCTGCCCAGGCTGGCATGCAGGTTTTGGAGTGGATTTGCAGAATGAAGCAGGGCAGGGGCCAGCAGACTGCACGTCCCTCCACTAGGCTGCCCTGCCAGGCCGGGGCTGGACACGCTCCATTCCCCCAGGTATCCTTCATGGGACAACCCTGACGCTTCTTTTCCCACCCCCAGATCCAGAACCCCTCGTGGATTGGTAACAACGGAGCCGCCTCCCCGGTGCCAGCCTGCGTCGTGCCCTGCGAGTCGGTGCCGTCCTGCATGTCCCCCCATGCTCACCCCCACGCTGCCGGCGGTGTCTCCGAGTTCCTCGGGGTCTCGGGGCCCGGCAGCCACGTGGGACAGACTCACATGGGCGGCCTCTTCGGCACGGCCGGCATGAGCCCCAGCCTCAATGGCTACGAGCTGAACAGCGAGCCGGACCGCAAGACCTCCAGCATCGCTGCCCTGAGGATGAAGGCGAAGGAGCACAGCGCCGCCATCTCCTGGGCCACATGACAGGGCTGCGGCCCAGTGCCCGCCAGACACGCGGGGACAGCCCGCAACACCCATCCGCTTGGACTCCGGACAGCCTCCTCGGGGATGTGAATGCAGCACTTTTAGCTACCCTAGGCATATAAAGTACATATGTTAATGTAAGTGGAGTGTTTCCAGCATGAACGTGGCAGCTCCCGGCTTCCTGGCATCGGGCAGGGAGAGGGAGGCTGTGGAGCAGCACCTCTTCCATCAAGATCTGGGATGGGATGCATCCCTTCTCACTGCCACCTCCCCAATAACCTGGGCATTTTTTCTTCCCGCTATTTTTTCTGACACCAGACCTGCCTTTCCAGAGGGCAAGAGCCCACTGGCCTTTCAGCAGCTTCTCCCATGCCACCACCCACCCACCCACACATATTCTGCCCTGGGCAGGGGTCTGGATGGGGACTCTGGCACCAGCAAAGAGACTCTCACACTGCCAACATCATTTTAGCAGGACCTACAACTTCCCACAGCTGCATGGGGAACAGGGCTGGGAAGATAACTAAAGCTAGAAAAAAGGCAACATTAGCCCACCTCCTTCTACCCCGCTCCCTGTCCATCTCGTACTCTGAGATGAAGCACGGAGTTGTAGAGGCCTGTGAAGGGGCTGCCCCTCTGCCCACCATGGCACGGTGTTATCACCCTGAGAGTCTTGGCCAACCCTTTGGTGACCCAGATGGAGATACACCCCAGCAAACAAAAGCTTCCCAGCATGGCTCAATACCCCAGGGAGTGCCTGGACTTTGCTTTCCCTGGTCGTGGTCTATGTTGAGGCTCACAAGCGTGATGGTACAGGAAGAGATTTCCTCTGTCTTTCACTGGGTTGGGAATTATTAATTTCAATTTACAGACAGCAGCTCTGGCAGGGAAGCACAATTGCTATGTAAATTTGCAAGTCCCCAAAAAGACTGCTCTAAGAAAGAGCTCAAGTGCTAGCACACAGCCACAGTGGCACAAGTTCACCAAATTCCTCATACACCTCATCCTGGAGTCAGACGTGCCATAAAAGGCACATTCCTCATACACCTCAGCCCTCCACCCCAGTGCCCTGTTGCACACAATGGCTGTGGGCATCTCTGCACCAGGGACAGCAAAGGGAACAGGCCGGGAAGGGGCTCAAGGGAGGACAGGTGATGCTGCCCCATCTCCAGCCACCTCAGATCCTTTTCACTTTGCAGAGGAAGTAAAAGAGACCAGAACTTCTCTGGTTTGTGTGAGCCAACATGCCTCTCCGCTTTTCCCTCTCAGTGCTCTTACCTTCACAGAGCTGTTAAGTAAGATCTTCTTTGCAAGGCTAAACATTTTACAAGTTGTTCAATGATCATAGTGCGTGGAATAATTTTGGAACATCCTTTTACCCCACTGAAATACTGCCAAGGAGAAGCTGAAAGTCAGCTGTGCACTACCACTCACACAGTGTGGCTCTGCAAGCTGGCTTGAGCTGGAGTAGACATCTCCAAGATTTGCAAGGGAATTATAGGATACTACTCTCACAAAAAGTGGTTTGTCACTCTGCCCTCTTTCCTCATGCTCAGTGTTAGGGGATCTTGGAGTTTAAGGTCCAGGAATATCTAGTGGTCTTGGAAAAAGTTCCAAATAAGCTACAACCAAATGTCAGGCTTCAGGTTAATGAGCCATACAAGTATTTCCATAGTGCCTAGACTGTCAATACACTACCTTAATGATACACTATTGCTAGGTCAAAAGTAATATATTTACTGGAATAAGAAAACACCAGTAGTACTGCTTTTTTTCTCTCCTCAGAAAAGCTCAGAGATACCTTTCCTGCTCTGCACAGGGAGCCAGCATACGTTTCACCACACTATCTGCATAACCAGGGCCTCTCCCATCACAAGCAGCCAGGATTTACATCCCAGCCTAAACATTCAGCTGTGGCCTCGGGCATGGTGTCTTAGATGCTGAAAGTGTTGCTGATCATTGAACCAGGCAGGATCATACTGCATACTTTTGGAGGCATATACATCCTCACTGGGTACCCCAGAAAGTCACTGAGCTTCCCAACCGCCCAGGGACTAGTGGCAGGAGACAATTTGTCCATCAGATTTGTGCAGGCAGCGGAGCACAGCGTTGAGAGCCTTTTCCCAGGTACACTGGGGATCTTGATGCTTCCCACTGTCAGCAGGCAATCAGTGGAGGGCTGCTGCCTGAACAGTCCAGTACCCTTGCTGACAAGGCAAATTAGCAACAAGCAGAGCTAAGGAGAGGGCAGTGGGGCAGGCAGGCATATGGGGACAGGTCTCACTTAGCCTGCAAGTTTTGAAGGCAGCTCCAGTGGAGGGCTGTATCTATTCAAGAGCTTAGCTGCATTCCCTACTGAAGTTAAAGGGTAGCTTTTCCTCACAGACTTCCACAGGGCCAGTATTTCATCTGAGCTGTTTAACAGCCCAGAGGATTAAGTGCCGTATCCTTGTCTTGTTAGAGAGAGAGAGGAGAGTCTCCTGGCAGCAGACTTGGCATTTAGAGAAGCTTGGCCCCCACTTTCTCTCACCTTAAAATTCATCTGGAAAGCACATGTTGGACTCAGTCTAATTTAGACACCACTGCGCGTGCCCAGCCCTCAGCCTGCCTGAAAACACCACGAGGCAAGGGGAATGTTGTTCCCTGGACCCCCTTCTGCAGGGCTCCCTTCCCACCTCCAGCTGCAGGCAGCCCCACTGCTCATCGGGCTCTGCCTCACCTCTCTGGGTGCTGCTGCCATTCTGGCACAGTCCCTTGCACCCACACTTCTGGGTAATGCTGGAAGGTGTGCCCCTCCCAAATCTTCAAAAGCAGTTGTTCTGGTAGTTTTTAAGCTACATGCATCTGTACTTACACATGTTTTAAAAATTAATTTAAAAGGGTTTTTAAAACTAGCTGTAAAATTAACATTAAAAACTGTATAAATATATATATATACTTGTATATATATATGTGTATATATATATATGTATCTTAACCTAGCCAGCCTGCAGCTACTGCATTTCTTAAGGGTCACAGGGTCAGTGCTGTTCTTGCAATCTCACGTTATCATGATGATACCTTTTTTAATTATTATTATTGTTGTTATTTTAATACCTTTCAATTCTATTTATGACTTTCTGCTCTATTTATTTCTTATTTAGTATTTTACTCCTGTCTATACATTGAATCACAATTCCCTGGCTTGGACTTGCCTTCAAAGCTGCAAGCTTTGTCCCCATCCACCACCAAAATGTCTCAGAAGTGTCAGCCATCCCAACACCTGCCATGCCCATGGTGGCATCCTCTGTGGGTGCAGTCCAGGCAACTGGGCTCACCCAGAAGTTCCCTCCAGCCTCACCGAGGTAGCAAAATGTTTCTCCCAGGCAAGTCCTGGCTATGCAGCAGGTATCCTACAAGGTTGCCCATGGCTAGGAACTCCAGAGATGTCCCAGAGCTTTGAGACCAGGAGGATGCAAATAGCAAGAGCGGCGTGGGTTCCTGGCACTGGCTTAAAAGTGGTTGGGTACCACTCGCTGCCAAGTACTCGGAGGCATTTCTTGCCAACAAGCAGTAGTTAGAGCTTTGGTAGCAATTGCAAACCATTGGGGAACCAGGCTTGGGCTTGCTGGGCCCTGCAGGGTCCAGACTCTAAGGGCTGCTGTGCCTCAACAAGCTCCTGGAGAGGGGCCAGGTCAGCCCCCTGGCACGTCACCTACTGCCAGCAGTGCCACCCACCTGCATTCCCATCAGGCTCTCCAGCCAGGCTCCAGCTGCCTCCTCCAGAATATCCTACCCAGTTCAGTTCCCACTGCCCCAGCACCCACCTGGGTAGAGCCTACAGGGAGGAAGACCAAGATAGCAAAATAAAAAGAGAACCACTCTCCCTTTCCTCTAAAGCCTGTGGCAGAGTGTGAGGGAGCATCCATCCCTGCTGGAATGTGCATCCCTGCCAGATGGCGTGTACTTCCAGGACCATGCCTGGCCTGAGCCATCAGCATGGGCAGGGTGTCGGGGAAAGGCCACAGGCAGTGACAGTGTGTCACAGGTGAGGTCACAGAGCTGCAGCACACATGGCTTCACCTGCCCCATCAGCATCACCAGCCCGGGCCAGGAGTACCCCGTGTGCTGCCAGCAGGGCTGCCTGCTGGTTTCCTCCTGCAGTGGAGGTGTTTTGGGGTGGGGAGGCGCATCCCCCTGATTCCCAGAGTACACTCAGACTGGGCAGCACATTGTAAAACACTCTCCAAACAAACTAAAGCAAAAAGGTAGTTTTTTGGAAAAGGATTGAAAAATAATCAAGCAGAGGCAGAGCCCCGTGTTTATTTTGCTGCTCTGACTGACACAGCAAAAAGCAAACAGACCGAGGGAGAAATTAAACCCAAATGGGAAGGGGGTGGAATAAGATGGAAAGCCATTCAGCCCTTTGCAGTTTCCCAAAGGGAGCTGGGAGGAGGCGAGGGAGAGGCCTTACACCCCCTTAACTCTTTGCTGGTTACTTGGTTCTCCACTCCCCCCACATAGCTAGGTAGGTAGGTAGAGCTAGGACTTTTATACTACTGATTTTGAAGGACAGTTTTCAATGTATAATAATATATCGGTTTAGGTGTGCAGTGCTTGAAAGAGAGACTGGGAGAAAGGAAGAAAACAAACCTCAATCAATATTATTGGTTTTTTGTTGTAAAATATTGTAACCTTGTATAAATGCTACCTTTTTTTTTTTTTCTCTTTAGCTTCACGGCCTGGGGTAGAACATATAAAAAAACAAAAAAGATTTTAAAATGTTCAGGAAAAAAAAGAATAAAAAAAATCATTTAAAATGTTGCCACATGAGGTTTGTGCCATGCAATGTTATTGCCTATGCAACCATGTATTACCAGTTCATTACAGTGGAATATTAAAAAAGAACAAACAGTCTTGCAGCTTGATTATTTTTAACTTTTTTGAAGTAAGTTATTGCACTTGCAGCTTTTTTTTTTTTTTGGAGGTGAAGGGCTGGGATTTCCACTCACCAATTTTTATTTTTCCAGGTTTTGAAAGGAGTGGCATCATTGGGAAAGTCCCTGCTTCCCAGCCACCCTGGCCAAGGGGGCACAAACACTGTTGTTGTTTTGGTTTGCAATAAACTCCTTCTCTTCTCTCCTCTCAACTGCAATCTGGCTGGTTTGTTCCTGACTCATGACAGATGAAATGTGATCAGAGGGGCCTCCAAAATCTCACGTTAATTGAAGCTGGCAAAAAATACTAACAGTGCCCTTTTGAACTGCTGACGCAGTCCAGAATGGATTAGCCGGGGGTAGATTAACAACAGGTGGCAGCTCGCGGGCTGCTGCCTCTGCCGGTACAAAGAGCTGGTTTAGAGCCAGCGGCGGGCACAGGAGCGTCCTGCCAGCGCTCCCGGATAACGGGGCTGCGCTGCCTCCGTGAGCGTGTCCGGCACCACCGGGCATCTGCGCTGGCCAGCGCAAAGGGCACCCTGGCCAGCGCAAAGGGCACCCTGGCCAGCGCAAAGGGCACCCTGGCCGGCACAGAGAACACCTTGGCCGGCACAGAGAGCACCCTGGCCGGCACAGAGAGCACCCTGGCCAGTACAGAGGTCCCTTCTAGCCAGCACAGAGAGCACCCTGGCCACAGGGTGGAGACCACCATGGTCTCCTTTGCTGACTGCTCTGCAGCTGCTGCTACCAGCAGAGCTTAAGCCTCACAGGGCTCCTGCAAGTCTCCCAGCCCTTCTCAAGCAGTCCTTAATGAGGCAGCCCATAATCACAGCTGACACAGGGAGAAGTTGACTTGCCAACAAGAGCCCGCAGAACTGGGGACCCTCAGCTCCCCATGCTGTGGCACCACCCCTTTCACACAGCACAGTCATGCTTGGGGCACCAAGCACAAGCTCTCTTGAAGCTCTAGGAGAAGACACCTGGGGCTGACAGTGTTTCCCATATTCCCACAGGCCATTACACTCCCTCCCCTCCTAGCTCCACTTTAGCAGAGGCACCCAAGCCTCACCCACCCTCTCCTCCTCTGTGGCTCTGCAGGGAGTCCCAGAGGTGCCTGCCTGCAGCCAGAAGCTGCTCAGTGGGCTGTGGGGCAGACTGAGCCCTCTGGGTATCACTTGTCCTCACACAAAGGAAAAGGTTCGTTTGGGCCTCACCAGTTCACAGGGCACAGCTCTTGTCCCACTGAGGGAAATCTGGGTTCTGTGAGGATCCTTTCTGTTAATAAATAAAAACTCAGCTGCAAACCTGTTTCCTTCAAACTGCACAGACCCACCAGCACTGGGACCAGTAAGAGCTCAAGTCCCTGTACCCAGATGCTGAGTGGACTGGAAAGAGCCTTTCTTGTTCAGACAAAGCTGAGAAGGTGCCCAGCAGCTGCCAACAACCCACCAAGACCCATAGAGACCCTCTGGCCTTTCCATCAGTTATCTGGGAGAATCAGCTTGCTTCAGATGGTGCATGGCTGTTTTCTATCTCACAAAGAAATGGATAATGCAGGTGCTGTTGCAAGCTTATCCATTCCTCTCACTTGTAGGAGAAAAATTCCTTCCCTCCCCAAGCACTCAAAGCCAAATTCTCCAGATGTTGGCAGAGTTCAGAGTGTTGAGAGCCTAAAGCCAGTTTCAGTAACATCCTGCTTGTATGGGTTTACATCAGAAATTGCTCCTGGCCTAAATGATGCCAAAGAACTGTAAAGTCTCTCTCTAAACTAGATAGTGGCAGAATCCAGATAAGAAACGTGAATTTTCTTCTTGAAGCTGCACTTTCTTAGTGGAGTTACTGGAGTTATTTAAAACACATGGAAAAACTTCTCTCTGGGAGATGTGGCTACAGCTCCTAGGTTAACACCTTCCTTCTCTGCTGGAGAATACGACTTTGAGGCAGGGCAAGGTTCGGGCAGTTTAAATGAAAAACAATTTTTTATTCCTGTAAACTAAACAGATTTGCCTTTTTTTCTTCCTCTTTTTAAAAGCAAGTTATTAACCTTTAAGCAGATGGATGTTCAATAATCTTCTCATTGGCAAGTAAGGTAACAGCCATGCAAGGTGCATCTACTTATGGCCAGCTGGAGCCCACATGTAAAGGTGTTGCATTTAATCTGAGACAAACAAGTGTTTATTATTTGTGAAAGGATCTTCCACTTTCTCTTGCTTTGCAGTTCGTAACTTACTCACAGGGCAAAGACAGATGCTCTGAGTTAGCAATCTGCTCCTTTTGCTGTAGCCTTACTGAATTCCTGGATCTCATTTTACGGTCCTTTCTCCTTCAAACCTTTTCCCCTCCCTGTTTGTATGAAGTGTGGCAAAGCAGTTATTGTTCCCATCAGTCCTCAGCTGAAGGCACTCTGCTCTAACTGTGCCCAGCACCCAGCTCAGACCTGGCCCTCGCCTTCAAAGACACGTTTCACAAAAGAAGGACCCATAAGTTTACAAACAGCCAGCCAAGCAAGTGAGAAACATTGGTTTTCTTGAGTGTACGGCACAAGGACACATGGGAGGGAACACAGCCTGTGGCCTGAAAAGCCACAGGTATCTTTCCAAGGCATTATGGGCTTATCTCCTGGATGAACATGAGATATTCACACTGGGCAGCTGGATATCCATAAGTGGCACTTAGTTCAGTTAGTTCCAAGTTTTTAGTTTTACAGGTTCCTATCACTGCACAGAATGGAGGCGGGGGGCTCAAAGAAATAAGCTTCATCCTTAAAATCACAGGGTGCAACAGAAACCACACCTCATATTGACACATGGAAAACCTCACATGGGTCTGCATATCCCAAGTTCTTCACACCTTCATTGGTCAAATGGTCTAGCTTTGACCTTTGTACAGCCCCTCTCAACTGAAATTTAGGTTAAATATCTAATAAATGTAAATTCATAATTAGGCTGGTATTTTCTTAGTCACAACATCCCCCCTGCATAGAGTCTGGTACTGAGCACTGGCACAAGTTTGTAGACCTAATAAAATCATAACCAAGTTGCTGTGATCTCTGTCCATGGTCACTACAGAATTGTCATGCTTGTCTGGAGCAGGAGCACTTCCTGTTTATGCAAGTAAACAGGCATTTAGCATGACTAAAGGAAATTTGAAGGACAATTACTGGTTCCTTTTCCAGACAAATGAAGACAGCAAACAGGCAACCTTGCAGGAAGAACCTTTGAGCAGCACTGTTTTCAGTCGGAAAACTCCCTTCGTGCTGCTAGCTCCAAACCAGTCCACATAATTGCCTCAATTGTCCCTGTTATCCTTTAATGGGAAACATAACTCACTTTCAAAGCAACCACAAGAAGCTGCAGACAGGGGAATCCTGAAGATCAGCAGAGGTGGGACTGCATTACAGCCATTTCCATCAGGCTGAAATTACACAGAGTGCACCAGGAATGTCTCTAAATGGCTTCAAGCCAGGGTCTGCTGAAGCCTGCTGATTCTTAAAGTCAAGGCTAACAGTCCTCTACCTTGGTAGTGAGGAACCCAAAACTCCAAACAAACAACAATTCAGACAAAAGTGTAGCTGTTCTGCTAAATCCTAGGCTTGGGATACTGGTGTTCAATCCTGTTTTTTACCTACACATCTGCAAAAGGTATCCAGCTGCCTCTCTCTGTTTACTTATCTGCAGCTACAAGGAAGAGGCTGATCTTACCCATGCAGGAGGACCATGAAGCTCAATTTCTTGCACTTAGATACAGCAGTGGCAGACATCATAAAAAGAACTTACATCGTCCTTCAGGCACTCCCAACAGCATGAGATACAACTTAAGGACCTATGGCTCAAGAGTAAAGCAAAAGTGCTCTGCCTGAATTTTCTGCTAAGCAAATGCTATCTCTGTCACATGTCAATGTTAGCAAAAGGTTTGAAGTGACCACCTGCTCATGGGATAACTTGCAGGTCCTACAGAGTATTGTTTTTGATATTTTCTGGCAGGTTTTGACAGAAATTATTATTTTCAGCCTAAAAATTGAAATGAAAAGGCAGCATAGCTGCCTTTTGGATTTGCTTTGCTCCTCTCAGCTATTCAGGATCACACTGAAGTTAGCAACTGGACCAATTGGAATTGAAAAATTGCTCATTTTCTAGCATAGATTTAATCAAACATAAGTTTACAGATTTTTTTTTTTTTCATTATTCAAGTACATGGACGAGACTATCCACGACTACATGAACTACACATAGTTTACATTTCAGTTTACAAAAGAGCACGTTTTGCAGCAGACATAGTAAAATTTAAGTATACAAATCTTCAAAGAGAAAAATGAAAAAATTCATACTCACTCTGTCTGATCCCATTTTCTCATCAGCACCATTGATTTTAGTTTTTCTTCTGTGTATCATGCTTTGGTTGTGAGAGCAGCTTCCATGTAAGAGGGCTGGACAGATTTATGCAGTGCCCATTAACCATTCTGAGATCTTTTCTGATCAAAAGATGCTCTACCTGTGAGAAGTACCCAAGGTATCAGACATTCATTAGGGAGGGCATTCATATCAAATCTTGGAGGTATATTTAACATTAAAATTGCCCATCTAAATCCATTTTGATATGTCTCAGTATAGCATTTTTCTAGAATGCTCAACACTCACCAGTACAGCCTAAAAGCAAAATGAGCCAGAAATACTGAGCATCACTTCAATCCCACCTCACAATTATTTTGACCTCTGTGTCTCCAAGGTCCTTGAGTTTAAAAGGCCCTTGAATGGATAATTAAGAGGATAAACTTGTTGCTAGAGTAAAGCATATTTGTACCACACCAGTGGAAGCATGATGGATGGCAGGAGGTTCCAGAGCAGGAGCTAGAGATGGAAGGACAGAGCCGTTTGGAACATAAGTGCCTTAATTTTCACATCTGGTAATAAGATGGTGGAGCTGTGAGGAAGGAAAAACTCATGCATTATAGGAAGAGTTGATGATGTTAAAAATGCATCCTTAGGACTCCCCATGACTGGCAGGGCAGCCCCTGAACCCCATGCCCCCTTGCTATGCACAAGCAGCAAGGTGTGCCATGTGCCCATGATCCACAGGCCTGTGCTGCAGCACTTCTGGAAACAAAAAGCTGCCACCACATTGGATTCCACAATCTCAGTGACTCAGCCAAAGATCTCTTCTCAAAAGCACAGTTATTTAACATCTGCTGTATCTCTTTGCAAAAAAAAAAAAAAAAGAAAAAACGAAAAACAAAAAAGGAAAAGATCAGTTCCAATTTCTCCAAGATAAATGCTATTGTCAAGTCTTGGCAGAAAATTAGAGTAACAATTACTCTCCCCAAAAGGTGACTGGGATGAATTCATGCAGACCAAACTTCTGTTTTCAAGACAACTGTCAAACTCCAGTTATGGGAAAGACAAAATATTGACAAATCTTTCCAAAGTGCATTGTGGATATTCAAGTTTAACACAGATTTATGTAGTAAAAGAGCTTGTCACTGAAATTCTCCCTTCTGAGTTAATTCATGTTTCCTTATGCCACTCCAAAAGTGAAATACAATAAACACTCATGTGATTTAATTTTTAATATACAATTATTAAGTTTTTTTGGATATCATATATACAATGAAAAGTTAAAAATTATCTTAATTTAAAGACTGACAAAACCCCCATTCCAAATCAGACACACAATTACATCTTACCCTTACATAATTTGCATCAAGAACATCACAATCATAAATGCAGAGAGCAAGCAAGTAGACAATTTTACAATTTTTCTTTAGGGTCAATTGACCAATTTTCTTCATGACACTAAACAGACAAATGGGGTTGTAAATGAGCTAGCCCTATAAAAGCAACTGTAAAAGGCCAAAGGATAAAACAAGATTGTTAGGGGTCACTGGGCATTTTGTGCAAGGGGAAACTACTCAGATGCTCCTGGATGCAGACACAAGGACCTGTTACCTTTTTACTGACTGGAGATTATAGCTCAGCTTAGCAGGACTGGTTTGGCTGCCTATATCTAAAAAATATTCAACCAACTATTTCAAATCCTCAGTGTCTTTTAAGACTCTGTGCAAAACAAACGTTTTATGGGCTTCCTGAGAAAGAATCAAGGAATCTACAGCAGCTTCACAACTCTGTAAGGAAGGTGTTATAACTCAGTTAAACTGCTAGGGCCTGCCAAGCTGAGATCAGCTCCAAAAAGACAGCTAAAACTGAAGTGACTACTGCACTGTCACAGCTACCTTTTTAAAGCAAAATTCTCAAGGGAAATATGCTGCTATCTCCTGGTGCTCAAGTACCAGCACATAAATCAACAGAAAGATTCAATAAGAAGGTTCATGTTAATAAATCTGAAAGGCTGCAAAGGAGAAATAGTGAGTAACAAACCTTCCTCTCGTGACAGCCACTGTGCAGACAGCAGTTGTCACTGCAACAGCTATCCTTTTAGCTCCCATAGCAACTCAGGAATGAAACAAAGAGTGCAGCAAAAAACATTTACTAGTAATTAAACACTCCCAGAGAGTCAGATGATACAGTTTACAGGCACATCCCAGGGAGGTTATGAAGTGAAGCATCCCCTCAAAGCTATTGTTCCAGTATGATTTTCATTCACAGCACATCCACTGCATTGGACAATAAGATAAGTCTTAGTGGGGGTGAGACAAATAGGAGCAGATGTTTCCTGTTTCTAGCCTGACTTTCATTTGGTTTCTGTCATTGCTGAGTATCCAGCTAAGGAGAGGGGGTGAACCATGATGTCTAACACTTGTCCTATTGTTTGGGGTTTGGCAAATCTGAGGAATAAGGTTGCTTGCACAGTAACAGAAAAACAGCCCATCAAGTAGGATGTGTCTGTAGTCAGCAGCAACAGAGGTTTCAAAAGACAGTGAAATCACACTTATCTAGTTACAAACATTTTATCAGTGGAGCTAGAAAAGAGATTGCTTTCTCAGCCCAATTTAGGACCCTTGTTAATACTGAAGGGCAAGAGTAACAGACCAGGCAACTTTATTTCTAATTTTGTTGCATTTAATTTTCTCATTCCGGTTCATTTCAGTAGGGAGAAACAATTCAAATGCTCCTAAGAAATGTAAATCTTCTTCAAAAGACTTCCTAAGCTGTATGTTTCAGCCTGTGGCAATGGGTTCCTTAAATTACATGCAAAGATGCAATAGTTTTTCCAACAATGGTAACTTACAGGAGTTTGTAAGTGTGCATTAACAGTGTCTTACACGTACACGTGTGCCTGTACATTGAAGCAGAAACTGGGAATTTCTGCCAATATAGGTGTTTTACAAATTAGTACACTGCTTGCTAAAGAGGATTCAGACATGAAAAACTTACTTCATACTTCATCCCTATGGATGGCTACAATGTAAAACTGTAACCTGATTGCTGGTTTGATAATGAAAATATAAAATGTAAGACGACTAAAGACAAATAATTTTCTGTATAATACAACTAGTTCTGATATAGAGTCAGAGTCTTTTGCATGAGTGCAGCAGAAAACCTGAGATTTTACATAGGAAGTGCAGCAATTGCAGTTCTTTCCTGCAGGTCTCTGCTTTGAAGGAGAGTATCCTCCCAGTTGCTGTGTCTCCATCTCCATCAAAATAATTTAAGTAACACAAAATGCCTTGCTCTTTAAACTAGATGAAAATAGACAGATTTTTGTTTGTGATGTTGTAAAAAAATAAACATTTGTCTCATATTACAGAATAAAATATTTGTTACACAGTTACTTAAGACAACAGTTAAAGCTCAAAAGACAGAGGCCCACCACAGGAAATAAACTCCTTCCAAAAGAGAACAGCTCTACATTGCAGACAGTTGCTTTGAATGGATGGATGCTCACTAATCAGAGAGCCTGCAGCACATTTGATAGAAGAGGTCAGTCATGCCAGTCAGACTACAGAGAGCAAGATCCTGTTTGATTCTTCCAGGTGCATAGTCTCCTTTGGACAAAAGTGTGTGTTTGACATGTCTTGGAGAACCTGCAAATAGATTCGATTCTCTGCAAGCAACGGAGGAGCAATTGTTCAGATTTCAATTACAACATTTTGCAGTGTAAAAGAAAGACAACATTCATTTCCATCTCCCTCAGATGCAACCCACTCTCTGGCAAGTTTTGTCTTCAGGGCCTTATATTCCTCATAGCACCTTTTCAGTTGTCATTTTCCTCACTGAGGTTTGTATCACTCTTTACAAGCTGCCAATATTGGGAAAGCTCTTCAGTTTCTCAGGAAAGTCATCTTTGTACAGGACAGGATCAGCACGATGCTCCACCACTTTGAGAGGCATGGTCCCAAAGACAGAGGCAAACTTATTGATGCATTCAGACCTGGTGAAAAAGGAAAGAAGGATAATTAAGAACTCCAACAACTGGACTGGCTACCAACTCCCACACCAAAATTACTGGTAGAAACCTTCCCTCTTGCACTTGGAAGTATTTCAGCCATGCTGGCTACTAATAAATAAAAAGAGAGCCTCACTGCAAGAGAGAACAGAAAAGAAGCTGGTGTTCTTTGATTTATCCATTTAATCACAGAGACGAGCAAGGGGATGCTGGCAGCAGCACATGTGCACATGGAGGTCAAAGCTTCCCTTCTCCCTCCCCCTAGAATTCCAGTCATTCTTAAAGCAATGTACATGCTGTAAACCAGAACAGATTAACTGCCAACATGTCTCTTAAAGGGCCACTGTTGGGTCAATTTCGTTTATAAGGAAGGTTTTGCAAAAAACAAGGCTTTGTGAAAAAGAGTTCTAAAAAAAAAGTCTGTCTTTTTTCAGGCTTCTTCAGAAGCTCTATCTTTTCTCACAAAAAAATAAACATGCCTTAGAGAATAGGCAGAGCTGATTGTACTGTAACCTAAAGGTGAAGCTGAATTAAAGCTATAAAATGAAACAAACTAACTAGTTTATTTTCCTTGTCTAAATAAAGATATATTGAGCAAGAAGACATCACATTAGCACCAAAAAATGGACCACTGATGACTCTTTCAGTTTTAACAATCTCAGGTGTCAGTAATGTGGAAAGGCACAGCCATATTCTTCAAAAAACAAGCAAGCAGATGTTTAACCATTACACTGCTCCTTTAACTCTTTCACTGAAGGGTGCTGTACCTGTGGAAACAAGGCAGAGAAAACCTGGCTCATCTCACCCTAGCCAATGCTCAGCTTACATTAGCTGCCTGCTACATAAAACAGCTTTTAAGGAATTCAGACACCAAGAATCATGACAACAGTTCCTGCACATAACAGAGAGCTATAAGAAAACAGGTGACTTTTCTTTTACCATTCAAGAGAGAAAACAAAAAAAGAAGTGAGCACTTTGACTCAGCTGCAGAGAGTGATGTGCTGCAGGCAGTCACAGAGCAGGTCTCTTGCTCTCCAACCACTGCACCCTCTCCCGACCCCTTTGAAGGGTTAGGGGGGTCACTATGGCTCCAGGATAATTTTCCTCATCAGGACCTGGTCAATCACACCAACTGAGTGTGACAGTTCTATGATGGGGACTGCTCAACACTGCCCCAAACACTCTTTTGAAGTAGACAGGACAGCAAGAGCAGTTTTCAAAATTATTTCCTCAACCACACAGCTGTTTCAAGCTATAATGGTCATAATTCAGACCATTTTCTGCCCTGAGAAAAGTGTCAGAAAACTACTTCATATGATGTGATACTTGAGTAAAGTATTTATACAGGTAAATGCAGACACATCACTTTCTGCTACCTTCCCTTCCTTTCATACTTCGTCCTACCTCATACCTTCCAATCTTCAGATTCAAATCATTGGGACCACAAACAAAAGAAAAGGAATTCAAAGTGTAAGAGAAATTCATGTGCAGTGGGACACAACCTCTACTCCTGTGACAAGCACTATCTGCTCCAGTGTAGCACAGATCTGACATAGCAAAGGAGCCACCAGTGAGGACTGAAGACCCAGGTATAGCTGTTCAGTATCTGCAATAACAAGGTGAACCATGAGAATGAGATTTGGACCTCAGGCACTGACAGGTTGCAGTGGCTCCTGCAGACAGCAGGAGCTGAGTGTTATCTCCAGGAACATTAAGCAGTTTCTGTTGCTTCCACAGGATGCCCACCGTGAGAGATAGTAAACACATCTGATTTTTAGATAAGGTCAGACTTTTAAATAATCTGTTACTTGTAAGAAATGTGGTTAACTAATCCATGATGTGTATTGGAGAAGCCTCATGGCATGAAACCCACAAACTTCACAGGCAAGGAGGTAGATGCAGTGGGAGATGTGCATGTGAGAAGTTTGCACAGCTGCTGGCCTTCACTGGTTTCTGGAATACAAGAATACTTTTAGTCTACTGGTTCAAATCCTGCCTTTGCCAGTAATGACTGAAAGACATTGTAATGTAACAGCTGCTTGGTGGCTGGTGTGAAATGAATTAGTTATCTCAGCCTACTGCCTGGTAGGCAGGTGTCCACATCAGACCAGCCATTGTCACAACCGGAACTAAGTGGCACCCTCAGAGCAAAAGACAAAACTAAATGGATAGGGCAGACAAAATTGACCTCTTCCCTCCAGAAGTTATACTCCCTAATCAAAAGTGAGGTCTTATGACAAAATATCAAGATGGGATCCTTCTACAGCCAAACATATTTTGGTGGCAAGTCCATTTAAGCCTGCAAGTACAACATCTTTAACCACCATGAAACCATTTCATTGTTAAAGAAATGGCAAAAATTAAAAATGGAAAAAATACTATGTTCTAAACACTGTGGCTGAAGCAGAAGTTAGCCCTCCACAAATAAATATCAAATTAAAAGATCAGAACAGGCTTTTTTAAAGGAAAGAAATGTCATGCACAAGCCACAAAATGTGTTTGAAAGAAAGACACTTCTTTCCAAAGATTTCATCTCTAGCACTGAACTAAATCACTTGAATTCTGAAGTCCTTGCCACTTTTGGACAATATAAACCAGAAAAGATATCTAGAACATGAAACACTGAAAGCTAGGTGGCCAAGATAATGTAGTGTCATCTCAATATGGAGGAAAGGTGTTTCTCTTGGTTGTGTCAACAGTTCTGCACATTCAAAGTAACAGAGGCATGTTTGCTTCCAAGAATTTTTTTTCCTTGCATTGCTGACAATGTGCAGTAGTGCTCAGCTCAATAAGACATTAAGACTGTGTGAATTCAGAAATTGACAGTCCCATTGCCCCTGGATGAACTTGGTGTTTGTCAAGGTTTCTCTTAATCAGGTTCCTCACTGCTATAATCCAACTCACTATGTGGCAGGGTAGCCCTTACCTGTAATCTTTGGCCAACTGTGACCTGGGCAGTTTGCCTCTTAAGGAAATGGTTTCCTATTTTGACTGACAAATACATGTCTTACATAAAACACTGCTGTTGTTGTGGCTGCAGAAGCAGTTCAGCCCTTTGCTATATTTACTGTACTGGCAGTTGCCCTCTAGACTGCATTTTACAGAGTTCTCCATTTTGAGAGCCAAAGATGCTAAAGGCAGTAAACCTGTTGCTACTTAAATACCTGTAAATACAGGGATTATGAGACCTTCCTGCAGTTTCTTCTGTGACCTGATGTAAAGGCTAACCTTGTAGAACAAGAAAGGAATTCTTGGTTCAAAGCTTTCTTCAGTTAATGTATTTTAATGATGGAGTTCGATAACCCTGGGGACTAAAGTCTATTTATCTCAAATAAATTACACAGCACAAAGAATAGCAGAGTTGGCTCTCCCATGATTCAGTGTATTGCTAAAAGAATAAAATTTCCTAATAAGAGCGAGTTCAAGTGTACCATCTTCCTTTGTCTCTGCTGAAAGAGCCAAAATGGCCAACAAAACCAATTAGTTACATATCTTTCCTGGACAGATCTCCACAACTGACTTCTCAAACCTTCTCCATTTACAAAACCAACAGGCAGTTGCTGGGCATCTCTCTGCTATTTCTGTACCAGAAACCTAACACTAACTGTTGTGCATGCACGTGACAACCCTGATAAACTGTTTGTTTCACAAACAGTGGCTTGATCCCTGGATATCCGGGCAAGTAATTAACTCAGACTACCTGTTTGTTATTTCTGAATGCTAAAAAGCAAGGAGTCAGGCACTTGGGAAAGCTGCAAGTAAAGCTGATAACAGCTCTTTGCCTGACATCTCAGGTATTGTTCTTGATGCCCAAAACTGTAAAGTCATCAGTACAAAGTTATTCTTTTATAATGACCAGAATTCCATGATGCATGCATTTTGTTTTCCATTCAGCTTCTCTGCTGACCCTGAAAATAGTTAGTGGATGGATGGATAGACAGACAGACAGATAGACAGACAGATAGATAGACTGGAGAACCTTACTCACTGCTAAGTTAGGAAAATTTGCTCTAGGAGTTGTTACCACTTATTATCCACTTTAAATGAATATCTAGCTTAAAAGATTAAAAAAAATAAATCCTTTCAGATTCTCAAATAACTCCTTTATATTTAGGTAGATGATAACACAGGGCAAGAAGGCATTAGGTATAGCAAGCAGTTTCAGTATGATATTAAGGATTTTCAAAATCAAGTCTCAATATACCCAAACTGTGTATCTCTCCAGATTTTCTAGCACTCAGACTCAATCTCAGCACATACTTCTTTGGCTGGGCAAATAAAAGCATGTGGATCTGTAGTCAATCTAACCCTTCCCACAACCCAGTATTCTCCACTTTTCAAAATTTCAAGACAAGCAAAACAACAGTTTAAACATGTTCTCAATAAACTGTCAATGACACTTTACTCTGAGGATACAAGAACTGCTATAGACATGGAAACATGACCTTTACTCAGCATCATAATGCACTTCAAGGCAAAGAGCACTTTTTAATCTTCTGTTTTTATAGCATTTACCTTAATGAGAACCTAGCTCATAACTAAAATTCCCACGTGTTGTTGTAGCACTACTACTATGACCATAGTAAAGCTTAACTGGCTTCAGGTAGGAACCTCTCCAGGGGGAACCTCTTGTGCTTCCCTTTCAGCTAATATTTAAGATCTACCAAACTTCCCACCCCTTCTCAACTAGTTGCCTGCAGAGTAATTTTTACCATCTTAATGGGGTGGGCTTTATTTTTGAGTTGCATACTCTTTTTAAAAATCCAGTCTTATTAAAGCCCATACAACACTTTAAATTTTCTGAGTTCTGCAGAGCAGGACAGAAAAAAAGCTCACTGTTAAAATGATAACTAGCAAGATAACCATGTTATAACTCCCCATGAAAATCTGAAATGGCCTATTTTAAATGCAGGTCAGATTTTTTTTTTTTTTTGTCACATCTTAAAATCATAGAATCATCGATGTTGGAAGAGACCTTTAAGATCATCAAGTCCAACTGTCTGTTTCTTCTGGTGACTTCTTTCCCCTGCTTACCTACCCCATCAGTTCTATGGTTGCAAATAATTTTTCCCAAAGTTTGCAGGAGAGATGCAACAGCCTAAGAAGCACATAGTAAGATGCCTTTATTGGTCTTAAATCTCAAGTTAATTCCACCTAGTAACTAGTATGTACATTTATTGTCAGATAGCCCATTTCAAACATGGGTATTGAACAGCTTTGCAAAATGAAGAAGCTTTCCCTTACTTCACACATTCAGCAGCCAAGGCAGAGAGAAGCCTAACGTCTAGGTCAAGGCTGGAAAGCCCTTTACAGTAAAGGAGGGAATGTGAATCTCATACTTACAAACTTTCAGTATTTCACTCTAAGCATTCAATGTCTTTCCAAATGCATACTTCATTTCAAAACTAAATTTTCAGAAAAATGTAATGATGCTGCCATTGTTAAAAAATGCAACATGGAATTGTGCAGCAAGAGCCCTTCACTTCTCTCCAAGGATTGTGAAGCACATTGATAATCTTTGTTGTGAAGCACAAGGATTGCGAATGTGCTTCACAATCCTTGGAGAGAAGACACTGTACAAATAACACTTCAAATGATTTTATTAATAATTATATCCTTTCTGCTCTTTGGTAAGCTAGCAATTGTCTGGTTTAAAAAAAAAAAATTAATACTTAGTTCAGTTGATATTCCACGGCAAACAGAAATGTGGTATTACCGACAGTACAGCCAACAAGGAACCTGAATTTCATATATGTGTCCTATAATCTTTACAGCAAAGCTGCTAAAAATTGTACCCTTTTAAAGTCCTTTTTTTGTAGCAGTCTACTTTTCAGTGACACATCACTCACTGTAGGAATGACTTATGCTGATCGAATCCATGTAACATTCTTTCAAAATTAGTAATTTATAAAAACACTTTTGATCCTAATTTAATGAGACACAGGATAAGATTCTAGGGATCAGAACAAGGCAATCAGAGAAATAAAGAATGGTCACTCACCTTTCCACCATGTGTGTCTGGTCCAATGATAACCCATCAATTGCTGTGCATTCTGGACATTTGAACTTCTTTCGTGGGGTCACCTGCAGAAAGGCACGCCAGATATTATCAAATATCAGCAGAAGGGACATTAATCTCCTTGCAGAGAGAGCAGTGCAATACCTCTGAACATGCCTACAGTGTAAGCTGAGCTGTCTCAAAAAGAGGGGGTGTACAAAAAAAAAAGCCACTCTGTTCCTCCATTCAGCTCCATCTGGCCCAGCCGACTGCAAAATTCACAGGGGCCCAATAAAAACGGCTTGGAGGGTTTTTTTCCTTCTGTAACCGAAAAGAAGTGGCGATGACAAGCTCCTTAATTCCTGTTTAATGACTGTTTTCTCACTGCCAAGGTCCCTGTATAAACACCATTTGTTCTTGCAGCCATAACAGCGATGAAATATAGCTTCCCATACTTCACCGTAACGTTAATCCAACAGGCGCTCCTTTGCTCTCTCCAGTTAAGAGCTGACTGGCAAACCCTGCAAGACTCTCCGAATCGCACAGAGGTGCCAAATTGCTCTGCCATGCCCTCATACAGCTCAAAAACTTTTTCAGCAAAAGCACACACTTTATCTTCTAAAGACTTTTCTAGGAAATGCAGCCACCAGCCCCAGTAAATGATGATGGACAGATGGGAGAACGGACCCTGCTAATTGAAGTAATGCCTGGTGGCCTCTAAATCTCATTCCAAGTTGACACACTTTGAAATGAATGTACGGAGTGAATGTCTAGACCTGAAAACGTGTCGAAACATGTCAGGAAATTAATTCAGGGATAAAAAGTTCATTTAAAGCTGATCTTGCAATTAATGTTCTTGCAATTAACATTCCTATAAATCAGCTGTTGTCAGGCCATGATAGAGCGAGCTGTGGACAGTTGGCAATTTCTTTCCTCTAGCGATCTCAAATAGTTAAAATATATGTATGTGGGCACGTACATATACACATACACATGTACAGCTGTCACTTAAATTATCTTTTTTATAGCTCATCTAGATGGCTAAAATAACCACCAGAAACAACTGTTAAAAAACAATTCTCTGTTCTCAGTTAATATAAAAACTCTACTAGAAGGGTTTTTCTATCATGGAAGGAGAGCAAGATACCATACTGGGGGAAAATGAGAGAAAAAGGAGGATTAAGTATTACTGAAGTATTAAGTAATATTGAAGCCTACTGAATAAATTTAAGTATGTATCTCATGTTTTTAAATTTTGTAAAGATAAACAGCAGAAAAGCCCCACCTTAATGACTGATTTGCCAGTGACATTTGCTACTAGAAAATTCATGGCAATATCTTCACAATTCATATGAGCATCCACCCAGTTCTTGATGTCTCCAGGCATTTTATAGGTGTAAAGGTAGTTGAAATACTGCAGAGGAGAGAGAGAGAAAGAAGATAATTTCAAATATAGATACAGTAACTGCAAGACTAAATATTTCAGTCATGGAAAAGCAGGCAGCTAAGTGATAGTGCCTTCAGACAAGAACTACTTCAGCAGAAAGAAAATATTTTTTGGGTGCTAAACTGCATAATTATTCCTTTCCTGACCACCACACAAATTTTGTTAAAATTGGTTTTCTTTTCTGAACCTGCCAGCTACAAAGCTACATTCCCTGAAAAATTTGCTATGTACTTTCAAGTCATGCAAACTGGCAGGAGTTTTGTAAGTTCATGAAGGTAAGTAATGATTTTATTTCACTGGCAGAGACAAAACAGTGGTTTTCACAACAACTGAAAGAGGTCTAGGGAAAGTTTGCAATCAGTTCTCCAACTATTTTAAAGAACATAATCATAGCACCACAAAAACTGCTGGAACAATGACAGAAACACATATAGATCTTTTTTAATGTATATATTGTACATTAGTACAGTGCAAGTTGTATGCTACCTTGTGATAAAAGGCTGCCCCAGTGAGCACCATTGAGACTTCATTGGTCCATTCTGATTCATATTTCCATTTGTTCATCTCATGGTCCCAAAGATGCAGGCGGCCTGGATATCCAACCAACCTGTCAGGGAACTCACGCCAGACCTGAAGAGAAAAAAAAAAAACATGATATGCTGCTAACCAGGCCTGCACAGAAAGCAAATGCAACACATCTGCTTTGGAAGGGTAGAGTTTCAGAGGGGCAAAGATCACTTAAATTCTTCTAAGTCCACATTCTTTGAACAAAAATTGCCAAGAAGAAGTACAAAAAAGAATGAGCTTGCTGTAGAAGGACCCTACAACTCAGAGAGGCCATGTCCCAGAGCAAAAGGCCACTTATGGAATACTAAAATAATTGTTCTAGAGAAACACAAATTACTATTCCAAAAGATTTTAACTCCAACTAAACACAAGCATGATTAAAATGAAACTTTTTATGTCAGTAGATATGACTACAACTTAACTACTTTCGCAGCTGGCTTTCGATCTAACCAACCTGCTTCCTTTGTCAGGAACTGGCTTAAATTTTAATATTTCTGGTATTCTTTAGTGGGTGCTTGGCTACATGGAAGGCTGCTTTGCCCTTGACTTGTTCCAGACAGCTGGATACAATCAAGATACCATCCTTGTCACTCCATACATTATTTTATAGCTGACTACAGGATCAAATACAGTAGACAGGAACAAGGAGAAGGGCATCATTAACGCAACCCCAGTTCTCCACACTGCTGGCCACATTAAATAATGGACAATTTTTGCATTAGAGAAAAAGGGAGGAAGGATTATAATTATTTAGAGGGGTCTGAACGCTATTTGTTTGCTAGATATGGTTTGTCTGCTTTATTTGCAGACAAATTATTTGAAATTTGTCCCTTAATCCAGATAAGTGGCAGTTGGAAAAATGAGTCTTGACTCTCTAACATACAGTTAGGTTACAAGAGTTGCTGGTTTAAGTTGGTAATGTATAAACAAACAGATGCATACACAATGAAATTTTTGTATGCAAGATCAACAACAAAGAACCTCAAAATCCCCAAGGATCCCTTCACAATCTCTTTTGTCTGTACAAAAGACAGGGGAACCCTATAGTTGAATGTACAGTAAAGAAAGTGTTATCTGGAATTCCACCATCCTGCAAATGTCACTCCCAGCAGTTCACTTTGGGCACTTTTTATGTGTCAGTGCATTTCAGTTGGGAGGCCTGGATTATAAGGACTCAATGCAAGTGTTTTGTCAAAGTAAATATGATAAAACAATCAGCTCTAAGTTACTGCTTCTGCATCTACATTTCTGTGATTTTGCATTACTATATACCTTTTCATCTATACATCTCAACACATTTTATTGCTGTCAGTTAATACAGCTTCAGAATCCCATGATGAGAGCAGTTATTATTTCAAACGTCCAGATGAGGAAAACTGCCAAAAATCATACAGGAAACAAGAATGGGAACCAGATCTTCTGACTCCTCGCCTTCTATTTTATCCAGAAATCAATCTTTCTGGACAGTTCTAGGGCACAAGTACTGGGATAGTATTTAGATATGACAATGCTCCAACACAGAGGGTTCCTGAAAGCAGAGATAACTTGGAACTGAAGAAAGAGAATTCATAGGACACTTACAAGTTGGTGCCATAAGCTAATTAAAACAATACAGACTTCTGGCAGGCAAGCCACTGAGGGCTTGAGATATCTATTTTGACATGATGTAGAAAACCTTCAGAAAGAACACAAAACTAAATGTACAACACTCAAAAATTTATTCCTCACTCTCCAGGACTCAAAAAATTAATGATTTCGTTTTAAATCTGAATATTAAAACGTCTATCTCCCAGCTGTTGGAAGGCACCACCACATAAGCTACTGAGGCTCAGCAAAGGATTTGACAGAACACCACAGATCTGCACCGTACTGGGCTAAGAATTCTTGTAGAGGAAATGGCATGCATATTAACAGCAGCTGAAAGAAAGATTAAAGTCAGCTACTGCTTCCCATGGGACTGCAGTGCCTTCTCAATACAGAACCCTGGATTCATATCCCTTCCAGTTTTTGCCCTTGGTGTCATCTTCAAGAGTCCAAATGACATAAAATAAAAGCCAATTATAATGCACATTACTCATACAGATGTCCTTGTGTCACTCCAAATATCAACTCTACCCTGTGAAAAAACTTGCTAGCCTCTGAAAATGGTCAGTTCAATGGATCTGAAAAATAACTTCGGGGTTTAGAACAAAGATTCCCTTTAAAAGCAATGCTTTCGAAGTCAGTGGAAAAGCTTGGGTTTTTCATAATGTTCACCACTAGCTGATTCAATGGTAATTCTGGAAAGGCTCCCAATGGCTCCATCCAGCTCACTGCCCAAATCCATGCATATGCTTTGTGACAAAATTAATATATACAGCTACTGCTTATAAGGAAGCTTTCAGAATAAAAACAGTGGTAATGATTCTAATACTACCCTCTATTTTGTCCGACTGTCCTTTTTCTTGTTTGATGGTTGCCTATAATTTATTGGTCTGTTAGGAATACATTTCATTTTAGCCAGTGATCTTATTAGCTTTCTCAGACTAAGAAGAATGGCCTGATTTAATACTGGTAAGGGACACATCCAAGGAAAAACATGTTGCCAAGTGAAGAGGAGGTATGCATCTTTGCAGACAAGTCATTCCAAAGACTCTGCTAGTCAATCCTGAAGATAAATATTTTTGGATGAAGCATCTCCCAGATGAAATGTCAAATAGAAGTTCTGACTTAGTAGTTTTACTAGAAATCTTGTAAGAAAAACCAAAAGGAAATGATAGTAATTTTGTTTTCAAGTGCAGTTCCCAAGTGACCTAACCAGCACAGCTAAAACACCCTCCAGCCTCATCTTTCTGCCTCACAGCCTCAACTATTCTGTGCAATTTGCTGTGCCATCAGAACAGTAAACTCTCCATGTGCAAAACATTCATGTATTAAATTCACTAGACTACATTAAGGCACATGCAATTTCAGCGAATTAATTAATAGAAATGCTGACTATTTTTCTGAAGCTACCATGACAATATTTTAAGAATGAAACTGACTATTCTCTACAAATGAAAACAAACTCAACCCATCAGTACTCCTGCCTTCCAGAGACCCATCCACTCTTAATTCTTTCCCAGTCCTCAAAGGAATGAGAGCCTGTGCTCTTAGTAAAAAAATTAAGCAAAATGTAAACACAGAGTCCATTAAAAGATACATGATGCTTTGCACACATACATTTTTTAAAGTATCACCAATTTGAAGAAGAGCTTTGAATGTGGCCAGCAGTGAATATTTTTTTGTTAATCAGAGTTATAAGACTTGTCCTACAAAGGAATGCTGAAAACTAAGCTTTTAAAGTCAAAATGAGCAAGTAAGAATTCCTCTGAAGAAGGCATTCAAACTTCATGAAAATTTCTGCCTAGCAAAACATGCAATTCAACAGAGAGTAGATTTTTTTAAAGAATGCCAGAGACATGAAGCACTGAAAAACAATTTTGAGACAGAATAAGGTCATCTACCAACAGAAGGCCAAAAGTTTTCAACAGAAAAAATGCAAACTTAGCAATGCACCAAACTGTGCATTTTATGAACGAGAAACACGGGCTCAGAACAATAATCTCCATTCAGACTGTTTCTATTATTGCTCTAATAAAAATATTTTGACTCTGTAAGGACAAAGTGTTGCATAAGTAGGCAATAAGAAATTACTTAATGCTAAGACATCTGAGGTGGGAATGCTACAATGTTTGATTTCAGTCTTGTATCCAAACACTAAACACTTCAGAGGTGGCCAATGGTTCTACTTTAATTTTTTGAGATTACAATAATCTAAATACTTGGTCAATTTCTTTGGTCTTTGTGATACTCTCTCTGTGAACAAAAAAGTTCAGTAAGTAGGAAAAAAGTTATCTAGATATAAACGGTTTTTTCCAGTGTCCCAAGTCATGTAACTTAACAGAACTACTTTTTTCAAAGTCAGAATGTCATGAGTATTCTTCTGCTACCTTAATACAGCAGCACATAGGGACTATTTTTCTGCTTGCTCCAATAGATTTATGCAAGGTCATAAATCACTGTACCATAATAGTTCACTTTTAACAAGTAAAAATGTCTGACACTTTGAGTGTTACTATAATTTTTTATGGCTGAAAGTGTACAGAGATCAAAGTTTTCTGGTTTTTTTTTTTAGGCTTGCTCTATACATTCAGACAAGTGTGTGACAGAGGGGGTTTTGCCACACGTTTAAATGCAAAGTCTCAAAGATGTCAGGAGAGAAAAGAAAATTACTGAATGTCACGTTTCCAGCCCTTCATATGACCAAAGCAGAAGCAGACCTACTTTTAAAAGAAAACTTTCTAGTAACCTTATATGCTGCTACTGTTCCCTCTGGATTCCCCTGCAAATGAGTCAAGAGTTTGAGAGATACTTTTCTGGTAACACACATAAACAGATAAATAAATTATCACAGGCTGAGGACAATTTAAACATCTGGGAGCCAGCTCAGGCCTGTCAAGCAAGTCACAGACACTCAAGGACAGGAAAGATCAATCTTCAGCCCCTGATTTCTGTGCCAGAGAGTAGGAGTTACATCACTCACCCCCTATATGGGGAAAACTGTATTTCTAGAATAAATTGCTCTGCTTCTATATTCAAAGACATTTCTATTCATTTAATTTACTGAGGGGGTGAGGCCAAATTCAAAATATAAGGATTCAAATTACTCGTAGGTTTGTCTCAACTATCTTCTCAATACAGCACTTTAATTTTCCATCAGTGTTACTGTGCAGTAAACTGACTTCCCAGAATATCAAAAAGGAATAGGATTTATAATAAAATGCAAAAAACTGCAAAAGAAATAATTTCCAGTCTGCCAAACTAAACAATTTCATGTCCAAACAGTTACATTCACACACAGAATATAAGGACTGTGACTCAGATAGTCCCTGCAACCAAGGGACATGGCTGTAAGAACAATAAATGAGCCAGCACACTCAAACTACTAGATCTGGTGGACTTAATCCTAGGAGATGAACAGTTGCAGGTCCCAATTATCCCCTAATTGCACTGACTACAGGGGAATTCACATCGAATTTTCTTTGCCTTATTTTTGTTTTTCATGAGGAGAACTCCTTTCTGTGTGAGTGACCAGACTCAATATATGTGATGTTACAGATATTGTCCATTGTGAGTGTTAAAATTAACAGTTCAGACACACAAAAACCAAGGCTCTGCTTTGCAAGACTCCTGGCTGACACAGCTGGAACTTAGCTGCAGTTTGAGTCTTTGCTTCAAAGCCCTTCAAGCCTGCTCTGCCAATAGCAGAACTACTTACACAGTCACTTATGTGACTTCAGTAAGTCACTCCTTACTCTTAGTCACTTTATTTGAGACGACTTTATGAAATGAAAATCAAACTGCAAATAGAGCAAAGATTAATGCAGCAGGCACATTATGGATCTGCTGTCTTTCATCCCATCAGATCACCCTCAGAATTAGTAGCTATAAGCACCAACACAGGCAAAAGTAAGTCAGCTTGTAGAACTGCCAGCACTCGATTGCTCTGCTGTTGCAGTATCGTGTTTAAAACATTCATTGTAGACAACAAAGTATAGAAAAGGTCTGTGTAGCCAAAATCCCCTTCCTTCAGTTGTCTTCTCTTCCTTCCATCTTTCACACCTCATGTATTAACCCACTACTCTTAACCTGGCAAGAGAAGTATTTCCTTTCTGGAGACACACATGATAGATGAAACCTCTGTCTCCACTACTTAACATCTTTGTTATTACTTCAGCATACCTACATCATCACAAGACATTTCTGGAGTCCAAAAGCTTGTTGCTTGCTAACAGTCTCTTTTACTCGAGAGGGAGAAAGAGCAATATTTTTCCATGCATGTACATACATTAAAGAAATACTTACAACATAACTTTAAAAAATATCTTGTATTAACTGCACTTAAGATTGCTAAAAATTGTACAACTATCACATTTCACTAGCTTTCTCCACCTTAGAGAAGCAGTTTTCACAATTTTATTCAACTTAGATAACAGTTTCATGTTCTAGCTCTCACGTAGGAAGCCCAGTGTTGTTTTGCTGTTGATAATGCATGTACAGGTGTGACTAAATAATTCAAAGATTTCTTAAAATATGGTATTACGTTTTTCAATGTTTCTGATTTGTTTACATGTACAGCATCTTTGTCTTAAATACACACATATAACAGTAATGTTAGATTATGGACTGTGTCATACACTCAAATACAAATGGAAGACAAAAATTACCTAATTCAAAACATAGTTTGGGAAGGAAGACAACAATGTTGCTTCAAGTGCTCTTCTAACAAACAATTCAAGCACCTATGAAGACTGTCATCTCTTTGTACTGCCATGAGTAACTGATTTGGACAAGCTTGCTTTCTGTCCATACCCTCATCACAAGAGCAGCTGTTGAAGCTTTGCCATTTCAAGCACATGATCCATGTGTCCCCTCCTTGAAATTCTTCAGTTCTTCTTTTCACTGCACTCCACCTTACTCTGGCATGTCCTCAAGAGGCCTTCTCTGTTCCCAACACTTAATCTCTGAAACTTGTCTTGTCCATCAAGACACGTTCACTTGGCTAGCATTTCTGATTTATCTGAAGCTGTTAAGAAGAATGCAGTTCAGTCTTCAGACTGTTTCCACTACACTAATTCCACTATAACATTTTCTGGAGTCTCTTGGCACTCCTGTGCCAGTTACTGAAAACCTCTTAGCTGGCAAGTTTTTGAATGACTATCCGTAAAACTATTTCAGTTGGCATTGAACTGTTATGGTAAAGAGAGATGCAACAATCTGAATTAACAGACTGTGCAGTGCTTCCTCCAGTTTATATACAATGTTGAAGTGGACAGACTAAGAGACAGGGAAAAAACAGTTCTCTTACCTCATAGCCAAACTGGAGTTCATCTGAGGTTAGCATAATGATATCATCATCAATAGCCAACACTGCTTCTGTTTCAATCTCATCATAAGGGAAGAAGCGGTTGCTAAGTTTGTTTTCTGCAGTCCTAACAACTTTCAGGGGAACACGAATCTTTGGCCACAGGGAATCTAGAGAGAAAAATTAGAAGAAAAAGAATTCAATGTTATATTTTACTTCTGAGTCTGCATATCCATCTTAGCTGCTCTTTTTTCTTCTTCACATCTAAACAAACGCTTCTTCATGGTGAATTTACAGCAGTTACAGTTTGGCAAACACGAGAGCATATGAAGGCAAGAGACAGAAGTTCAGCAACATTTCCCTCTGTGTCTCTCAACAAAGAGCTTCATGGGCAGCTACAAAGAGGATAGCTTGCCCAAAACAGCGACTTGCAACACTCACAGTGCCAATATGTATTGGTTTAGGACACAAAGCATGAAAAGATACTTCACTCAAATGCAACTAAAATAATTCGAAGTGGCAGTACACAATCACTGACTGCAAGTCTAGGGGTCATACAGAATTTGACTGAGAAGGTTAGTTCTATCAAGGGCTGAGAAAATTAAATTTTATTATATCAATTAAATGTTTAGCACTATTGATTATTACTAGGGAGCATACTCTGTGTCTTAGCAATTTCTTTCATCTTCAAAGTCCTAAGTCACAGCAATAATTTAAAACTAGATACATACAAATGGATTCTAACTTGTGGCCTATAGCATTCTTCCAAGTAGAATAGAGCACTGGAGTACACAAACATTAACATTTACAAGTCAAATGAGGATTTAAATAGCAACAAAACTCCCCACAGACACAAAACTGGATCCAATTCACTCTACAATGACATTAATTTCCTTTTCTTCCTACGTGTTTAACATGTGGCACCTTAAGTGTCATGTTAACAGATTCTGCAAATATTAAAAAATTTTCAAAATCCTATTCTATTCCTACAAAATAATAACTTAGGTATAAGTCAAGAGCACCAAGCTAAAGGAAATGGAAGTAAGGGCTGAATATTAAACATTCATTCTAAAAGCATATAACCATGTACAGTTTCTAGCACAAAGGTTAACAGCAGTCATTATTACCATATGACACATCCCAAAAGCAACTATTCATGAAAAAGAATTTTAAATAAAAGCAAGAGAGACATGGGCAAACTGGGGAGAGTTCAGCAAAGAACCATGAAGGTAATAATGGCACTGGAGCATCTCCTTTACAAGGAAAGGCTGAGAGTGCTGTGGCTACTTAGCCTAGAGAAGAGAAGGCTCAAGGAAGGCTTCACTAATAGGTACAAATACCTGAAGGGAAGGTGCAAAGAAGACAGAACTAGGCTCCTTACACTGGTGGCCAGTGAAAGGACCAGAGGCAATGGCACAAACTGAAACACTGGAGGTTCCCTCTGAACATCAGGAGAGACTTTTTCAGAATGAGTGTGACTGAGCACTAACACAGGTTGCCCAATGAGGTAGTGAAATCTCTACTCTTGAAGGTATTGAAAGCCATCTGGAGATGGTTCTGTGCACCCCACTTGAGATGTTCCTGCCTGAGAGGGGCGTTGGGCAGCTGATCTCCAGAAGCCCCTTCTAAGCTCAGCCATTCTCTGATTCTGTGGTAAGTGGAGTCTAGAAGAACTGATATTGGGCCTGAAGCCACTGGAATTTTCATGTCTGAAATACATGTAAATTTCCAGTGCAATTTGCAAATGACACAAAGCCTGGAGACATGAAAAATAGTGAGGACAATAAAGTCATACAGAGTTTACTAAAGTCTATATGACTGGACTGCTTAGTAAACTAGGTGCACTTGAACAAAAAACACACTGACACATTTGACATACAGTTAAACACTAGGACCAAGGCAACTTTTTCCCTAAAAGCAGCTTCTGAAAAAGATTAAAGGGACAGAGTGAACATTAGTTCTCAGCATGCTGATAAGGCAGAATGTATTAATCTAATTTTTGTACATATAGATGGATATGTAGTAAGAAGTGGGGGCAGAGGGCAGGGCACTTTTACCTATAAGCAGACAGACAGATGCTAAAATACTGTTTCATTCTGGTGTTTTTATATTTCAAACCATATTAAAACACTGAAAATGGTGCAAAAAGAATCACATGAGTTATTTGAGGTCAGGAGAAAATGCCTTTTGGTAGAACGTGGAGATCGATCTGTTTAGTTTACTAAAAGAAGGAACAAAAAGTAGATTTGATTAACATGTACAAGCACCTACAGAAGAAGAAAAATTACATGTATTTTCAACAAACTGGAGAAAGACATAACAAAAAACAATTACTGGGATCTAAAGCCAGGCAAATTCAAAGTATAAATAAGGCAGACATTTTTAATAGTAACAGTGGTTAACCTCTGGCAAAAGTTAAAAAGGACAGCAATTGGGTCTGTACATCTTGTCTTTCAACAAGACTGGGTATTATTATAGAAGATAAAGTCAGGTTAGAAGTCACTAGACTGAAAAGAAAGGCAATGTGGTGACTCAGATGGTCTTACTGCACCTTCTGCCTCAAACTCCACGAACAGTAAGATGAGTATCATCAGGATAAGAACAGCAAGTTTGAAAAAAACTACTAGGACATGGTGAACAAATACAGAAATTCAGAAAAGAGCAAAAGATCAAATAAGATCCTTGTTTCTGTGTTTTGAGAATGAAAAGTGGAAGCTGAAATAGGTGCCAATGAAAAAAGCCACTGTAAGGACAAAAATAAGAGAAGTCCTAACCTGAGAAAATGGTTTAAGTTTTTAAACAAAAACATATGATCATATTCTGGAATTGTTCTCAGCAGAAGAATCTGAAGAATGCTGGCTTCCAAAAATAATGGGATACCATTATGTGCACACACTTCCAACTCCATTATAACCTTCAATCAGGTCTGTCTCCACAACAGTTTTGCACTCTTTCCACCATCAGCCTGTTGCAATAAGAAGACAGTACCAGAGAAGAAGAGAAGATGCTTCATTCCCACATGTACAAGTAAAATTTGCTCTCAGGAAGAAGTGTCCACATCCTCATTGCCACTGGGCCTCTCAGATTTAACAGCTCATACAACACTCAAAAAACCCACAAATCTGCACACTGCTAAAAGACACCAGAGTCCAAACACTACTTCACTCAGGAAAACAAAGCAATATTTCCAAACCAGAGCAAGACTTCAAAAGTCAGTTTTTCTTGGAGCTGTATTTTAGAAAAGAGGATTGGCATGCATGGGTGGCCAAAAAGTTAAAAAAAAAAAAAAAAAAAAAAGAAGAAGAGAGAGAGAGAGAAAGAAGAAACAAGGAGTGATATTTACTGGCAAAATTTGTATTCAGTTTCCTACCCCAAGGTTTTTCCTGTAAGGTCGAAAATGTGTCTGTAAAATCTACTTTTATCTGTGTGGTCTTGTAGAACATGGCCTTTATTTGACACATATGCATGTTCTTGTCCTGTTTTACTCACCTCTTGTCCTTCTACTAGAAGGGCTTAAGTCATTAGCCCTAGCACTCTTGACTGGCTTGTGATACTGACCAGTAGTCAGCTGGAAGGTGTCAATCCCATTCCTGATGGATCCCAGTGGAAGTCATGGTCAGTCACCAGCTGGGGACATACAGCAAGCTCCCTGGAGCCACCACAAAAATGGAGCATTGATTCCAATTATAGCGTCAGGAGCTCATTTTGTTCTCAGCATTGTAAGGTCTTTAAAAGTCCTGCATGAATCATAATCTGAAATGATGATTCCAGTAGGAGATCACTGAAATTCCAACATTTTCAGCTTACTACTCGTTGTAACCTCAGGAGGCAGCAACCTTGAATGACTGGAACTGATTATTGCAAATTAGTACTCTTGATTTCATCCACTGCTTTCTTACTGGTTTACCATACAATGTGCAAGAATCATTTTATAAATGATAACAGACAGTTGCAGGTACCTCACAAAGACAGATGTCATTGCTTCATAAAGACTACACACTGTGTAATGTTTGCAAGCTTCTTAAAGATCTCTGGATAATTGCCTATAATTATCCAGATGTAACCCCAGGATTGGTATAAAATAATTTTAAACAGCCTGATACATCCCAAAAATACTGTTACAAGTGTTTCAGTTGCAATCAGAATTGCCATATTTATGCATGCATTTGTAAATTTGTATTTATTTGTAACATCAAAGAATGCTTAAAATGTATCAAATGTCTTCTTTTATTCAGTCTTTTCTTCTTTTTGTGTCTTCTACATGTTGAAAAAATGACAACCGAACTGCAACAAAGTGCAGGAATATATTGAAACAAAAATTGAAACTGAAAATTCACTAGGATTGAAAAATTATACTTCAGAAAAACAGGAATGCATTTAAGCATTAAACTTCCAGCTCTTCTGAAAAATCAACTATTTGATAGCTTACTAACAGACATGCCACTCGCATAAAAAATGGTTATAGAAGGAAAAAGTAATGAAAAGTGTATGAAAAATGAAGATGTAATCTAATTATAATCAGCACGCATCTCAGATGTCAGCAAATCCTCTTAAATCCACATGATTTACTAAGGTCTTGGAAAGTCTCTCAAAATGACCAGTTCTCAACAACGGGTATGTTACTGTCAAATATTTGTGCTTTGAGAAACATAATATAAAGTTTCTGAATTTAGCCTTAGATTAATGAAAAGAAAATAGAAGCATTTTGGAGAAACTTTGAATAAGACATTAGGGTACCAGTTACTCTGCAGCATGCAAAATGTCAAGGCTACTTGCTGCCTAGAGGCTGACTTGATCCTGGAGGTTGCTGCTCCTCCAGAGATGGAAGCACATGGGAGAGATGTTATGACACAATGACATCTGGGCAACAACTGGCAAGCTGGGCAAAACTGACTATCATAAAGGACAGCAGGCTCCAGTGAGAGATCCAGGTATTAGGAATTAGCTCTGCCACAGGAACTCCAAAAGAAATACATTATATATAAAGGACAACAGACACTCCAGAAGTCAAAGTTTTGGAATCCATTAGGAAGGTTAAAATTGTCTATATTTATTTTAAAGGACCACAAAAGAAAAGTATTTGTATTTAAAAAGAAATCAGAAGCAGGGTGTGCCACTTCTGTAATATCAGACTGAATTTTCAGATACAGCTTGGAAAGTTCTGAGAAACCTCAGCACTGGCAAAACCTATATGAAGGAAATTCTCAATTTACTAACTTTGTTATAACCAAGGTAAAAGCACAGGCTTTATTCTTACAGTAAGACAGACTTTTAATAGAGTATGACAAACAAAAGAAGCTTAAGAATCTCACATCATGGCACGAGATCCTTTAGGCATACAAAAGTAAAAAAAATGCATGTTTGGACTGGGGACTACTCTTACTTTTTAAAAAATCAGTGGATTCTGTAATGCAGCAGAAAATAGAAACAAATTATAGAAATAAAGCTGTCTGGAATGAATACAAGTCTATGTATACAAGGATTCTGAAGAGAATAACAGGCAATTCCTACTGGGTGTCATATTGAAATAATCATGAGAGAAGAGTGAATAACACACTTGCTCTCTGGTAATGACTCGGGTCAAGATTGGCATTATGTGCTATTTAGGACTACTGATGCAGTGATTGCTGGAGAAGCCCATAGAAAAGAGTGCGTGGTCCTCTAAACATAAAATCAGTAACTTCCCAACTTTGCTCAATGCAGCTCCCTCTTCTAATGGGCTTACAGACCCTAACAACCACATACACACATGGCTGTGTTTCTGGCCACCCCACAATTCCACCATTATGGCCTGCAAGTCCCCATCTCACAGCAAAATTCCCAAGCATGATTTCAAGATGATTTAAACTGTGGGATAAAAAGGTGACATAGTTACATTCCCAGTTAAAACACTCACTTATAAAAGACCAGCAAAATATCCCATCCTCTAATTATGCATTTCTCAGCTTCAGCTGCCAATGAATCACATGAGACTTGTAAATAAGAGAAGGGAGGACAGTCATGAGAAAGAGGTAATTTCATTAGAACCTAAAGGAATAACCTCTCACACAAAAAACCTCTCTCATTTTCCACACCTCCCTAGGCTTGTGATCAGATGTTTGTAATGAAAATGTAACTAACATAAGCTTGCACACTGTTTATGTATAAAAACGATTTCTTAGTCTGAAATCCAGCCCTGTTTCTCAGCACTGAATGAACTGTTACATCATACATAAAAGGGGGATCGTTAAAAATAATAGAGCATAATATTTCCACGGAAGGTATTATTTCTTTTTAAAGAGAAATGGCACTGTGTCATGGTTTGGGAATGGTACTCCCCAGTTCAGTGCCTCCACCAAGACCCTCCAAACCACACACCTCTCTCTCACTTTCCCTTCCCCCTTCCTGCTGCAGCAGGATAGAGAGGAAGAGAATTGGAGGCACAAAAGGCAAACATCACAAGCTGAGGTAAAAACAACTTGCTGGAAACAGCAATGAGACAAAATGAACAGTAACACTGTGATTATAAGTGATAACAGTATTAACAACAGGGTACAAGAAAGAAAACTATTCACAGGGAGAAAAACCCAAGGATAGACAATACCACACAGCTCCTTCCACCAAGTTTCTCAACCAGAAGGAAGCCCTTCTCCGGGGAAGAGACTCCCTTCCCCTAGAAATGAGTGAGGAAATACAGAATAGTGAGGTGGTACAGACTGCAAAAATTAACCCTGTCCTGGCCAGAACCAGGACACACCATTGTGTTGTTAAACAGCACCATTCCCTGTACCCTTGCTTCTGGGAAACTGTGAAGTTAATAACATCTGAAGAAGTCCTTTTGCAGCACACACATTATTGTTGATCTTGTCAGCAGGCAGAAGTGTATTTACAAAGGAAATTACTTGCTGTATGTACTAATCATCCATTCCCAGTTTCAACACTCAACCTAGGGAAAATGAGAATCAGCACATCAGCTGTACAGAGCTAACCAATATTCCTGGGACACCACTTCTAAGTAGTACCAAGTTCAAAAAAATAGCAAGTAGTACTTGAATGCATATGGTTTGTTGCATTTGCAGTGGAAGCAGCAGGTAAGGATAATGACGAGCTGGAAATACAGCATACACTCTTGATGGAAATAACTGAATGCCTGTCAGTATTAAAACCAATGTGACAAATTTTTAAAAATCCACTTATTGGCTAAAATCATGGCATTTTGATGACTCACACAAAGACATTTGTACAAACATTCTTTTTCTGCTTTACTGCCTCAATAACAACAGCTAAGATTATCTCATGACTAGTGACAACCTGAGTCCAGAATATTAATTCCTATAATGCTCTGACTTCCCAAAATTTCTATGGAGCCCATTTGGAAATACAAAAACGAAAAAACCTTTCCAGAAGTTGTGCAAGGTAGACAAAGTCTGATAAAAAACTGGCAGAAAACATCTCTAAACATGCTCTGTTTGTACCTGCAGCTGCACAGAATCCCATACAACATTCTCAATTCTCATACCTGAACTTTTGTACATCTGATACTTCTTCTAGCTGTAGTTTGCATGAATGCAACTAACTGAACACTGCTGATGAAACCTAATTAATACTTTTTCAATCTCTAATACCGAATGGCAAAATTCAGCTGGAGTCTGAATTTTCAAAAAACTGTCAGAAACAACATCAAGCATATTATTTCTACTTATTACAGAACTCCTTCCATTATGGCTGAGTGAAAAAGTCTGTTCACTGTTCAAAACAGGTTCAGTGTTCTACTCACATTACAGTGTTTATATTGTTCTACAGAAATGCACAGAATTCCTTTTGTATATAAAAAAACAGAATATTTGCTTCTAGGACATCAGGGCCCAGTTTGGTAAGATGGGCTTGATAGGCTAACTTTCTAGATTTCCCTAGGAAGTAGTATTGCAAAATGTTTGTAATATGCCTTATAGAAGACTAAAATCACCATGAATTACTTCTCTAGCTAATCAAGGAAAATGGCATTAAGTCCATTATCAAGAAACCAAATTAATTCAAAACTTAGAGAGAAGTTAAAAAAACCCATTCCTATCAGTGCTAACTACCAAAGATACAGTATACAAAAAACCCAAACCTGCCACTGAAAATGTTTTTATTAATTTTTTTTAAAAGATAAACTTTCCTAAGATACAGCAATCCAAAGGATATTCACTTTCTTTAGTCCCAACAGTTTATATCAATGCTGTCCATCAGCAGCATCAAATAGAAATACAAATATTATTATTTCAGTAATACCATAAGAAGTTTATTGGCAACTTAGCTCCAGGATCCACAACTAAACAGAAAATACATATTCTTTAAAATACACTTTGCATTTTTATAAAACTGAACCTAGAAAGGAATCAAGCTACCACACATGATTTGTAGCTTGTTGCATATTTATTAAAAGTAATGAATTACATTATTAATATACATTGTAATATGATTTGTGTGGTAGACAAAGTGGTTTCTTCACTTGTCTGAAACAAATGTTTGTGGAAATTTCTATCACAGACTATTTACTTGAATTTCAGAACTAGCAATTTAGAAAAACACAATGAATGAACTGAAAAAAAAAATTTTGGCTGATGGAGAAAATGAAGATTTCTACATAAATATTCCCAGCACCAGGCACTTGGACCACAATGTTTACTTTAATTGATCCAGAGTGAGTGAGGGAAAAAGATTGATTTTTTTTTCCTGTAATATTTCAAGGCTTTTACTATTTTTATTAGTATTACACACACAGTTATGGGCCTACTGACATTACTGCTGCATTGATGAGCTTCTTGCATACAATGTATGGCAGAGAAAATATCAAATCTCAGCCAAAGACACACAACAGAGTTCACATTCCTAAATTCATTGAATACTTAAGAAAACAAGCTGATACTATGTTTTAAGGTTCCAGATTAGAATAATCACTGCATGTGATATTTTCTTTCTGCTATTTCACATCTAAAATCTAATATTTTTACTATCAAAAACACTGTATTAACTTCAAATTTTGTTGTTTTTGCACAAGACATCTGTATTTCTCATAGACCCATCTTGTTTTTTTTCACTGATTCTAAAGAAAACACAGAACTATGAGATCAGACTTATACAGATAGCTCTCAGACATTAAGTTAAAAAAAGATCCTTACAAACTCTTAAGACTAGGGAAAAAAATCTTAAGATTAATACTGATATCTAGCTCACATACATGTAGTTCTCCAATTTTATATTTTTACATGCTATTTGGTTGAAAACTTTCCAGTCAAGTGTTTAATTAATCCATTGTCCTCTTACCTGTTTACCTTTTTTATCAGCCAGCATAACAAAATATTTCTGTTGCATCAGAGCTGCATCTGTCCTGAGAGGTCTAGGTTTGAAAGGAGCTTGTTTCCAGACACCTTGCACACTCCCCACATCTGTTACCACTGTACAGCAGCCAAGATCAGCTACAGCCTCTCAGCTGGGATGCTCAGCACTACTGATGGCATTGACCACCTGTGACTCCACAACCTTAAATTTTGTACAATTTTTACACTATTTAATTTTAATTTGGTTTTCCTCCTAAGTCGTGAGTGTCAATACATAAAGGCATTATTGCAAATGCATAGCATATTGTTTTGATAATAATGATATTTTCAGTTACAATAATTTTCTGGTGTTGACAGAGGAAAGAAAGGAAAGACCACATGTCACTTGTGTGGCACTTTGCCAGCTGCATCCCAGGAAACCTAAACCCAATTCTCAATTCAGCACACATACTCACTAAGGAAGGCAATTTGGATGCTCTCCACCCAGCCCTCCCACTTACATTTTATTTGCAAAACAAAATGAAGACACCAAGGGCTGCAGTGATAAAAGCCAAGATCTGCTTCTGTACTGACACATGTCCCTTATGTGCAAAGGACCAAGAAATAGAGCACTCGATGCTCTGGAAGGTTAAGCACCTCTGCTTCACTACAACCAATTAAAAATGAATAGCCATAAAAGTGCAGATACTACTGTAGGGTAATAAACTAGACTTTATCAGTGACAGTGGTGCACATTACAAACTTCAAACTCATTCCTTGTTCTAATCCATCAGAAACTTCCTGGTTTTAACAGGCTATAAACAGCAGAAGCTTTGAAGTCCGAGGATTAGGATCATCAATAGACAGACTGAACAAGAGACTGGCTGAAGAGCCAAGTGGAATGCCCTGCATGGATCTGGAATAAAACAAGTTCATTTAATCAACCTGACCTCTCTCTAGCCATAGGCCAAGAGATTACAATGGTTGTAACAGCAAAAAAGGGACAAGGGACACTAAAAAATAGATATTTGCTTCAATGTAATGCTTAGGCTAATGCAAGGACAAACCTGCTTATGCTTTCAACTGTGCTCTCAAGTCCACAGTTTTAAGCTCTACAGGTTGGGTTTGCTTTAAACTAGTTTATGACTTATCAGTAATAGGGGCAGAAAAAAATTAAACACACTTTGGCTTTCAATACTAATACAATGATTGAAAAGAAAAGCTTATTGTAATGATCTATTTGCTTAAACTCTCCTGTATCTCAGACTGAAGGAAATGTGAAGGAAATGTGGAAACAATCCATTTGGGTAGAATCCACTCACACTCAGTGATCACATAACTCTATATATCACTAAACCTTTTTGCTTTTAGAAAAGAACTGCTTACTGCAAAAATTCCTGTTGTTATCAATTTATATGCAACAATTTTTACTCTAAAGAGTTGCAAAACATTAAAGAACACTTTTTAAAGTAAACAATAAAGCTACTCTGCTTTAAACTGCAGCAAGTTGCCAAAATGGCAAATGAGCCAAGTGAATGGTAGCAATAGATTGGCTCTGAGCTCTTAGGAGATGGGAAATTAAGACAAGTGGTCAGGGATAAATTTCTACATTGCATCTTGCTGCTATGCAGAATAACTAACCTTGAAGAGTAGAACACAGCAGAAGGTGAAGCCTCTGGAAAGAGAATTAAAAAGTGAGGAGTCCTGACTACACACTTCATTCACTACAGAAGACAGAGAAATCCACACCACAGCATTTTTTTGAACACGTATTCCTAGAAGGCAACATTTCTTGTCCCACAAAATCACCACATTTTCAGATGAGAATGACAGATCCCTATGCACAGCACATGGGAACCAGCCTCATATAAGCTAATACAGCTACAGTATTTAATCCAGAATGAGAAGAGGAGGCTTTCATTGCCTAGCACAATGCTCTGGATTTTAGTATTGGTGTTCAGAACTTGAAGAAAGCCACCCTAGGGAACAGTAAGCACAAGAATAAAATGAGCAGTGTTGGAGAGTCTGTCTAGCACAGGAGAAGATTAGCAAAAGCCAAGCCTAGCTAGCTTCCCTTACATGGGGCAAGACCTCCCATTTATTCCATGGTGATTTCATAATGGAATTCATTAAAGTCAGGAGCTGTGTTTCCAGAGCCTGGGAGAAGATTAGGAGCAGCATGGTCTCGTGAGGCAGACAGCCTGGGGATGGGAAAGAAGGGTTGGACACAGAGCAGCCCATGGAGTGTGCAATGACATTGCATGGAAGGAGTCAAAAAAACATGAGGTAAGGATCTTGGGTTTGAAAATGTAGACAGCAAGCTGTGAAGACTGGGCAGCCTAATACTGAGGTCCTGGCACAAGGGGACACAGTACAGGAGTATGACAGGCTGGCAAAACCCACCTCAGCTACTGAAAATAAAATAATTGAGAGATTTACAGCACTGAATTCACATCGGAGTAATTAATATACCTTTGAAACCAAACCTTGTTCCAAAAATCTACACATATAAATAACTTGGGAAAATGCCTGTGAATGAGTCCTCATTTTAAAATAACTACAAATTTTAAAACAACTTTAAAACCATGCAGATGACACTAGACTCACTCACATACTACAAAGAGGAGCACAGAATACCATATGTGTTGGTAAGAGAAATATTTTAAAACAGGAATTTATGTATTGTCTTACTGGGCAAGCATTAGCATTTTCACAAGATATTCTAGTGGTATGGAAACTCCATTTTGGACACCTGAAATGTCTCAAACTTTCATTTCATCAGTCAATCAAAATATTCACTTATTTTCTACCTCCAAGCATTCAAACTACTTTGCTGCTTTGAACCACAATTGCTCCAGAAACAGTCTGGTAGCAGCAGTATATACACTGTGAGGAAAGTCTGTCTACAAAGAAATAAAAGCAAGTATGGACAGATCAAAACTAGGCCTCTCCTTCCTAGTCCCTCCAAAAATGTTAAAGACAGAAATGTGTCTGTAATATTGTATTTGTAACTTTTGATTCAGAAGTTAGCAGCACAACCACTGCTATGCTTTTTTTCTTCTTATCTACTTTGGCTTCTCTTATTTTGCTTTCAAACACTTTGTCACAAAAAATCCAACTGATTATTTTGAAAGAACCGTGAAATACTTCTTGAATATAAATGATGTAGAACAGGTGTCAATAGACATGCTATGCCCCTTCCATGGGTTTTTACCTTCTGGTGGATTCTTATTCTGGTTGTTCCAGACTACCAACAATTTGGACAGACTAGGCACTTTAGACACCTCGGTGATAACCCGGAAAAGGCTCTCCACTCGGTCATAGGTCAGAACCACAGCTGTGAAACCTTGGGACTGAGGTGGGATCAGTGGAAGGAAGAGTGGGTTGCTCACACTGCTCCATTTCTGTGAATGAAAACAAGAAAACAGCAAACCAATTGGATTAAAGTGAACTATCACAGTAGGGAGTAATTCATATAGCCAGGCCCTAACCATCAGATTTGTAATTTGCTCAGATCAGGCAGGTTGACTCTCAATTCTGATTTCAGCAATTTCTCAAAACCTTTATTCCAATCTCTTTCTTATTTCAATTTTCATTTCTGTCTAGCTGTAATGTTGCAACCAAATAGGGATTAAGGTGAAAACTAAAGTGGAAGAGGCAGAATGAAAACCAAGGTGATTTGAGCCCAGCTAGCATGGTTCAATTCTCATTTATTTATATTTATAGTCAGGAGTCAATAAACAAAAAACAAACTTAATCAGCACTACAACTTCAGAGTGAAAAAGTGTTAACAACAACAAAACCAAAGGAACAAACCCATGAACTTGGCATGAAATGTGCATCCAAGCAAAAAGGGAAAAAGCAGATACAAAGAGGAGCAATGTACTAGCTTCCACAAAGTTTGTTCAACAGTGGAAAAAACCCACCTGTTACACAAAAAAAACCCCTTAAAAATACATGAGATTCAAAGATGAATTTCAGAACTATCTGCTCCTTGGGAATTTTAACTAGGGCATCCCTTTTAGGACTTTAAAGGTCTTACTTCAATACACGCCATAGGGAAGCCAGCCCAGACAGCAAAAGACAAGACAGACAACTAAATTCCCACTGAATGTGCCAACCCCCTTTGGAGCTGACAACATGGGGGAGGAAGCAGTGAAGGGACCATTTGACAAGAATGAAAACACCAGCATTTTAGTCTCAAATTTTCCATTCCAACTGACGTTCCAAGCAGGGGTCGGACAGAGAAGCAAAGGGAAAAACCAAACCCTTTGGGACAAGGTGAAAAGGGGAGTTGGGAAAGCAGAAATTGAGTGATGCTGTTTTGCAAGGAAGTTTTGAATCCTAGCCTGTAAAAACTATGAATACTTGTAGGAGGTTAGCAACTGCCAGCAGCTTACAGAAATACTGTGAAATCCTCCAGCTAAACTCATATCATAAGCCTGCTCGTATCAGGAGTAAAGCAAGTTTTACAGATTCAGAGTTACAAGGTCATATTTGTAGGAAGCAAACTTTGAAATTTTCTGTTTCCCTATTTAGTCTTTGCTTAACTTTATATACTCAGCAGTCACCTTCCTCGTGTTTAATGGTTAGACTCCTCTAACAAGAATGATTTCAAGGATAAAGAGAATAAAGAGTCTATTTACTGAGAGACATCATAATATTTTGACCATTTTGGTAAAGGAGGGGGGAAAAAAATGATGTGAATATGATTTCCTTCTATGAACAAATCAAAACTGAAGAGGGGATAAATATGTGAGGTGGAAAAGTTAAGCACAGCATTGGCACACTCTTTTGTCCAGGATGGTCTAAGAGTATGTTCCAGGCAAGGACCTGTCAGTAGGAGTAGTATGTTTTAGTAGACTTCCTGAAATAGCTGGAAAGACAGACTGGCCTCCAGCTACACACATTTTATCAGGTCTGGTAAAAGCAGCATTCATCTTAAACTGTTTGTGAGGATCCTAATGGAAAACACAAAGTTCTACGTTTTACCCAAGAGGAATAATAGGATAATGTAGAAACAGTAATGGTACAATATGGAATTTTGGTTCATTAAAGGGACATGGCTACCTGTGAAAGCACACTCAGTAATTCAGAAAATATACATCCATTACTTCAGCAACTTATATGTGCAGAGAAAAATCTGCTTTCAGATTACTACGTTTTCTAATATAAAAGCTTTTGTACATACTTTGCTAGTTGTTCAAGGTGACTAGTGGCAGATGGGGACAGCCCTCTGATTTTGCTCTAGCTTCAATAATTTCTACAGCAAATCACAATCTAAATGTTACCAGAGCATAATCCACCTCATTAAAGCTTTACTACAGACTTGTTTTCACACAACCCCCACTCCAAGACTGCTATTATCCAAATGACCCTGGTAATGTCAAGCAGCTTCTTAACACAACTCTCAGAAAACTCTTTTCATTAATACTTGAAGCAGAGGTTTAACATCATAATCAGAGTGCCAAGAAAATATTATGTTTCTGTCCTACAAGAAGAAATAACCGGTAGAACCATCTGCAGACAATGTTCTATTTATAACTTATGGGCAAGAATTGCTACCTAGATTAATGGCTCCCATTTGAAGTTTTTCTAGAAATGTTTTCTCTCTGTCCACAGCACTTCCTAATAAATTTCTTGATATAATATCTTTTGAGAAGGATTATTCCTTTTTCATAAGCTAAAACTGTTTTAGGTACTTACAGAAAGAAATATATTATGCATATGTGTGCAAACACATGCATATGTACCTAAAATGGTAATGAATTTCTCTTATAAACCTAAATTTTAGGTACATTCCTTACATCCCAACTTCTAGTACTTTCAGAAAGGCATGAAAATTTTCCCCTGCTGGTCATAACTTAGGAAAAATAAGGCAACTTTTAAGGAGGTTTTGCTTCTGCACTTACTAAAGGATGATGGAAGGAGGGAAAATCCTGTAGACACACACTAATGGATGGGAGAACCATGCCTCTCATTTGAGAAAAACATTTCAAAAAGGCAATTAAGCATCTCTCAAGTGCCATTAAGAGCCAACCCCCTGCTGCCTGCCTGAAGAGTGTGTCTACAGTCTGAGACCTATTGACCCCACTTTCTGCAGGAAATCAGGCAAATTCAAGCCTCCATAATTTGCTAAAGTCTTCCAGATTTTTGCTTGGGAAAAGCAAACCATACAGGCAATTAATACAACAGCAACCTAATTAAATCTCCATTATGGCAGCAAAGCATGAAATGGCTAATGACATAGGGATGGGTTCTCCCAGTCACTGCTCAAGCAACCAAGTGATGAAGGCACATTTGCTCCATTCCCATCTTTATTAACATTCTTGACAGAAATTCACAGGAACTTTCACTCTCAGAGAGGAGAGCAAACAGCAACAGAAGACTGATCATCTATCACCTTTCTTTGACAAAGTGCTGACACTCAGCTACGGATAAGACAACCCTTCACTATCACTCTCCCAGCTAATATCATTAGAAGGACCAGGATAATTAATCCAAGATTAATAGATTACTTGCTGTGAATCATTTTTATGGGCAAAAAGGATCAAATTGAAATGCTAGTTTCCTAAGAGTAATTTCACGTCCCTTAAGTCTCACAGTCTCAGTTGTCTGACAGCTCTTTGCAGCTCATATGAAAATCCAAAGTACTGCAACGTGAGTGACAGTGAGAACTTGGGAACAGCCTGAAGCTGGAAGACAGGAGAAGTCAGGAATGGTTATGTATGTACATAAGGATTCAGACTGCTGCAGCTGTCCTGTGCATGTGTAATAAAGTCTTAGAAACAAGGCACCTTTCTTTACTATAGCTCAATCAGATATTGTCCTCCCTCTTGGTCATGAAAAACAACCTGATTCTACCTTAGGAAAAATAAATACATTAAGGATGATACATCAAGGGAGCTGAATTCTCATGATGTGGGAAGCTTCAGGCTGGACTTGATGTAGAGTCTTCCAGTTCAACTTAGCAGGGAAGTTTATAACAGACCTTTCTTAGCAGGGTACAGAGGGGAGATAGGGTGGGAGCTTCACAACACCAATGAATACAACTGGACTGAGAAATGGACAATCTTAATATTTAAATTCTATGGAGCCTCAAAGTTATTGGTAAAGCATCAGAGACAACAAAGACTCGGTCCTGTCCCAAAACTTCTTAACTGGCTGTTCACCATTGAAAGAGGCTTGAAGGTACAGTAGACACATCACAGAATGGTCTCTGGGAAAACAAGGCTGTGTAAGAAGTCCCATATTAAAGAAGAATCAAGAATTTCCCAGCTATCATTTAGTGGAAAAACTCAGCAACAGCATTTAAGAAGAACAAAATTTCACTGCTCCCATGAACAAGACAGTGAGCTTTCCCACCCGTGTATTCTATTTTGAACACCTAGCCTGCTTGCTGTAAACCACATATTATTGAAACCACATAGGCTGAACAACAATTCACTGCCTTTTAGAAGCACAGAGGTAAGGATAGCAGTGTATTGAACTTAGTAGCTGAGCAGTCCTATACATCTAAGCAAAACAGAGATATATCCTCTGCCACTGTGGTTAAGGCTTTTTCAGCTGGATGGTTCTTAAAATCCATCTAACCTCAATATGGTTTCAATTATGAATTACCAGACCAAAAGAAGCCTTGATTTATTCTATTTTTCTCCAATTATTTATGGTAAGTTTCTATCCAATACTTTGAGAAAGTATTTCATCATGCTTCCCATCCTCAAGTGGTCACAGGGCAAACCCAAGGGAATTAACCCTCTCTACTTGTCCAGAGAACCAAAGTGCTTACACCCAACAGAATTACAAACAAAGTTGCAGTGGCCATCATTTCATGTTTTAATGAAGGTCATAAACCCTCCTCACAAAAAAAAAAATTAGCCACAAGACAGACAGGAACTTCTATCAACTATAGAATAATCCACTGTGTAAGAGAAGTATCCTAACCTCTGGGCAGGTAAATTAAAGATCCAACTGTTAAATCATGTTTCACATTCACATAAAAATACCAACGTTTATAAAGCATGATTTGATCCAGCTGATTGCAATCATCAAACAAGTAGCTGGAAAATACAGCAGAAACAGAAATCTAATATTGTTCAATGGAAAAAATACCAGATATGCACTGCCCAGAAAAATGCTAGTTTGTTCTCATTTACAGATAGATAAAAAAATGTATGCTAATATTTGCTTAATGCTTTAGAGATGACAAATGGTGCTAGGAGGGAAGCATAGTTATAACAGTAGCATTTTCTGTAGACTGAGGACTATAAAATATTAGTCAAAGAGGTTAGGAATAGTTGAATGTTTTAACAAGTGTCAAGTGCCTAGTAATTGGCAGGATCCACAAAGTATTCTGTAAATTAACATCCTACTTAGACTTTGCTAAATGAATGGCATTCTGGGCACTAAGAAAAGTCTGCTATTTTAGTTTACACCAAATGATGGTGCTGTTTTCTGCCTCACTGGAAGAAATGAAATCTGGTATGTTTATTGTTCACATACTCATATTCTCAAGTGATTATTAAACTCTGGTCTGTATCATCCAAGGTCAGAGCTCAAAAGCAGCCTCTGACAAAAAAAAACATCTAATGTTTCATAGGTTTACATTATAAACAGGCTTGAAAGAATTTCAACAAAAGCAGCTGAAGAATTCTGCAAAAAAAATCTGTCTGACTCATTTTTCAGAAACCCATATACATTAGTGAGGTATAAGGCAAAGAGGAGAATTTAAGCAATCTACAACGAAGCATAAGTGAGGAAGTAATTTACTTCTATTAGAGCATAACAAAGTACTTAATTGAAGGTAACAGATCACATCTCAAGCCCAAGTCATTATTTCTAATCCACCCCAAACTGGTAACCATCAAAATGCACACCGTAGAATCAGTCATTTTCTGGTTTACTTGGACATAACTGATTGCCTCTGCCTAATGGATAACGATTGGGCCAAAAAATACAAAAGACATTAAACTCTCATGCTTGCAACAAAAGACTGCCTGAGACATAAAGGGCTCAAGTAGTCCAGCAATGAATTTCAGGCCCCAAAAGTATCATTTGCTTCTCTTCATTAAAAGGAGGAAATATGTTATAGTGTATTTTTATTCAAAGTATTATTCCATAACATATTAGCATGTTATATGCTACTAGTCTTCCATTTCCTCAACAGGACAGTGAATAAGTAGAAAAATAATCCACTTTATAACTTTTTTTTTGCTTGAGAAAGGCCAACAGTCTTCAGTCAGCCCATAAAAACACATAAAACTGCTTGGATCACTTCCCCTGTGCAATGTACTAAGTATGGAATTAACTGTATATGCATTTATCTTCTGCATACCTTATACTCCCTCCTGGAAAAACACCCTCCTGTACCACTGTTGGATCGACACTCTGGTGAAGATACTCAGGCAACAGTCTTACTAATATTTTGAGCCAATATAAGTCAAACTAATGCCAAGAAAAGCAGCCTTCAAGCCACCCAGTCCCTCCTTTGCACACATCCCCACTCTTTATTTTTTCTCTTCCCTGGTAAGTTTTATATAAGGAATATTATCTTGGCTAATTCACCACAAGTGAAATAGAAATATCAAAAAAAAGGTTGCACATGAAAGAGAAAATTGTTACCCAGCTGTAGAAAAGTGCAGGACTGCTTCTTTGGGCAGCAGTACCTACTACAGTGGTTTAAAGTGTTTGGGAAACTACCAACTCAACACAGTATGGGCTGAGGTTTCATTGTGTTGAGACTTGAGAAATATCTCAGGGACAGAAATGAAGCTTATCTATGTGCAGATCTAGCCATGAATATGCCTCACAAATTTTAAGTATCATTTTCACGCTGACTGTACAAAGTAACAGCCATCCCCTCAAATGGGGGATACAAAAATTAATGCAATTAATGCAATTTTGCAGTAAAAACAATGTAATCATTATTATGCTTGCAGATGTGTCTTAATTCCTATTTTGAAGTATCTGAGCTCAAAGAAAAGCAAAGAGAAGGCTATCAATCCTACTTTGAAATTGATATCAAACGTGGGGCAGCCTTTTGCAAAAGATGCAGCTTTCTCAGCTTTTTCCTCATATGTGTTGCTGTTACAAACTAAATTAAACATTTGAGACCTCTAAAAATCTCTTTTATCAGGCATACTCACCTGCTGCCATCTGCTAAATGTTTGCTAACTCAGAATCTATTCTACTATACTACAATCAAAATACGAAATGGCAGAACTATAGAAAAACATCGAAAATAGACTGAAATCAGATGACTAATCTAATTCTGAAAGCAAACACATGAAGCTACAATACTTCAACAAAATGCAAAGTATAATGGAGAGTTATGAGCCATTTTAATTGTCAAAGTAGAAATAATGGTTATACTGCTTTGTCTAACACCTGAAGCAGTTGTAACAACTGAGCAGTACAACAATTAGTAACCAGGACATTTTACCAAATTTTTTCTGTTACTTCTCAGGATTCTAGTGACCTACTCAGCAAAATTAACCCCTAAAAGTGCACACAAAAAACTCCCCACCTTAAACCAAGAAGGCAGGCAGGTAAGCAACCATGGCCAAGAGTTCTTTCCAAGTATCCTTCTCTGCATAATGATCCTGCACAGCAAGCTCTTCTTTCTTTAGATAGGTGAATTTGTCCTAGCAAATAAATTTACAAATCCCTTAAAGCTGGCATTTTCCTGTATAGATATCCCACAGGCAAATCTGTGCTCTCATTTTCAAAACCTCACTGTTCAGAGCACAGTGATCTGAGCTTTATGAACAGCCTTGTACTGATTAAAGAAATTTCTGGCTAACTTCAGTAAGTCCTTAAAACAGTGATTGCACCTCTGCACCTCTTGTTAACACGCCTACAGCTTCTGCATACTCTTTGTGCACCTTTGTGTTCCTATTGAGACCATGTAACAGGAACAAAAGCATATAGAAGAGCATTGCACTTAATCCCCACTGACCATAACACCACATGGAACAACAAACAGAGCTAAAGGAACTGGCTGCTGAGTCGGCTGAGTTTGAAAGCAGAATACACATGGCAAGTTCTGGAGGTCAGTTCTAGCCAGTAACATAAGAATTTATGACAGTTACTCACACTTTTCACTGCGGTATTAATGTTAACTCACAGGTGCTTATTTTAACAATTAGCTATACCCTAGCCCAGAGACTGACCTGAAATAATTTTCTTTAAAAGCTTCAATCACGGAGTTTATTTAGAGAAGAATATAGATATTTTCTTGTTAACAAAAAGGACATTAGTTACTTTGCCCTCTTATAAAAGTTAGAAGATACAGTTGCCATTTTCTGCTACCTGAGATGTACATCTGTAAGTCCTTCCAACTTTCATCCAGACTGATGAGAAACTGTGACACTGCTGTGAGTGGATATTAGGCAGGAGCTAGTGAGACACAGGCTCAAGAAGCTTATTACTGCCCAACAAGCTGACAACTTTGAAACCCTGACTAGTGCATTTATTAAAAAAAAAACCATAAAAATAAGAAGTATAGGAGAGAATCCAGGAGACATTTTTAGGTTCCCTTTAAAGGCTGAATAATCCTTAAAGCATTTTCTTTATTTCACTAAGTGTGTTTAAAGGTGCTTGGTTCTGCTACCATAATTGTAAAGGTGTTAAGACATTCTGATTCTCTTCTTGTGGAGTACACACTTGTGCAAAATAATTTCTTCCTTAAATACTGACCACTGGCCACATTTCCTCTCCAAGAAATGACAACTGGAGATGATTAATGCCTTTGGCTAGGCAATGGAAACACAACTTCTGAAGCACAGCAATAAGATTCTAACTATTCATCAGCAACTGTTCACACTCCGTTGGTCTGAAGAGTTTAAAGTAAAACACACTTTACTCCCTACCCAGTACTCCTACCCAGCTTTCTTTCTCTAAACTATCATAAAGCAAGACAGTTAACAAGTTTGGTTTTATTAGTAAAACAAAACTATTATTTATATTTTGACACAGAGAAAATTAACTGATTATGGGTGAAAATCATCTACAGGCTTTTATATAGTAAAAAATCAGAACCAGCTGCTTGGTGCAGAAGGTTAATTAATACTGCACTGTTTTTTCTTAACAGAAGTGAGTTCAACCAGTGAAACTTTAAATTAAACCAAAAACAGGCCAAAAAAAAAAAAAAGTAAAACTTTGATCATCAGTTTCTGTGTAAGAGAAATTGTTAAGAAATAACATGAAGAAAACTGTAGGCATAAGAATAATTAGCTATGTCAAGAATTATATGAAAGATCCCTGCAGATTTTTTGAGATCTTCAGCATTTCCACTATTTTCTCTGCAGTCATACAGACTGTGTCCAAATATATACAGTGCTCCAAACTCTCCCTGAATTAAATAGAAGTGTGTGTGTTCGTGTGTGTATGCATCAAGGAAAAATAAATAAATAAAAATATAAACAAGGAAGCAATTTAATGGGTGCAATAGCAAAAGTTAAAAGTTCTCATCTTAGTGCCAGGACATAAAAAGAACTGCTAGTTATTCTGCCAGTTCTCATAAAATATATTAGCTTCATCTGTGCAAGTTACCAGCACAACACATGCACACACAAACTCAGATGCAGAATTATTACCAAGTTTCATAGCACATACCTTTTATACAAGGAAAAAAAAAATCCACAATTTGTTTTACAAGTAAATCAAACGAATTTACTTACTACAGCTGGGGGATCATTCCATTCTTCATAAGAAATGGCAGCATATGGGTAAATTCTATCATTGATAATCTGAAGAGTAGCAAGAGCAATTGCCTTCATTGATCGAAAATATGCTTCCCAGAACCACCTTGCCTGTAAAGAGAATAAAACTCACTTTCATATTGCACAGATCCAGTGCTTAATAATCAATTTCGGCTTGCCATGCACAATCTGTTCCACGCAGTCTACATGTCAGGTGGAAATTAAATTAGGAGGCATGTTTGTTGTAAATGGAGTATTTCCATAAAGCCTGAAGGCTTCAAACTCAACTCCACCCCTTAAAATGAATTACAGCCAATAAAAAGAAGCAGCAGCATTATTTTGCAAGTGATTAAACAGAATGAAAATATTTGAAGGAATCAAGTATTTTCATACTTTTACCATATGTCTTCCTCATGAAAAATGTCAAAAGAAGTTTGACCATAGAACAAAACAAATTACTGTTACACTCCATTTTTTCTAAGGCAAAGGAATCCACAGTGCAGTTAAATAGTAAAATAAAAGCATTCTGTCTGAAAGGCAGAACTTAGAAGTCACTTTTTAACATCAGTATTAGAGACACTTGATCAGATAGAGAATTTCAGTAGTCATGAACCCTACCAGACTTATAGCTTCCCAAGACTTCCAGGAAACCTATTCTTATTTATACAGGTAAATAATTCTGATTTTCACATAAAAGTACATGTACATGCTAATTTATTACAATCATAAATCTAGGCTAATTTCTAGCACAGTGTAAAACTGCTGAAATGAAGCATGGGATTGTCATACACAGGTGCTCTGAATTTCACTATGAGTTATTCTAAAACTAAGGTCCTGTACAAGTTGCCATCCTGTCCTAGTTTCTGTGTAATACAGAAATGATAGAAGAAAAGCAGGGGTTTGGAAATGAAAATGCTAATTTATCTGACTCCCTGTTAAGGGATATAAACATACTTTTTCAATCCCTAGAAGTATCAAATGATCCTGCAGGTCCCCATCCAACCCAGAAGGAAACGTGTTTAACCAAACCATGTAGCTCAAGAATTCTGGCCCAAAAGATATGATTTTTTACAATCTTCCTTTTCTTCAGGAAACTGCAGCACCTTGAACTCTCCAGAAATTAATTTCATTTGCAAACTCCCTATGGTTAATTACCAACTATAAGAGTATGTGTTTGCATCTAGGAGGTAGAACAATTAAAATAAATGCATTTTTTCATTAAATGGAATCTTTAGAAGTTTTCAGTCAGGACACAGCTGAGGACAAAACACAAATTTGGTCAAGTGCTACTTTACTCTTGCTACAGGATTCTTAAATAGCAAAAAGGTTCTACAGACAAGCCAATTTTAATAACATGCTATGAAAATATTAAATAGTATTATTTACCTTATTTAATTACTGAAGGAATACCAAGTTTCTGGAGGTACAGACCTTAGGATGAACCAAAAATAACTCTTGTTTATCTGTTGTTAACAAATGCCAGCAGATCTCACTCTGCAGATCAGTACTTTTTAACAGAAGACACACAGTGATTCCTGCATATTCACTTCCTTTTGGATATTGCTAGACTAAATAACAGTATAGAGGAAAGATTATAAGCACAAACTTGTATATATTCATGCTTATGCTACCCTGTACTTTACTCTGAGTATAAGCTACGGGGTTTAGAACTGCAGACTTGGTGCTGAACCACCAGCCCTAAAATTCTACTCTGGGAGTAAAAAAAAAAAAAAAAATCTGTAAAACAGATTCTGCAGACTATTTCTGTAAATATTGAAGATGTTACAATTTAAAAAGCAAACTAGGAGAGAGATTAGTGCCCTCTAAAGTACTTCATTTACTGTGCAAACAGCCATAACTCTGACTATTTCAGGTTATTTCAAAATTTTACTACAAATTTTACTACAGAGAGTGATAGGTATGTCCAAAATGACATTACTGTGGAGTTTGTCATTCAGAGAGTGCAAAGCAACTTCACTTTAGAATGGAATCACTTCCCTGTCCTTATTTCTCTTCCTGATAGGACTTAACAGCTGGATAACAGGCTGATTACCAAGAACACGGAACAAAATTACTACCACATTCAAGTGTAAAAGCAGGAGAATTATATAAACGGGTAAGAATAAGTAAAAAGACACTAAATAAAGGAAACACCACATGCTAAGCATAAGCATTAGTATTTCTTTCCCTATATCCTATCCCTTAAGAAAAACATATTATCAAAAAACAAACTATCTAAAAAGAAAACCAGAAGCAGATTAAGAATTAAAATGGACCAGAACAGCTAACTTCTCTGTTGAAGTATGCTAAATAAAAAGGATTCCAAATTTTATTTTCATGCTGGACAACAGTTTAAAACAACTGCTGTAAGCAGCACTAAGTAGGAAGGAGAAACTATTTTATGTGGCCTTTTAACACACAACTTTATATGCAATTAAGTAACTATTATTAGTGTGAACTACAGGATTATGTATTCTATTGTTATTAAATGACAGCTTTCCTATAATGTTCTAAGATTGTTTATTAATACCATAATATCTATTATTACCTAGCTTCATAAAAATCAAAGATGATTTTCTTTCTTCAGCAAAACTAGGATGGACCTGATCCAGCTGTTCTTTGCTTAAAGAATGCTTGTAATGTCAGGGAAGATTACACCTTTATACCAGAAGCAAATCTGGAGAAGAGGGCAGAGGGAATTTATGTTTTATAGACTAATATTTATGCAATTAATTTTTTGTAAAGAGCCATAAAATGTTCCCACAGTTGGTTGTAATATTTTCGGAGTTGTGTTTCTTTAAGGCAGAACTCAAAACCTTCTAAGGGGATTTGAAGTCCCCAAACAGATGTTTCAGGGTCTCATTACTTCCTCCCCACCTTGTTTGCTTTTATAAAGCAGAACTGATTAACATGGCTTGCTAGTGTCTGCTGCTCCACATGCTGAGTTACTAAATATTTTGGGAAAGTTTTCTATTGGGAAGATGTATGTTGATTCCATTTGAAATGTATTTTCTACTCAGTGAGGTTGAAAAGCAAGAAATAGAGTGGATAGAAATTCCATGAACACATTTGTGATACAGGAGAGAGTAACAACAATAAAAAAAAAAGGTTTCTGTTCCAGACTCCTATGCCAACTTATTAATCTTACATAGCTTTACTGAGCTCTGTTTCTCTTTTCAATATCTATGAATCCAGAAAACTGAAGAGTAACTTTAAGACACTAAGCAGTATTTTAAGGTATGGTAATTGCAATCCACTAATTAGAGCTACCTGAACACCTTTCAGTATCTCAAAATAAATAATCTGTAAGTCCAGACCTTGGCTTCCACATAGCATTGACTATACTCAGACTACAACTATGATAAAAATCAAACTTCTCCTTTCAACCTGAACTGAAATCAGCTTCTAGTACTCTAGAAGCCTGCTTGATGAGGTTTCCAGATTTTTCTGAGGAAGCACACTATGTAGACCACAGACTTGTAGAGAAAGCTAGTTTTGTATACACCTAAATATTGCTTAGGCCATGGACAACCTAGGTGGTTAACAGAAATCAAACATCTACTTTGTATGACTGCCAGGACAACACAGATCAATGTACATTACATACAACCTGTATGGTTTACAGGAATTGAAAGCAGAAAGAAGAAATAAAATTTCTTCTTCTGAATTTCTGGATAAATAGAAAATCTAAGATAGATCCAAAATGAAAGACAGAAAATTATTACTTTCAGAAACAGTTTTACCAACGCTTTGAAGAGTCAAATCTAGCATACTGTATGACTTGACTGACAATAATACATTATATTATTGGGTTGCCCAGTGGGTTGGAATCGACTAGAAGTTCTCATTACACAATAGATTGCCCACGAAATTAGTTCATCTGAATTCAATTTCTGCAGTAAATTTAACAAAGCCATGACAACTTCATTATGGAAGCCAAAGACTGAAGGAATCGGAGATCAAATTCTCTCCTCTTGCCAAGCAGCAATGGGTTCTGCAGACCAAGTTCACAAACATGGGCATGCCAGTAAGTAGTTCTAAGTTGTTGCCCTTCCTTTCTTCCTTCCTCCTGCCCCACTTTCAACTGCTGCATCCTCCTTAGATCAGCCAAGAAAACACATCACTTCCTAACCCATCACTGAAGGCCACAATTTCTTAACATAATGTAGTGCTGTCAATTTATCTCTACAAATACACATGCACACCTTGAGCCAGACTAGCACTATTTGTGAGACAGATGTTCCTTAAACCAAATAAGCAAGCATGCAACTCAAAAGTTCAATTCCACTTGTTTTCAGTTTCAGGATTTAGTTCAATTGGACTATGAAGAACCTAAACTAACAATATTCAGTACATACCAGCACAGGCAAGAGCTTGGGAAGGGAGCATGTGCACTTATTTTCACACCAGACAACAGGCAGCAGCATGCAGCAACAAGGCAGCCTACTCATAGAAAGTAACATTTATTTAGGTAAGGTGTTATTTTCCTTAGAAATAAACACACTTGGGGGCCTACCATCTCTTTATAAGCTCTTTACAAGCCAAAATAGAATCAGGTTACAGAGTCCATTCATTTAATGTTTATAAGTTCTAGTGTTAATGCCACTAATGGTGCTCTGGTGCAGAGTGCAAGACAGATCAATGCAAATCTTTCGATTGGTTTGTGAAAAAAAAAACAACACTGGGCATAAGGCAAGGAAAGGACTACCTTGTGTAACATTTACATCAAGGGAAAACAGTCCATGAAAGGAACTTTCTAGCCTTCTGTCTTTTCACAGCCCATGATTTGGTGGGAGTTCGTAAAAGTAGCAAGAGGGGAAAGAACCAAAATTCGCAAAAGAGTAGTAAAATTTAACTGCCCATAAACCACCACTTTTCTCAACTTTTAGGTCAGGCGCCATGATGCTGTGAGATTGTGCCCCACTGCAGCAGTTCAGTGTTTCCAAAATGCCTTGAAAGGGTTTACAAGGCCTTGAAATACAGCCATTTTCACACCGCCTATGGTGACTCTACTTTAATGCTTTCCCTTCCTAATGGCTCTTGGTGTTCTTGGTTTTTACTCCCAGCTGGATTAGAGAAGTCTATCCAAGCAAAAGAGTATGGTCAACCTGCTGATCTTACTTTTAATCCTGGTTCTGTTACTTATTTACAGATAAAAGTTTGGCATTTATTAGATTTCTTGCTTTTACTTCAGCCTCTCAGCACTATGTGTAATATTGACCTCAAAGAGATGTTGTGAGACTTAAACATTCTAAACCTTTCAGATTTTGGGATGGATAGAAGAATAGGAAAAACACCCAATAACTATCTTTTCTTTTTATTGGTAAATAGAAACTTTAAAGTAATAAAATATTTAGCTAAGTAACTGAAGTAATTGATTGTAGTAACCCCTTCTAAAATGTGGACCTTCAACAGAGATACAAAAGATATTACAGTAAATATCTACAGCTCAGCTGTGCATCTGACAGCTCTGGACATGGAAGTGCATCCACAAAGACCTGCTAAAGTTATATGTCATACTGTGATATAATCAAACATTTTCTACTGAGACATAGCACACTATTTCCCATTGAGTACAGTACTCAAATTGGTCCCAGGCACCCTCCCCCCAAACTATTTACATTGGGCAGTAGTATTAAATGGGCTACTGAGGTTCAAGATGATAAATTGAATTTTTGTATGTTTGCCCTATATTTAAGATGCATATGAATACAGCTGATGTTATATAATAGTCAGATAGCAAATCTGAGCTCTCAAGAGCCCTACTGAGCTCCCCTGCAAAATGGGACTGAAGAGAAAGTAAGTTACTCTTTTGGAGCAATATGCATTTTAGAAAAAGCTTCTCAAGATAAATTTTGGGTTCAGACTGAGGACTTTATAGCCCCAATTTCCCACATTTTTCTGCTTTTAAACTGTAACCTGCACCCTCTTTCTGTACTGTGTTATTGTTCCTACATCTGTTCCAAGAGCTTCCTTGCTGATCACACATACCACTTTTAGTGTGCAGTTCTCCAGCAAACATGATACCAGCTTGTATCAGCTAAAACCAGTGATGTGTTTAGGTTTTTTACACAGGTTTACAAGAAAGCCTCAGAAGACTATACTATTAAGAATTCAAGAGTATTTTGTTGCTTCTAGAAAATGGTAAGAATTTGGGATTAAAAAAAAAAAGCTTGATTTGTTTAGGACCCTTGGTGATAGCACTCAACCACATTCAACATTCCTAAGGCTGGCTGGCTCATTCTCTCTGTAATCAGTGCAGGAAAAAAAATGGGTTATTCAGACAGAAATCTGGACCTCTGGTACCTTAAAATACCTTCTAATAAATCCATTCTTCTCTTAGGAAGGGAGCATGAGAGGATAAAATAAGTGACTGGCTGTAAGTCATGGTCCTTCTACCCCTTAAAGCTCTGTTTTCAATAGTGACCTGAAGTAGTCTCATTTTTCCCAGAGAGGCATGAAAATTTGAAATGCAAATCTAGGCTACACAAATGTAGGTTACATTTTTCAAAAACAACTCATGTGTTTCAGCCAACGAATAACAGTAAGAGAGCTGTGATCTGAAAAGTTATCTCACTTTTGAGGTGCCAGCACAATTACCTGAAACTAGAGGTAAACTCCTTAGAAATTGCATTCTGAAAGTAAAAATCAGTTTCTTGTCCCCATACACAAACGATGTAGGAATTTTAAAAGCTAATCCATTAAATCAAATAAATACTGGTAAAATCATGCTAAGTTTCCTAAAACTGAAAAGTTTTGTGATTTTTATGTTTTATAGAATATCAGATAAAAAGCATCTTTCAAATTCATCAAAACTGGCTGTGTTGCATCTGTTTCTCACTGCAGACCTATCCAAGAAAAGTAGTAGTGCAGACAGTATATAAAGAGTGCTCAGAGTATCAGCATGTCACTTCTAAACCTAAAAAATAAAGGTAAGCAAGGAATTGAAGTTTTGGAGGCCCATGATCACTTCAGATAAAGACTAATCCATAATTCAGCATCAGGGTTATCAAAACCTCAAACCAGAAGTTCCTCTGCAAGGGCAAAAAAGAGGAATGAGCAGTAGAACAATGCAGGGCACACACTGTTGTTTCCAGTTAACTAAGGTTTGTTTCTATTGTAATCTGACATCATTCTTTCAATATTATTTCTGAACTTTCATTCCATGTTTTTGAGTTATGCACAATTCTCAAATAAAGCCCTGAAAATACTCAATTTGTCTATTTAACTTACACAAATTATATGAGTGGCCTATAGAGGAATATTCCTTAATTACAAGACACTTCAGCAGTATGAACAAACAAAACAATAATTTGTATGATTACAATCAAATATTTTAAGAAAAAGATTCTAGACAGACATTTCATGGTGCTGGTTTTTATTGTAATTCAGCTTCAAAAACAATCTCTTCAAAAGTGAAGCACTAAGTGGATTTAATCCTTTGGCTCAATATTCTCTGCTGAAGTAATTTCAGCTATGAAACAAGCACATTTGCCTCCTTCTGATACAACAGAGAGTGAAAACTGAATCTTTCCATTATCCAAATTTCTTTTTTTTTTCTTTTTCTTTTTGAAGCTGCCAATTCATAAGGGGACAGAGGTCAGAGTTCAAAATGCTAATCTTACCCTTCAGATACCAGCCACTTGGGAATCACTCACTTCTCCTCACTCTCAGTTTTATTGCTGGAGACTACTTGCTGACTCTTAGAGGAATTAAAAGAAAATGTTAGTGCAAGCTCAGATATTAAAATTAAGTTTCTTGCACCGTAGCCTTCCTCAGATTCTGATTCTCCTCTTTGGTGCTTTGAAAAGAATTACATCAATTGTAGTAATTCACACATACACTACATACTGTGCATATATGAGAATGGTTCTTAGAAGCTTATCTGTTCAAGTTAACATTTTCACTCTTGCTTCCTCACTTTCACATAACTTTGGGAGTTTGAGGGGTTTTTTGATTAGTTTTAGGGGTGGTGGGTTTTGGAGATTTTTCTGCTTTGGTGTTTTTAAGGTTTTCATCTTCTCATGAAGAGCCACCTTCTGCTTAAATACATGACACAAAACAAGGTATTTTCACTAAAAGAGTTCTCATTCTCATTAGATGGCAATTTTTAATATATTTTTGAAATCCTGAATTATCTTTACCCTTAAAATACAGATTTCCACTATTCCTTGTCCTAATGATAGCAACTTAATTCTAAAAAAAGCAAGAACACAAGACCTGAATAGATAAAAATATCACTTAGCACTGGTGTTCTCCCCTCCTTTCATATATTTCTGCACCTCAAACTTGCCTCTTTGATCAATGAGTATGTCAACTTAGCAACTTTGTTGCAGAAGGCAACATTGCACCAGCCAGGAAACCTGACTTACTGTCCTGGCACCCTACAAATCCACGGTCAAAATACTTTTCAGTTATGGAGCCAACAAACAGATACCAGCACTATGAACAGCAAGGAAGCCACCCCATTCTCAGCTGTGGCTGGGAATACTGCTGCAAAGTATGGAGACAGAGCCAGCAAAGAAAACAGCAGGATGAGAGGAAAAAAAACCAACAAAACCCAAAAAACCCACAACCAAACAAAACCCCAAAGTTTCATGTGGTATTTACAGCTTTAAAAACATGTGATATATAAAATTACTATCATTTTCTGAATTCCCTTTGCTCCCAAAGAGCTTTCAGTTTGTCTTCCTATTTACAAGCAAATGGTATGTGTTGACCCCATAGAAATAACACTGCTGAAAAAGACAAATAGATACTGCTCTAGCTTCCAGATAAGCCATTATATCTACATAGTCATCAATAATGATGTAAAGACACAAAAAATAGCCCACTCTCTTCCCTCCAGTTTCCAGGAGTTTGCATGGCTCTCTAATTACTCCAATTTCACCAGGCCATTACTCTAAAGGAAGTGGCAGGCACATCTAACCTGGGGAGTCAAAAATACTTGAACATGTATCATCCTTATTATGATATTTGTTCTTGACCCACTCAACATAAAACCAGACCTACAGTGAGCTAGAATTGTGCTATCACTGATTCAAAAGCAGTCTGGAAAATAACAGAAAACAAATATATGTATGCAATTGCAGGGAACATTCAACTACTGCACGACCAGAAGTTGGGGGGTGGGAAGATGTTTTATCCACATTTCTTGACAAGTGATGGACAGCTCCTGAAACTGAAAGCAATAGGTTTCTAGTCCTAGGGGTATTGCCTTCAAATATGTCTATGTTCTCAGGGTAGATCAGTTTTCCCTGCTGCAGGCATCCCGCTGAGAGGTGAGGTCCCAAGCAAAACACAGGAATCTGACTGCAAGTCTTTGAGGTGGCAGGAGCCAAGGGAGGTTCAAAGACAAGGCTGGCTGGTGGGCAGCACCTCTGAGTACTGCAGAGGTTAGAGGTTAGTAAAGCAGGAGCCACTGGCCAATAAAACAGTGTTTGGAGAGCCCACCCTATAGATAAATTGGGGATCTGTTTACACCTTTCCCAGCTTTCTGTGTTACACACACTGATGCTTCCCACTGTGATCTTGTCCTGTGTCCACCAGTGTCTCCCTTCCTCGGCAGCTGCCCTGCTCTCTGCTGGCTGGCTTCATAACATAGCTAAAGGATGCTTGGAAACTTTTAATCAGCATCCAGCATCAAAAATAAATAAATAAAAGCACAACTGCTTTTATTTGTGTCAACTGCTGCAATAAGATCTGCCTTGTTTGAGATTTCCCATGACTGCTGTACTAATGCTGGGAGAATAGAAGCTTAAATTCCCTTGATTAGAGAAGCTAAACACAAAGCAAGCCCAGTGCCAATCACACACATGAAAGGACAGCTTTTTGAAGGAAGAAAAAAAAAATCTAGGTAAGGTTACCACCATATTATAGCTGTCAAAAATCAGCACATACCTCAATTTCAGAGCTTAAGCTCTATACCAGGAAGAACTTGCCCTTTTGATGAAGGCATGTTTTGCTCAGTTTCCTGTAAGCTATACAGCTCTGTTTTATATAAGCACAAACATAATACACATATCCCCATACACACAGTTCTCAACATTGGACAATTTTAACCACAGACATTACTGCCAGCGTTGCTTGAATACAAATATATCCTACTGACTTCTCTGAGGATAAAAGCTGAAGGACTGGCAGTCATGAGGTTTTTTCCATACCTACTGGAAAAATTCCATTTAGGACATGGTGCTGCTTTTTTTCCTCCACATCTTAAAAATAACTGAACTTAGCTTGAGCTATATAAAAATACCTCAACCTTCATGGCTCAAACTATCCATGGCTGTATGGCAATCTGATGAAATGGGGAAGGTGAATATTAACTGCTGGTTGTGATAATACTATGTGGCAGTCACACTACAATGAAAGAGGATTGAAAATAAATTTACATGAAAAAGAATCATTGATAGACATCAACAAGAGTTGTTTATTTCTTCTTGGTAAACATCTGGAATAGCATGATATTCTTTACTGTATGAAGCCAAACTTCTATCCATGATTCCCTACTCCAATATTAACATCCTGGAATATGCACACCCTGTACAATCCTTCTGCCCATAGCATCTCTACAGAATTAAGTCACCAGGGTTCAAAGACAACTAATGGCAGGTGCCATTTTAATTTCTAAAGAGCACTCAAAATTATTGCTAATGAGAAAACAAAAAACCAAAAAACAAAACAAAACAAAACAAAACAAAAAAAAAAAAAAAAAGGAAAGGAAGAAGCCAAACACCAGATACAAATCACACAATTTGAAAGCCAAGGGGCACTACAGCATATTCCTAAACCAGCCCACTATACAGTTTGCAAAAAAGACACACGATTTTCCTACCTCCGGGCATCTAAGAAACTATTCAATATATCTGCATAATTTACAGACAAAGATTCAAGGAAAAGCTGGCTAAAGATTATCTGGCAGCAAATTGTTTCTATAGAAAATGTAAAACCTTTCTAATTTAAAAGTCAGATGTTCCTACTGTCTTGTAAGATACATTTGATACATTAAAACAGGATCTAGATTTCTAAATTCCATTATTAATATTATGATTTGACCTTGCACAAGTTATTTACATATCAATCTACTCATCAGTAAAATGGATACAAGACCAAGGTGTATTTACTACTCTATTAAATATATTCACATGCCAATTACTACAACAATGCAGCATATTTATGCTATATAGATAAATGCTAAAGTTGTGATATTTTCAATAACTAAAGGGGGTAAACAAAGCAAGCAGAATTGATAAGGAATGTGATGTGGTACAAGCTATACAGCAGCAGAAGGAAAGCACAGAGTAACAAAGAAAGAGTGCAACACCAGGAGATATGCTTAATCATCCATTTGTCTGCAGCTAACTGCTCCATGTGCATGACAGAATATTTTCAAATATTCTTCCTAAAAGTACATGCCTTTCCAATTTCTGGATCATCTGGTTTATCTGTAGTCTATCCAAGTTGTGTATAGCAATCTGCAAAGGGTAAGTACCAAAAATCCACTGTGCAACAAGATACAGATTCTTAAGACACAGATTCTTAAAATCTAATCTGAAAAACAAAAAAAACAAAATTGTCTTAGAATAGCATAATTTTCCTCTCACAGTTAAGTTTAACCTTTCACTGTTTAGAAGCTGCCTATCTAGATACAAAAGCAGCCCAAATGTATCCTATAAAAATTATAGATGGAGGTGCTGATTGGTCTCAAATTTCAGAGCTCTATCTCAGAGATGCCACGAAGACAGCTTTCTTCATTCTGAAAAACAACAAGGCAGGACAGGCAAGAAGAAAAAAAAAATCTAGGGTAAGGATACTCTCTGCAACAACTGAAGGGAGAGGGGAGTAATGAAAGTCTCATATATAAATGCCAAGGATTCTACAACTCCCATGGTGATCCTGGCAGTAAGCCAGGAAAAAGTTTTTTCTTTCCTTTGCTGTTTGCAGCAACAAATCTTTCCTCTGGGGGAGGGGTGAGAGGGCTGGAACTAACTTCAGTGCATCTGATAAGATGGCAAATTGTCCAGGCCTGACATTTATGGGGGACCCAGAGCTTCACTGAAGCACTCTGGGAGGATTAAAGCAGGGTTAGGCTCTGCAGTCGCACTCCTTAAAACGCTACAAATGGCAGGCAGATGAAAGTTCTCTTAAATTTGATAATGATGATTCTACAGAATCCAGAGACAGAAGCTGTCCCCTGTCAGGGAAAGAACTGCAGCTGTAAGTTTAATATTCTCATTAAAAGGACTTGTAAAAGCCTAAGTATGCTCAAAGAGCATCTAGTGTCCAGATATTGAAATGAATTTCTGTTTAATTGGTTAACAAGAACTAAATCCCATCTCTTTCATGTAAGCTGCACCACCCACAGGAAAACTCCACCACCCATTTGCTTTAACTCTATCCAAGACCATTTCACTGCAAGAATGGGATGTTTCACACGCTGGCAGTGATTGCCTGGAGCCAGCAGAAAGGCTCATATAGCTGTCAGCAAGCTGATAAGAGTTGAAATTACTCTACAGAGCCCTCTTTAAAGAAGAGCCAAAGAAGCACATTAAATGAAAGGGAGGAGGGTCAGAAAAGCCAGCCACTCATGTTGTTTTAACGTGGCACTAAAATAAGTCATTGATTTATGCTTGTGTCTTCAGCTCTCTTTGACCTGAAGTCTGAACTTCTCCTCAGTTCAGGGCTAAGGCACATGGCATGTGCACAAGAAAAACCACAACAGCTTGTCCAGGTATGCCAACTGTGGGAACAAACATTGCAAACTACATGTTTTCTAGCCACAGTTTTTACACTGAATTTGAATCCTTTTTTAGCCTTTAATTGTCCACTTAGGCTAAAAAAGCAAGAGGTTGTGATTATCTAAAACTTTAATTAATGAAAAGCAAGAATGGTACATGGCCATTATTTGAAAGGAAAGTAAATTACACACTTATCCAAAGAAGGAAACTATACATCACTTTCAATACTCTCCCACTGAAGTGTTTGGCAGCCAGTGAAGTCAAGATGCCTTTTAAAAACCACTGATTGTCTGACAACTTATTACACAAGGCAATATAATACTGAAGTCTTTAGTAAACATGAGTCCTGAAGCTGCCAGGTCTGACCAAATGGCCTTCTGTTCCCATTTTCTCCCTCTGACAGTGCTCCACAGCAGGTACTTTAGGAACCCCCCTCCCACAGACACAGCAGGCATAAGCCACCACTTCCTCAAAGTACTCTCCAGCTTCCAGAAGTCTGCAATGCAGGAACTTTTAAGCCAGAGGGTATATCTTTGCATTCATCTCTGACAGATTTTCCTTCTCTGGATTTCTTCATTCTGCCTTTTATGTCAATAAAACCCCTTCACTCACACCAAATTATGAAGAAGTGATTCTCACAGACGACCTCTCAGTTCTGTGAGATCATCTTTTTTTTTTTTTAGACCAGATTCCAAATAGTAAAAGTACTGTGAGACATCAAATGAAATAGTATCAAACAATGTACAGGCACATCCATTCACTTTTTCATTACCTTCTTATTTTATAGTTCTGTATTATATTCCTGCTTCATCATCACCAATCATTCGTTTTCAAGATGAAGAGCATTAGGCTATCAGTCTTCTCTTGAAGCTTTCAATCACCTTTGTTCTATTATATCATTTTCAGGATGGGAGAACCATAACTACAGACTGTATTCATGGTGCAGACATAAAACAGATTTACATAGTGGCACAGTATTTTCCAACTTGTTCTCTATCTCTTTTCTAAAAATTCTTTGTATTGTTTTTTACATAACTGACTATGGAATTTATACTTTCACATAACTATTTATTACATCTCTTAAAAAATCTTTTCCATGTGATTGCAGGTAGTTAAGAGGCCAAAACTGCCCATGAGAAGGCTGTTTTAAATTGCATATATACCCCTTTTTCCAGAGACCAATAGGCTTTCAGAGCAAAATCTTACAAAAAACCCTTCAAACTGTTGGAAGTGAAACTATACAAGGCATAAGACAAGGCGATGCCAGCAAAGTCTTGTTTTGCTTTTTTTATCCATTTCACTCTGCAGGAGCAAGACAAAATTTCAAATTTTACTCTCTATTATACAGGACCATTACATCTACTTCTTCCCTTCCACTTCCAGAACTTTGCTATTACCTGGATGCTGGTGCAGATAAAATGAAAACATAAGGATGCAGCATCAAGCCTGAGCAGCAAAGTTGCTTATCAACTTGCCTCTGGGCACTTCTACCAGAGTTTCAAACTCCATATGGAACTATTTGTGAGAGGGGGATGGTTCAAGGAAGCTTCAAAGAAAATGAGAATGACAACATTACTGTAGAAAAGAGACAAGACAGCAATCCCAGAGATACATAAGTTTTATCCAGACTGCTATTAATTTTAGCAGCTCAATCAGCAGAGACTGGTTTTGATGGTCAAAATGTTGCAGTTTATAAGAGCAATATACGTGAGAATTGGTTTTCAGAGACGTAGGCTGTACATGCAGAATTGAAAATATGTATCAATTTTTTGCAAATATGTAAACTAGGCTACAAGCAGAGAAATTATTCCCTTTTCTGAGGACAGACAGGAAACTGCACTGGAATTGTTTGGAGTAAACTGTTCTGCAAGTTTGAACAACAAAGGCATAAGTTAATGTAGCTGATCTCCATTGATCTCAGTGCAATCAGGTATGATGTAGGATAGCAGAATTAATTTTGATTTCCTGCACTAAAGCTCTGTTCAAATCAATGAATCTCCTTCCCAGTTTATACCATGTACTGTCTGATAAAAAACTGAGCAAAATAAAATTGTATTGGAGGAAATCACAGCTCAGATCATACCAGCCACAGATCCTAGCAGATCAAGTCTCCAAAACTGAAACTCCTGTATTTTATCCTCTTCATGACAGTGCTATGTGATGTCCATGATAGGTATACAAACTGGAAAAAAACACTCTCAAATATGAGTTCTTGTATAACTTAAATGTAATGGCTTCCTCTCTTCCCCAGCTGATGTATAACTTGAGGTATCTCCAGAAACAAAGGAAAAAAATACCCATAGAGAAAATTTTAGTCTTTAAAAGCAGACTACCTATTTCAACTTGAAAAAAATTATATACAGGTATATGTAGGTGTATGCTTATATGTTTATGTCTACATTTTAACCTTGATGTATGATCTTCAGACAATCTCCTAGGAAAAAATACTGCAAAAAAGTACAAAGTAATTAACAAAGAAAATTGGCAAGCAAACATTTACAGTAATATTTGTTTTAATTTTTATGTTTTCCAAATAAAGATAAGAATTCTATCCTAAGACAATCACTGAAACCAATGCAGTCAGGCAGCAAGGCTCCAATCCCACAAAGGTTATCAGACCCAAAAAGTCTGATAGATCTGATAAATGCATGCTTCAGCCAGGAGAAATTCAGAGCAAAGATTTGTTCTATTTGCCTAGAAAAAGATTATCTCAACCATACATGTCAGGTTACTGGTAGTCCCCACAGTATCAGTCATTAAGTATTTTTCACCATACTAGATGTCTAGAAAACAACCTATCAGCAAGGGAACTTCAGAGACATTAACACAAGCATATTGCTTTGTAAATAAGGCTGACAGGACATTAAATGTATGGATAACATGTTTAAATATCTTCAATATACATACAGAAATGAATTCACGAAGAAGAAAGACCTTGTGATTTCATCCTGTTACTTTTACTGTCAAGACACACAATAAAAGCAATAAGATGTGAGAAGAAGCTTTAGAAAAATGCATCACACCTTCAGTCAATAGAGTCACATTTTCCAATGATGTTCAGTGATGTTTTGATCCCAGTGACAATGACTATCACAAACCATGTATTATCCAACAAAGTTCACTCTGAACAGAGACTATATCTGTATTATGAGCACTAAAATACCATCTATTTTAAGTTAATTTTATAGAGTTACAGGTAATATAGATAATGTATATGTAATCCAGATTAAGGGGGTTATTGTTGGCTTGCTTTGTTGTGAATATTTAGGGGATTTGCTCCTTTGTCTTTATTTTGTTGGCTTTTTTTTTTTAAAGATGAGTTGCCTGATTTCATACTTTAGTTTTTAAGGTGTCCATAATATCAAGTGCATTGTTCATAGCTGAAGAACACTATCTATAACACTATATAGAAGTGATTATTTTATATTATCAGTGAAATAGACAACAAGAAAGTTATTGCACACTTTGACAGACTATTAATATCATTTTTAAAGCTTTATTAGGTTAACATCTCTAAACCAAAAACCACATCTCTAGGAGTTGTAACACTCATCTTACTTTCTCACCTCCTGGTTTTGGTGGCATGTTGGTGCTGCCAGCAGACCCCATCAAAATGGTTCATTTGTGTGAAGGCACTAAAGAGAAAGGAGACCCCTGATGGCTGCCGTGGTATTGCAGACCCAGAACAGAATGCAGTGAAGGTGGCAACAGAATTCAGGTGTGAAAGACATTTACTTCTAAATTGAGAGTCTATTTTTTCCCCATATATCAGTATTTATATACATTGGGCATCTTTTAGCACTGCCTAAGTAGTAATAACTAGAGTGTTGTGGGCTACATTCTAAAAAAATGTCTTGGGTCACTTTTTACAAGGACCACACAAAAGATGACTTTGTCACTAAGGTAGTGTAAGGGAATTTCAGACAAATGACTTCACAATTCTTGCAGAAATTTGACTGCAGAAATCCCATGCATCTTGAAAAGTCACCTGAGACCACATAGTTAACTTTTTCCTTAAAACCCTAGCTCTTACTTCCTCTATGATTTTCCTGATGAGGAACTGAGGCAATGATAAGAGCACCATCTTACCTTATAACAATATACACTCAGGTACAGTAAGGTGTCAAGGATGAAATATCCTAGATACAAATGTACATTACATGTTAATATGCTCTTTACTGGCCTGACAGTTCATGGGCTCAGCTCTTGCAGTCACCAAATAAGAAAAATCCCTCTCTCAGAGGAATTGTCAATGTAGATAAAACATTTAAAATATTTTGGGCTTAACAGTCCCCTCACATTTAAGGCAACTAAAATTTTTCTACAAACCAAAGCTGCTTTTGAAATAAACACAGATTCTTGAACTTCTTTACTACAATTTAAATGCCATGTAGAAAAGCAAAACAAATATACCCTGTGATTTCATCAGAAATATGTCAATAGATGTCAGTAGGCAGTACACTTACATTCAGGGAGAGCTTCCATCCCACTGAAAAGTGATGGCAAATGCAGATGTTTAGCATTAAAAAAAAACGAGGGTCAAATAATTAAAATATTAACATGAGAGTACAGTGGATGCTTCTGCATTCCAACAGCTGTCAGAGCAAGGCAAGTGTATGAACATAGACTCCAACTGTAAAGCAAAGAAAATAATTTTAACATGGTACATTGCTTTACCTGTCTTTGCATCTCTTCAATCTGTCGCTGGGGGATACTTTGCAGAATACTGTACATTTCAGGCATCTTCTCTTCAGGGATGACAACAGAGGCCCTATAAGCAAAAAAAAAGAAAACTTATGGTAAGGTGAGAAGAAATTCTACATTGACATCTACATTCAAAAGACATTGACTGCTTTTCCAACCCAGAATCTTGCCCTATTTTAGTAAGACATAAGCAAAAAGAAGCAGTCTTCTCTCAGTGTAACAAAATACTCGATAACAGTTCCTTCCCAACAGCAGCCAGTCTGCCCACAGATAATGCCACCAAAGTCTGTAAACTGATCTGTCCAGACTATCAAATAACTATGGAATGGATAGAGATTCAGAAATTTTGAATTCTCATCTCTGGATTGTCACTGACTTGCTGTCAGCAGAGATTTTTTGAATAACCAAACAGTAGTAGCATACACAGAGTTACACATAAAATAAATAATTTTTGTACATATTATCCCTATCATAAGATCATTTAATTGGGCATAGTGAATGCAAAGAAACATAATATAAACTTCTAATACAGTGTACTCAGTCACAAAGTAATGATACCTTTCCATCTCAGATAAACTTGGGAATCATGGTGCAATATAGAGAATTAGCATTTCTGTGACACAATATTTAGTATATATTTTCCTTAAAAGAGCCTGAATGGAGACCAGTCCTCATTGAATTCAAGCATGGGATTATACAGCACATCTGTTTTAGAAGAAAAAATTACTGGCTACAGCATAATCAATGCTCTGTCATATCAGTCTCATTTATTTTCCTCTCCTATTTATGATACAAAATAGATCAAGGGCAAAGACAGTGTGCATCTTACTCTGTAACCCCCAGTACACTTGACTTATCAGATTTGATTCAAACCACTGAAGGCAATGAAGTATCTCAGGCAGTGGTTTGATGTACAGCAGCGAGGGTACAGACCTCTTCCAGTCCAGAACCTCAGAGAAAGGCAGAATGTAGGAGTCAGCAATGATGACTGGGACACAACCAGCTTGAAGAACATCACTTAGCACAGCCTGTCCCAGGCGGGCTCCACGTAGAACAACACAGAATGTAGACTCCTGTCAACAAATGGTATCCAACACACAGATGAGGAAAAAAAGGACATGTTATATTTGCATTGTGTGTGTGTATGTATATATGCATTATGTTTTCCTGCCCTTCCCTTCGTAAAAAAAAGTCAAAAGGAAAATCAACTTGCTCTGTGCAATCAATATATTCTGAATTATTAGCTAATTCAAAATAATTTTACAACTTTATCTTCCAGAGGTTAGGAAAAATATCTTAAGTGGAGGAATGAGAAATGGGCTGGTGGGACAATTCTGTGCTTTATTTTAATGGCCAAACTTTAGAATTCAGTTGAGAAAACTCAAGGAGAAAAATAAATTTAAAACTTTTCAACAGTTCAGCACAATTAAGATGAACTTATTTAAGTATAAACTGTATGGAGCCAACTTAATTTTCTTCTGTTATAAGGCAGTGCAGCTCTATGGATAGCAGGGAAGTAACAAATTTTGAATCTCAAGTCATTTGACATGTTTGGCAGCATTTTCACAGTCAAATTAAGAAATCAGGGGCTAGATAAAGCCCTCATAGGCTTTTACAGTATATAAATTACAGTTACAGAACTCCAAGTATATAGTAGTTACCAGTGACTCATAAGTAAAGCAGTGATAAACCAAGTAATCTTTCCTAAGTGCAACAGCATTCAGCGTGTCCCTTAGCTAACTGAGCAGCAGAATTAAGACCATACTTATTAGACTGACAATATCTATGATTTTGTAGGATTAGCAGGTGTAATAGATACCAGGATTAGATTTAGACATTGTATGCATAAATCAACTAAGAAATACTGATATAGAATTCAACACTTAAAAATAGCAAACTGCACAAATAACAGGCATGAAGCAACTGGCTAAGATTTGCACTTTGCAGAAGAGGACATTTCCTACAAAAGAACAGGCAAAGAAAGGGTATTCATGTGACAGCAATGTTGTACTGTTGAAAACACAAACCACTCCACCCACAGGTAGTATTACAATCCAAAAACATGTACAATTTAAGAAATCTGAAGGATTCCCTTACTCTTCACAGTAACAAAAGACCTCAGACAGAGCAGGGTTCAGTCTTGGGCAATGCACTTCCCGTGGTAAGTAAAGGATGATTACTTACCTTGAAAATATAATCTACAAGGAAGAATTGACTCTATCAATGCTACTTATTCTGAAGGAATGAGGGCAGGAGGAAGGGAGCTTCAAAGATTAAAAAACGTTGTCACAAAAGGAGTATAATCCATTTACTCATGTCCACAATACAGAAGACAAAATGCCACAAGTTTAACTTGCAGCAAAGAGGACTTCTTGACTATGTTGCACTCACCCTGTATTTAGGGACTTTAGTTCTCACTGCCACTGAGGAATCTTGCTACAGACTCAAGATTGCAAAATAAATGCTAATAGAGTTCAGCTACACAACAGGGAAAAATCCCAAGTCAATATTATCCCTAAGTTTAAGAAAGAAAAATTATAAAGTTGATACAGGGGTTCCCACAGATAAGAAAACATTTTTCCAGCTTGTGTTCCATGGCCTGAAGAAAAGGAGTCAGAAGGCTCAGCAGGGCAGCAAAACATCAAGATGGAACTAGGAAATACAAGGGGTTTTGCTGGCTCTTCACTTGTTTCCTGATGTAATCATAAGACCTGTGTTCATACCCAAAGAGTACTAAGAGCCTTGAAAATCTCATCTAAGAGAAGACTGCAAACAGGAAGCATTAACAACCCAGAAGTCCAAGAGTCTGTCTAGTAGGACATCTGTAAAGGCAGTGCTGGAAAGGATGAACTGTGATCCAAGTCCCCCTTCCCCCACTCTTAGACAGGAAGAGAAAGAAAAGAAGGGTGTGGGGAATGAAAGGAGCTGAGAGAATGAACACACATTTTAACCATTGACTCACTAGATCACACAGCAGCAGGTGGAAGAGACGAGTAAGGACTGGGAGAGACAAAAAAGAAAAAAAAAAAGCCCAGATGTGGACACACATGCTCATCTGCCCAGATAACCATTTTTCCTGTCTAGACAAAGGTTACTATAAATACATCTCCTCACATCACCACTGTTATCAGCCAGACATTCCAAAGGGAAATGCAGGGGAAAGTATTTTAACAATCTCGGCATGTGCCAGCTCTCTTCTGAGTTATAAAATCATATATAGCAAGATACAGATATAGATTCCCTTACTTGCTATCCTTTAGCAATTCAGACTATTTATTTAAAGAAATAAAGCAAACAAGTTTTTGTTACTCAAAGTTTAGGACTCCTGGTGACCCTTTCCTCCCTCTCCTCCTCCTCCACATGGAATTTTAAACATATTTCCTACAAAACATAACAGGAGGGGTGGAAACTTTGCCTTTCCTCAGCTTGTTTGTTATTTTACCATCACTTGCTGAAGTTCAAAGACAGATTATATGCTGGTGGCCGCAGACAGTGGCCTGTGGCATAGCTCACTTCACCACACTGCATGCCAAAGCACCTCTGTTAGTGAATTGCCAAGAGACACAGGGGTCTGAGAACACTATCTAGTTTTATCTTCACTGACACATCAAAAGGCCTCTGGAAGTTGGGCCAAGGCCATGAAACACATTTCACCTAGATGTTTTCATAGCTGCATGCTGACAAGCCTGCTAGCTCAGTCTGAGATATCTACACAGATAGTTCTGTACAATTTAACTACTAAACTGCATACAAAAAATGTAATTTGATTAACAACTGTCCTTAAATTTAACATTCCTTTTTGTGGCCCAAATATAAGAGCATAAGCTCCTTAAAGTGCATTTTAACCTTCTATCCAATTGACAAAGCCATCTTCAAGTTTCAAGCTTCATCTAGCAAGGCCCAGACTGTCATATCCGAGAAATCAATTCCAAATTCATGCCAGCTGAAAGCCCTTTTGTCAGCTATTTCGGAAGGTGCAAATTCCAATGTTCCTCTCCAGTTTTGAAGTGAGCAACTTCATCTGCCTCCAAAAGTTTTTCCTCCCATTCCTCCATTTAGCAACCCATTGCTACTGGATTTGGCAGTATCTTCGTGTAATTTTTTTTAAGTTTACATGACACTGCCTTGTATTGCCAAATTACCATGACCAGTCTCATATAAGCAGAGTCTGCATATGATTTTGAGTACATAGCTTTTGGCCCTCTTAAAAATAAGGATAAATACTCAAGGATATAATACTCAATACCATTGAGGATATATCCTCAATACTTAAGATACAATACTCAAGCTAACATAAAAAATTATGCAGTTTTAAACCATATCAAGCACATAAACTAAATACAAGGAAGTACCCTACCACTGCTGGACAGGAACAAGAATCACAGCTAAGACATACACTGCTGGGAAGAGAAACCTGCAGGAGGGACAGCCTTACCTGAAGCACTTGAGGATAATCAAAGACTTGATTCTTGTAGCAGCGTTTGCGAACAGCAGGGACCCCATCTGACAGGTTTGTACATTTGTCCAGGACCAGCACTGATTCCCCATTCTCAGCCTGAAGAGCTTCCAGCTCCAGGCGGTATTCTGGGTGCAGAGCCATTTGAGATGACAGAATGAAATACCTGCGAGGGCTGGAAAAACACAGCCAGGTTACCTGACAGCACTGCAAGTTTACTTCCAAGATGCTCAAGAATGCATTTCCTTTCATCCTGGAAAAGCAGAGCAAGATTAACTAAATGAGGACATGCTGCCAAGACCATATTGTCAGACAAGGCTGGAATGGGTAATGATGAAATATAATTAAGTCTGGGATAGATAGTGGCTCAATATTATTTACAATTCTGAATAAATTTCTACTTGGTAAGAGTATTTATCACATTAGAATAGGCACTTGCATTATAACTTCTATTATAAAGTTAAATAAACATTATTTAGCTGCATTTTAAATCAGCCTGTTACTGATGCCAGGATTGTTTATACTTTTGTTTGGTGTTCATATGCTAAAACAAAGTAGATAGGACAGTGAGTGCTTCTAGTTTCTCCTCCCATATATGTTCTCATGAATTTTAATTGAAAAAAGATGCTGAACTGACAACTCAGTATTTAGCTTATTTAGGCTTGATATGGTGACGGCAGCAATAAACAAGCTCATTTTTTTTAACTGTGATTCAGTTCTGTCCCTTGGGGCAATATAGAGGCAACATTTCCAAAGAAAAGTTGAAGGTCCATATGGCATATGTTATCCCATACACTCTCAACTCCTACCATCTTCCAAAACCATGAATATTTAAAACATGCTGAACATTTCATATAGTGATGTGTTTAAAAACACTAAATAACACTGGAGGTAAACCACACAGGAATACAAGCTCAAATTAAGTGCTTGCTGCTTAAAAAAGTTGTACTAATACTGGAAAATAGCATGTCATATAATTGTTATACTCATCTACTTGGGTTTCCTTTTCAAACAGGTCAGCTAAAGTCAGACTGCTTCACCACTCCCCAGTGAAAGGAACACACATAGTGAGTGAGTGCCCTCACGCTGCCAAAAGAACACAGGAAGCACGAGGCCTGTACTTAGGATTCCAGTTCTACTCCACGTGATGCTATCTTTAATTTACAGCTCTGAAAACACACAAACACACACACTTTATAAAGTCAGACCTCTCCTGCTGCTCTTCTCACCTCTTCTACTCATTTTCATGCTGGTCACTTTAGTTGCTCCAATTAACAGATGCATAGCATTTTTTTTAAACATTCTTTCTCACAAGTCTCCAGCTGCTACCAACTTGCTACCAGCAGAATTGGATTTTAAGCAATCCAATTAAAAAGGCAAGAAAATCAAACCCCCTCAGTTCAGCTCTGTAAGAGGCCTTTAAAAAAGGAAATAATGATACAGATGAGCGATAATAAATGCATATAACTAGCTTAAAAAAAAAAAAAAGTAGGTTTGTTTGTGTTGTTTGTCTATATGTTTAAAAGAAAATTTTGCCTGGAAATTGTCATCACTCTATGACACTCAAAATCTGGCTTATCAAACACTGCTACAAAAGAAAGTACATGCCATCTCCCAAGAAATAACACACTAACGTAGTGTGATGAAAAGGTTTATCCCAAGCAAGCCTGGATTCTGAGTGGTGTGTCCTCGTCCCACCCCTCCTGCACAAAGCAGGCGAGCCTGGGAATCCTAGTCACTAGTAACGCTGACTGGCCACTGGATGGCACTCCGGACACCAGGCTGCCCAACACAATTTTAAAAAACTAAAAAAATAAAACAAAAAGCAATTTTGAGAAACTAAATCTCCAACACATTAACGGAACACAAGAACTATTTCTCTTATCTGACCCAAAATCAGAGTTGAGCTGACTACCCAAAAAACCCAAAATCAGAGTTGAACTGACTACCTGGACATGAAAAATATGACTGCTTCTCTCTTTACAACTGGTTCTATACATGCTGGAGCCCATCATCACATTCATGCTCTCCAGACAGAAACACAGAGCATGCTTGCACTCTGTGTTGGAATGTAGTAACACTTAAGAACTGTGAGCAATCAATTGGGATGATTGCCAATGAGATGCCACTCACTGGCCTGGTCCAGGGGCATCACAAGCAGGGACATAAAGGGTGTGAGCAAAGTAAACCACTGCTGCACAAATTTGTCCTAATTGACTGCATTATTGTACTTGGAGCAAGAGTAACAGCAAGAGCACTGCCCTTACCAGACTACATTTGTACACTTGATCTTCACAATGAGCAGACAGATCATTGATCCCCATTGCCTCTGTCTGCCCATCTTTTAAATCATAACAGAAGTAAGACCTTGTTACAGAGCAACTTTTTCAGCTGTGTAATTAGAAGATTTATGAAATAGAAAAAGAACAGCCTTCCATAACCAGTTAAAACATGTCTTCCAGACTTCTACCTCCTCTTGTTCTGAAGACATGAACAGATTAGAGAAGCCAGGATAGCTCATTTCAATGGCTAATTACATGCTCTGAGAAAATCAGTGTTTTATTTCCCAATTCTCTTGCTTTTCTTCCAACGACAATGTTCAGGGAGGGGAAGGTGGTGTTGTTTGTGTTTATGTCTTACTCCATTACTTTAAAAAAGAAACAAAATCAGTGTTCTAAGGTCTGGATGTACGTATTCCCATAATCACACAAACAAGATTTCATCCTTCTTTTTCATGAGCTTAATGACAGGTGAGGTGCAAATGGTGGGTGTTACATCAAGCTGGCGACCTGTCACAGTGGGGTTCCTCAGAGCTCCAACCTAGGTCCTGAGCTGTTCCACATCTTCATAAACAACTTGGACACAGACTGGAAGGGATACTAAGTAAGTTTGCCAACAACAAAAAATTGGGAGGAGCTGCTGGCTCCCTTGAAGGCAGAGAAGCCCTGCAGAGAGATCTCAACAAATCAAAGAGCTGGGCAATCACCAAGGGTATGAAGTTTAATAAAGACAAGTCTCAGACTGTACCTGGGACAGGGCAAACCTGGATGTACAGACAGACTGGGAAATGAGAAGCTGGAGAGCAGCCCTGTGGAAAGAGATCTGGGGGTTCTGGTCAATGGCAAGCTGAATATGAGTCAGTAGTACCCCAACAGCCAGGAGGGACAACTGTGTCCTGGGGTGCATCAGGCAGCTGGTCAAAGGAAGGGATTGTCTTAGTCTGAGTGCTCTGCACAGTTTTAGGCACCACAATACAAGAAAAGTATAAAGTTATTAGAAGGAGCAGTTGGCAATTGAACCAAGACCATTAGCAGTGGAACCATCAGCATTTAAAGCATCATCAGTTTTAACAGCAAGAGCTGTTAAAAGCAAGTCTTACAAAAGTGCCCAAGCTCACCATAAAGTTAGTAGCTATAATTATATTTCATAATCATCAATATTAAATATGATATTGAATATACTTTGCCCAATTCATGGGAATTACTTTACCCTGGTCCTCTTTCTGGCAGATCTACTTCTCCTGACAGGGGGCTGTAAACAGGAATACTGACATCGTAGCCTTGCCGGTAAGTCCAAGTGGAGAAGCCTCCACCAGCCAACAGAGCTCTGGAAAACACAAGAAAGCAAGTTTAAACTGAGAATGTATAACATTCAAACTCCAGCAATTCACTGCTTGTCATTACCAGAACAAGATGCATGCTCAGAGGTAAGCTTTTCCCTCAGCATTTCTCAGTGGCATGTTTTCATGATGGCTTTAAGTTGACTTTAGTTTTTGTGATCTTGGTTTGCTGCTAAATAGGATCTAGTCACCTACAGAGTGCTTACAGTTGTGTGTGATCACTGAGGAATGAAGCATTTTTGCATTAGTATAGGGAAATCTAATATATTACTGTTATTGTTGCAATTTACAAGCTTACATATCCTAAGACAATTTTAATCTGAAGAAATACATTCTGAATTATTTCGACTAGTTAAGATATTCCTTGATACCCATATTAAAATTGGGTATAGAACAACTTTCAAAGCGTTCAAGACAAGCTATATTTCAGATACAAATCACAGTACAGTAACAGTATTTTAGCATCTTACAGTGACTTTGGACTTCTTAGGATGGAAAATAAAATTAAGTTATTTGCAACTGTATTTTCAAAGTTATCATACTACTGAAATTTATTTCATTTTTATATTACACAAAAATTCTATGAACAGAAAACATGAGAAAAAGAAATCTGTATTTCATGACACTAACTTCCAAGAGTAGAGGCTGCTTGGGACACTATATGCTAGAGAACATGGGAATAATCAAGGACTGATAAATTAAAATGCAATTCAACCTTCCAACAGGATGACCTGCATTGTGCCTTTTCCTAGATGGGACAACCTTTTGCCACACGGAAGTGCTTTAAGAAACAGAAGAGAACAATGTATATAGAAGAAAGCAGTATATCATATACAATTCCAGAAAAAAAAGTTTGCCACTATCTCCTATCACAAATCAAGCCTCTTTGAAATACTCTAGTAGAGGATAACAGTTTTTCCGTTGCCATTTCATGTCCAGTGACAAGGTGGCATCAGGAACACATCATCCTAGTTTCAAAAGCTCAGATTCAGCTTCTTTTGTGAGCCTTCTCAAAGAGCTGATCAAACTTTCAGTCCTTTGTCATTCAACAGGAGGGTGTGCTATACTTTCAGCTGCTTCTGGAACGCTGGTTCTGCTTAAGGTACCTTATTTCTCAATTCCAGTTTGCCTCCTTCCCTGTAGAAAGGAGCAGGACACAAATACATTACTAGACAGGGCATTAAAGAAAGGATCTTGAGGAGCTGTACCCATTTTTGCAGTTATGATTACAGTGGAAAGCCTTACTGTCACACTTCAGAGAAGGCATAGGTCTTGTCAGTAATCAGAACACGTAGGAACAAAAAGTCAACATGAGACTGGAAGAGGCACCAACAATCCATTAGCTAATATTCCTGTTTTCAGACATCAGTGAATGAAATCCTTGGTAAGGTGTTTGGCGAAGCAGTTTCCCACAAATGTTAGACAATAGATTCTCATTATACCAAATTACCACCCAAGATTCTTCCCATGAGTATAAGACACTCTAGATGAACACCAGTATGTTGTGCCTGTTCTCATCCCCATCAGATGCCCCACAGGATACTTCACTTCCTGCTCTGACCTGCAGCACAACTGCTCAGTGTTCAAACACCATGGTCACACTTTGCCATAAATGTGACTCTTCATTCAGCATACAAACTATGATAGGAGCAAAAATCAGCTTGAGAACCAGATGATAAATTAAGTACATACTGAGTTTAGAATTTATATTCCAAATAATTTCTAATTCCTTTCCAATGTCCCCCAACCCCCTGCTTTTGGTGACATGTACAACACTGCTATGACTAGGCTTCACCGTTGAAGCTGCATGTTCTGTGTCTTATCCATATTAATCCAGTTACAAGAAGAGAGAAAAAAAATTGGTTGAGTGTTACTGCTCTTGCACTTTATATCTCCCTTCTCCTTTTATACACTCCCCCCAAACTGGGAAACCAGAAACAGATTGTTTTAATAGGATCCAGTGAAAACACGACAGCACCTCATCAGCCTTGAGAAAGCAGGTGTGTGTCATGCAGACTTTTACCTAAATAAACCCACAGGGAACCAACACCAGTTAAGTAACTCCACTTGGATTTTCACTGTACAATGCATTAAGAGAGTAGGAATATTAACTCCTAATGCACTCAAGACAAATAATCTTTAAATTGCACTGATCAGCAAGGAACGACTGTCCCTGAGCAACTTTTCACCACTTTTCAAATATTGATCCTTCTTTCTCTCCATTAAGTGCTCCAGCTGGCCTGTACTCTAAATATTTCTGTCCAACTGCCATCTGCAGCAGCTTTCTGCCAAACTCCACAAGTCACTGAACTCAATTCACAGACTGAAAAAGAAATAAATAAAAAGTATCTTAGTTCATAAATTCAATTCTACAGCACCAGAAAAGTTTTGCAAAAGAAATCCTTTCAACCTCATCATTGTACCAAATCCAACAGCACTAATTAACAGATAATATATAGCTTATCTTTTAAGTTTTATGGAAGGAGATTACATATGTTATGGCAGCCAATACTAGCAACGCAGCCTCCATGCCCACAAGGCAAACTTTCACTTCTGAAATTATGGAAGAAAGAACTTCTACACTCTCTTTGGAAATTGGATTAAAGATTTAATAAACAAACAACCCCTTAGTGAAGTACGTTAGCCAAGAACTTTTCCAGATGTAAAATCATTATATAACTGAACTCCCCCCTGTGTATAAGGTCTTACTTTACCTGGATCAATATTCTGCAGCAAATTAATAGGACACAAGTCTATTAAACCTCATGATCCACTACAGTTCAACTGTGTATGATCTCTCAGACACGTTGACTGCAGAAGGCAGGCCACACTCACTGTGCAAACTCCACAAATATTACCTGTGTATTTCACAAGTGATCCACAAACTCCCAAAAAACTCCTTCTGGAGTTGTCATGGTACAGTTCAGACAAGTCATTCAAAACCAACTGAACTCTGCCAGCATGCTTTTATTTTGGCCAGCAGCTTCTTACCCTGTGATGCTACAAACAACTGTCTATCACAGTTGATTAACTACCCACTCCTAGCACCTTTAAACATTCTCAAATGAAGAAAACACATCCTAATCACTTGTTCCATTAGACATGAACTAAGAGCTCCAAAGGTCTCCAAAAGCATACTGAAAGCTCATTCTGTACCACTCAGGCCTCTCCAGGACTAGGTCCACACTCCCAGGTTCTTTCAGAGGCCCCTTGTCTTTGCACCTGTGACCTGTAGAATAACTTCTGTACATCAAACAGTCCAACTGTTGGCTCCCTACAAAAAGGAATTTCCACTTTTTTTCCATCCCAAGGACTGTTATCACCTCTCTTATGTATTACAGCTCACAATCATACAGCTGTGGATGGACTGAGTCAGATTGGCAAATTACAACACCTGAATGCTAAAAAAGACTTTAGTTTCTTACATAAATTACCCAGTTTTCCATGTTTGCATGACAAATACTTAGGAGAAACACCTACCAAAATAATAGGTTTCTTGCCTGCTAAGCCAAGGCATGCAAGGCCAAATGTAAATGGAGATATGAGATTAAAAAGCAAAAATAAAAAAGTTCTGCAGCATATATACTACATTCAGTTAATAAATCCACTTCTTTGATAGACACACATATACCTATAAATATGCAGTCCATTCTACTGTCAAATGAAAATTCTCCTTAAGTATAAATCTAAGATAACAAATGCAAGTATTTACTAACAGACTTGTACATGAGACTGATGCTTGACTGCCCTCTCCAGGCTAACCCATACATACAACATGTTTCATACTGAAAAGGAAAAAACTAAAGCCTTACTTCACAGTGATATAATTACAATGAGCAAATTTACTCTTTAAACATGTCCAGAAAAAAAGTCTGTTCTGGTACTGGAAGATGTTTTAAATTGTCTTTGATGCCTGGAAATCAAGATATATTTCACAGGCAATCATCTTAGCAAAGACCCCGTATCTCAGGCAAGATTTGGCAGGAGAAAGTTAACTTTGACTTTCAAGAAAAGCACTGGTTACAATGGACCTAACTCAGCAGAACTAAGCACACACAGGCAGACGTATTAGAAACATCTTCAGTAACAGTATCTCCTTCCTCTTTCAATTTTCTTTCCCTTACAACCTCCTTTCCTCCTCCAAAACGAAACAATCCTGCAAGTGAAAACTGAGCTCAGAATGTATGCCTTTTAAGTTCCTGGCACATATTTTTAAAGCACACTTGCCAGAGAATAACTAAGAGCATTTGTCCAATTACTAATACAGTCTAATTATTAAGATAACAAAAACTATTGAAATTCAGCATAGTTTTGTTAAGCAGAGAGCTGCTTTAAATGCCCTTAAAGTACCTGACTTCTATTAGAAAGCTGCTGCTACAATCGTCTTTGAATTTCTAATTTGGATCAAATGGGACATTCTGTAAAGCATTCATATTCAGTTACACACTCGATCAAGATTCTCCAACCTTACAGCAACTCCAAGAGTTAAAAGCAGACAGATAGCCACATCCCTCGTAAAATTAAGGATGGGGCTAAACTATCAGATTTCAAAAGTAAACATCTCTTCTATACAAGGTTTTACTTTCCTTTTTTGAGAAGCAAGCAAGTCATAATCTAGCTTTGTAAAGGTTAAGGAGCACATCCTTTACTATCAATTTCCCTTCTGAGCTTGTTGCTTCTTCAGTGGCATTTAAACCTAGATCTGCCCATCACACAGCACAACACATACCTATCTCTAGGAACATCTAGGGCAGTGTTATAATCTGGTGGCCCTCCAGGCAGCATATTGAAGAGCAAATGATTTGTGCCTCGATCCCACCTACAGCAAAAGAAGAAAGAAACTGCAATTAGAAAGGCGTTCTCTACATGTAGACAAGATCTGTCAAAGCCTAGTGCTGGCATTAACTCACTGCATTCTCCCCTCCTGCATTAGCCTTACTTTTTTTACTTTGTGCTCTTTCCATTCACACACTGAAGTTTCAGCACGTACCTGGATAACTGTGCCAAAGCCTGAGCTGTCTCTTTGATCCGGAGGGCGTTCTGATTGAGGACATCTATGGATGGCACAAAAAGGCAGGCCCGGTTGACATCATCAGTGTAGAATTCACTGTCAGAGATGGCTGTCAGCAGCTCATTGTATTCCCTGGAAATGGTGTTGCTCACCAACGTCCCATATTCATCCACATACTTTTTCAGTGAATAGATGTATACTTTGATTTTGTTCTTGGGATTGAAACCACATCTATAGACGTCGAAGCAGGTGTGCATCCTGCAGCTGAGGTCTCCCCGCTCGGGAATGGGGCTATCAGCAGGAAGCTTGACCACAGGCACATCATGGACACTGCGTTTTTCAACAGTCCAGTCACTGGATGATTCAATGGAGTGAGGCCAGAACTGGAACATTCCTGTGGCAATTAGGCCAAGCAGAACTATGGAAAAGAGAGTGATGTAATAGATGCGATGCTTGGTTTTCATCCTTGGGATGAGGGCGGGACCCCGGGTGTTATATTTGGCCGAGGCACACATAATGGAATCAATTATCTCTTGTTGCTACAAAATAGAGAGAGAGGTTTTAGGATGAGCTCTAGAAGAGATACATAGTTATCACAATGCAGAGAAACATGCAGTTGCTCCTTTCGGGGAAGGGTCTTTGCCTCAGCAGATTACAGTAGGCTTCCTTCAGATGCTCATGATTCCCGTGGGAACGCAGGATGCCAGCCGGGACTGCCACTGGGCAAGCAGCAACTGAGGCTGATCTGCTGGGTCTGGCTGTAATGAAATGATGTGGGCCAATGAACAATCACACGGCAGAAAAAGGCACAGCTTGGCCAGAGAGAGGAAATCTCAGACACTGCAGAAGTAGTGAGGTCCCACTACAAAGTGTATTCAGAGGGAATGCTAATAAAAAAACCAAAATGCTTATCTACAGGAGAAGAGAAACAACTTGGATACCTGCAAAGAGCTTGTAACAGGGCATCACACAAAACTTAGGACCATGATACTGTTTCTAAGATAAATGTGCTTCTAAACTGAATTTCATAGAAGCCCCACCATATCTGACTAGAACGATGGTAAACTACTTCTGGCAAGAAAAAGGAATTAATTTGTCATCTTAGTCAACGTGCCTAGTGGAGCATAAAAATGTTCTATGAGCAGCCACATTGAGAAAAACATTTAAATAGTTCACTATAGCCTGAACTATAGTTGAAATGAAAAACATGACATAATATAAAGTATCACAAACTACTGTCATCTTTGATATTTCTTACAAGCTGCTACACACAGAATTGTGGTTCCTGCAAAGGATGATTTACACTAACTACAGACTGAAAAAACCGGCAAGCAACAGCTTGCTTAGATTTTCAGCTACAACTTTCATCATAAATAAATTCAACCTGAACTCTCCATAATGAGAGCTTTTTAAGAACAGCAAGCATGTTTTCCAGAAAAAGAATGTGAACAGTATAATTATGTTTTTCTTTTAGACAAATGGGATGTTTTCTTGCTTTGTGAGAGAGAAAGTCAGACATGTTAACTGTCCAGTAGACAACAAATACGAATAAAAGAAGTATCAATGAATGAAAGGAGAATTAATTTCATTAGTAATCCGATGGTGTAACAAACTGAATCGTGTTTATTTTGTGTTCTTAACAAAAGACTGACAGGGTGGGGTGGGTTATGCGTGACTTGACTGTACTTACACAAAGCAGCACTGAAATAATCGCAGATGCCAATAAGCATTCCACTTTTAACGGCTCTTCTCATCACTTTACATCCACAATCGGATTCTGGAGGAAGCTTCTAAAATCTCCTGTACAAGGCAATACATGTGTCATGCTGTTATCAGGACAGAAGCCAGAACGCTACATTACTGTCAGCTTTACAATTAAAAACTTTCTATACGCTCCCGACTGTTAACCACGTCCTCTACTCCTCCTTCCTGACATAGCACCAGAACCAGCTATGTGATGACACAGGTCGCGCCCTGCAGCGAGCGCTTCACTCACTCGGCAAATCCGTCCAGACCTGAGCCCGGCTGGAAGAACCCTCAGTGAAAGGTCCCCCTCCATGCATGGAAACGTTCTCTCTTACACAGCACACAATCCGCTTGCGCACGGGACAGGGCGTACTCGCGCTTGGACTACTGGAAGTAACGGGAGCGAGACGCAGCGGGCAGAGAGGTGGCAGCACAATACGGGGCGCAAGGGACGGGAACGGGACGGGGACAGGGACGGGGACGAGGACGGGCCGCCTTCCGAGCGACGCGGCGGGCGGGCCCAAGGCAGCCCGGAACCCGGTCGGCAGCAGCCGGGCCGCCTTAGCTCCCGCAGTTCCCCCCCGCCGGGCCCGCACTCACCTCCGCCCGCAGTCACCGGGGCCGCCCGGCCGCGCCCCGCCCGCTCCACCGCCCCCGGCCCAGCCCGGCCCGGCCCGGCCCGGCCGGTGCGCACGCGCGGCCGCCGGCCCCGCCGGCCCAGCGCCCCCCCGCGGCCGGAGGGCGGGCGTGCAGCGCGGCGGGGCCCCCACCGGCGGGGGCGGGAGCTCCTCCCGTTGGACCGGCACGGACCGGCACCGCGTCTGAGTGCCCGAAACCTGCGCCGATGAACCGCCGCCACGCTGGTTTACAACACGTTTGCATTAATGCCTCGCTTTCCTCCGGTCCTGTGTGCCTTTCCAAAACTCTGCTGGGCTTTCTCATTGGCTTTTGGGTCATGTGTCGCTTTCTGCTGGATGGCACTACTTCAGTGAGGACATATCCCATATCTACACCTTCCCCAAACTCTTCACAGAAGTAGCTGGAAGTATCTTCTAACAGAAGACGGAGAAGGACAAATTTATTGCACAAAACTCCAGCCGTGTGGAAATAAGAGACACTGGTTTCATCCCCAGAAATGGGAGCTGACTTGGTCTGTAGGGCAAATAAAACCCAAAACCAAAACAAAACCAAAAAACCAACCAAACAAACAAACTAAAAACATGCAAAAAAACCCCAAAAAACCCACAAACCAAACAAAAAACACTCAAGTAGGTAAGGTCATAGAATAGGATGACCTCTTTCGACTCAACCCAAAGATCATCTGCTTCCAACCTCACTCCTATAGGCAGAACACATTCTACCAGACCAGTTTGCTCGAAACTCCTCCAACCTGGCCTTGAACACTTCCAGGGATAGTGCATTCCCAACTTCCCTGGGCCACCTGTGCCTCACCACCCTCACAGTGAAGAATTTCTTCCTAGTATCTGGCATAAACCCTCTTTCAGTTTATAGCCATTCCCCCCTGCCCTGTCACTACATGCCTTTGTAAAAAGTCCCTCTCCAGCTTTCTTGTAGGCTTCCTCCAGGCTGCTCTAAGATCCCCCCAGAGCATTCTCTTCTCCAGCTGAACAATCCCAAAATGCTGCAGCTGAACTGTGCACAGAGCAATGGTACAATGGAGACATTGCAGCAGCAGCATCACTGTGGTGTCCCTGCATGTGACAACACGTTCTTTATCCTTCTCTGCTCCCTGGGCTGAAACAGCAGACCCTGACAATCTTCAGTGCCAACGAGGTGGAAACAGGGCTGACTTTGTATCTCTCAGCTATAAACAATTTTCAGCTGTTAGGACTGTAACTGTTTCAAGTGTTACAGTTTAACCAATAAAGTTTTCAACAGTTACGTCCTGCCACAAAAAGTTCTCCTGCTGCAGCCCCTTCAGCCACCTGATCTCTGAGGCAGAAGCATTTCCAGTCTCTCTGCCCCCTGGGATACAATGCAGGCCAGCTCTGCTTCTGTCTTGTAATCTTTGGTGGTTTAAAAGACTCTTACCATGTGTGTCTCACGACAGTGTCAGCCTTTGCTGGCTGGAAATGTATTTTTCCCCTTTTCAATTTTTCCTGTAGCCATTTTTATAGACTTGTACCTTCTGTACAATGGTGAAGTGATGACGTCCTATCCTATAATGTGTGCTTGTGAAAGGATG